>NW_006159858.1:2830914-2873199 GCF_000334495.1 Tupaia belangeri chinensis
TCTCATAACAGACGAAAGATGGTTCATTTCAAGGTTTTAGAAACTCTATGCCAAGAACCAGGGACAAAGACCAAATTTTTATGTTTTTATTATGCCCCATTTCCTGTCACCTCCATCTCCACCTCCTCACCTAAACCACAGCCTATTCTCTTCCATTATTCTCTGAAGCTAACTTCCTGTCTTACCCCTCTGTGTACACATGTGCGCATGCGCGCGCACACACACCTTTAAATCAAGCAATAACTTTAAGTCTCCATTTGAAAGGCCTCCAGCTTCCCCACAGAGTTCTAAACTGATGCACCCAAGAATCACCCAGCTAGGAGTTGAAGTGAGTTATTCCAGGTCAGCTGATGACTCACAGAGCTGGCACACCTACTGCCTAATCTGACAGTGCCAGCATTGTCCTCAGAAGGAGTCAGGAGGCCCCCAGTGAGACAAGACTATTATTAGTGCCTGCAAGCTTTGATGCCCTCCCCCAGGCATCTCCAGACTCCAATGGTCTTAATTCCTCCTCCTCCTTCCTCCTGGAAGGAAAAATACCATCTTTGCATTTGGCCAATTTAGCAAACATTTATGTAGCGTCTCTGTGATTTAGACCTGTTCAAAGTTCTCTACGGACACAAAGATGCGCAGACCAGGTGCCCTTCCTTGATGAGACTCTGAGAAGAGCTTTGGTTTTTTTCTCCACAGAGGGCATGTGAGCTTACTGGAGAGAGAGAGAGAACCCCCACACACAGCTTGGTCATGCCACGACCCCTTCTCCTCCACCTCTCCTTTTATTTGGGATTTTGGACATGCGCACATACACACCCAGCATGTTTTTCAAGTCACCAGGTCCAGGACTTGAACCTCAAGATCAGCCATGGGGGATCCAGCTGCCTTAATCACCAGGCCACAGACTGACCCAAGAGCTCTTTATCCCTGAGTTTCCTCAGGCTGGTATCACAAAGTGCCACAAGTTAGGTGGCTTAAGACAGCAAATGAATTATTCCCTCACAGTTCTAGAGACTGGGAGTTCAAAAGCAAGGTGTCAGCAGGGCTGTGCTCCCTCTGAAGGCTCCAGAAAATATCCTTTCCCTGCCCTTCTAACTTCTGGTGGCTCCTGGTGCTCCTCAGCTTGTGACAGCATATCTCCAAGGCTTACTCCCTCTTTCACCTGGACATCTTCCTTGATGTCTTCAGATAAGGACAGCAGTCATTGAACTTAGAACCCATCTAATACAGATGACCTCATCTTAACTAATTAGACATTTCCGTTTTTGTTTTGTTTTGTTTTGTTTTGTTTTGTTTTGTTTTAAGAGAGATGTTTGCTACAGGGCTCGTGCACTCACCGGAGAGACAGAGACAGTCAGAAAACAAGAAATCACTGCCCTCCTCCAGGGAGGACGGCCACACGGCAATCCCTTCTCCATTCTCCTCTCAGGATTTTGGGCACTCACACACACATGCCCAGTGAGATTTTTAAACCTCTGCATCCAAACTGTGTTCGAGTACATGGGAGTCCAGCGACGTAACCATTATGCCATCTATGGGTCCCACTACTTAGACTAAAGGTTACATTCTATGGTGCCAGGGAACATGAATGAAATCGGGGTGGGGTGACACAGTTCACCCCAGGACTTCCTGTAGGAGGAAGTTCAGAAAAGGGGCAATTGATGAGGAGCCCTGGGGAAGCTGTAAGAGAACAGGGACCGTGGGCTGTGGGTCTGAAGGGTGAGCAGACAGGGAAGGAACAGGAAGAGCAGTAGCCAGGGAGAGAGGACAGGATGAGCAAGGGCATGGGTCAGAATGGAACAGATCAGACTCCAGGCAAGACAGAGGCAAGGACTGGGGACCAGACTCAGAGGCCAGGCAGGAGGAGGCAAGGATGGAGCTGGGAAAGTGCAAGAGACCAGATGCAAAGGCCTCCTGTCAGTAAGGAGCAGGGTTTTCTCTCCCACACAGTGGGCAGGTTTTGCCCCCTTTACCCACTGGCAAACCCTTCTCCCCTTCGTGTGTCCATGCATTTTGGGGAGCCCATCCCTGGCAGCATGGAGGAGTTTGCCCCGACCCCCCAGCTCTCCAGGGCCTCTATGCCACACCTGTTATCTCACTGACCATTCTGTTCTACAGTGACTTGTTTTCCCGCCAGTCTCCCTACTGTGTTGTGACCTACTTGAAAAAGAACCATGACTTGTTGATCTTCATGTATCTAGATCTGAGTACAACCTGGCACCTACTATGTGCAAGTACTTGAAAATGTTTAATTAACTTTTAAATGGTCAACCAGTGATTTCAAGCAGGAGAGCAGCTTCCAAACAACTAGAACTAATACTTACACATCCAGAGATACCCAAAGGGACTCCTACTAAATCCAGGTTCCTAAGCCAGGATGTTCCTGACAGGTGACATTTTACACTAATCAGAAACGTAATCATCTTAGCAGGAAGCTGGCCTCTCCGACTCTTCCTGCTCCATGAGATGGGGTGTTCCCGCCTTGTTTTTCATAATGGACCTCAGTAATGCCACCTCACTCTGAGCTGTGTTTCTTATCGTCCTAATAGGCAGCTGCGCTTGTTCACATCTACACAGACGGGTCTGTACTCGTCACACACGGAGGCAACGAGCTGGGACAAGGTATCCACACCAAAATGCTGCAGGTAACATTTTAAAAACTAACCCAGGATCTCTCTATACATTGCTGATGTGGTTGCAATGTGGGTCTCATCTTTATAGAGTAAACGAAGACTTCCTGTATTAAAACCCTAACTCTTGACTATTTAGTTGAAAACTTCTTCCTTTATCTTCTTTCTTTTTCCTTTCTTTCTCTTTTTTAATTGCCAGAGGGCATGTGCACACACCCGAGAGAGGTGGAAGGGAGGAGGAAGCACCACCAATGGGGGTGTGGTCACTCTCCCTTCTCCCTTTCTCCTCACAAGCTCATGTGCCTGATGTGCTTTTCAAGCCATCAGAGCTGGGATTTGAACATGGTTGGCCATGCAGGATCCAGCTCCCCTAACTGCTAGGCTACAGGACTGGTGAAAAGCTGTTTTCACATCAGATAGACTGTCCAGGGTGGCAGAAGTCTCCTACACAAGCACATTCCTAGAGCTTGGCCAGGCTTTGCGGACAGAGGCAGCTGTTAGTGAAGACGCCATTAACAAGCCCAAGGAGCAGAATGGCAGCGGGTGGGTGCTCCATGGGCTTACCAACAACAGAGTTTCCTGGTTTTTCTACTTTTAAATTGTATACAATGTTAGTTTGCTAACATTTTGTTTTGACAATTAAAGATAAGTATTTCATCAACTATCATCATCCTATAATTTGTAAAGGCTTATAACATACACAGAGAATAAGTAGTAAGCATATAATCTTGGCGGGGGGGGGAGAATAATTCTTTACTAATTTATTTATTTATTTAGCTGTAGGGCACATGCACTGGCCAGAGAGAGACAGAGAAAGGAAAAGTGAGAAATCACACCCTAGTGGGGATAGTCATAACACAATCCTTTCTCCAGTTTCCTGTCGGGATTTTGGGCATGCACGCACACACGCCCAGCATGATTTTCAGGCCACCAGGTCCAAGACTCAAACCATGCAGCCAGCCATGTAGGATCCATGCCACTTGTTGGTCCTAGAGTATTCTTTAAGTTAAATATAGTTAGCTCTATGACGAATTTATTAGCTTGGTACAGTACACATCTGTAGCTTTTCACTAGCCAATCCTTTAGCTCCTTTGGAATACTGCCACTCCCACATTCCACCACACTCCTGCTGGCCCTGACCACTCCCACATTCCAGATGAGGAGTTCTGAAGAATCCCTTGGTTTGGGGACCCTCCAAGCTCCCATACCTGCCATAGATATAGGCACAAGACCCAGATCTGGCCCATTGTGGTTCTGGAACCTCATTGGCTGCCGGAAGAAGGCTCATGAATCAAGCAAGGCCAATCAGAGTCCTTTTCTGGCCTGATTGAAGTGTAGATGCTGGGGAAAAGGAACTCTCTTTCTCCTGTGGTGGTTTAGGGATGATGCTGTAGACCATGAGTTGCAAAGGGCATTTCTGCACCATGAACAAGACCTGTCTGTTGTAAACCACATGGCCGTCATAGAAAGAAAAGCACTTGTGAGAAGACCCAGATGAGACCATAAAGCCTCTAGGTATAGACACGCCTGACACTGGCTCCATCTGTCCTCCCAGTTAAAAACCATGAATTTCCTCTGGATTTTCATCACCAAAAATCAATAAAATTGCTCTTTTCTTTTTTCTTTTCTCTGGCAGAGAAGCTGCTCTTTATTGCTCTGGGGGCCGGGAGGGCTCAGGAACTCTTGGTGGGGCAGGTCCGCTTCCTCTTCACCATCACCGGCTTCCAGTGGCGCAGGACGACACTGGCTCTGTGGATGGCAGCCATGCGCAGATCCGGACAGAACTTGTTCTTGCGGGTCATGTACCAGAAGCTACTGAGAGTGGCCCGGGCGTTGGTGGGGTCCACACGCAGATGGCAGTCTGCACGTAGGAGGGGGCCTGCTTCTGCGGGACTGACCGCTGCTTCATGACCACCACCACGCGGTTGCCCTTGGCCGCCGGCTCCACGCCCACAGTCTTGCAGTTGACTCAGCTGGAGGAGTGGCAGACCTTCAGGATGGGCTCAGTACTGTAGGTCTGCTCGTTCTCCTTGATCAAGAGGCCGGAGCGGTTCCACACGGGCATCCCAGGTGCATGGACATGGCGGTGGGAGATGGAAAGAGCCCCCTTTGCTTTTTAATTGTGCATCTTTCTGGGGGAACTTAATATTGAAGGACATTGGTCAGAAGTTGGTATTTGGCAACAAGAACGAGTACAACATATAGACTTATTTATTTACTTTTTAGGTTTTTGGCACAGGGTGCGTGCGCTTGTTAGAGAGAGACGAGAAAGACAGTGATAGAGAGTGAGAAATCACCCCCTGGGGGGATGGCCCACACTGCAATCCCTTCTTCATTCTTCTCTCGCATGCACACTCGCCCAGAGTGATTTTAAGCCACTAAGTCTGGGGCTTGAACTGTAGTTGCCCGTGTGGGAGTCCAACACCTAAACTGCCTGCTGGCCCCTGCAGCCTATAGACATTTGAGAAGGTGTGTTTTTTCGCATAAACTATAAAACAACAGCAAATAAAACAATACTTTTTTTTTTCTTCCTTCCCTTCTTTTTATTTCTTCTTGATTCATTTTTTTTTTTTTCATTTCAGAAGGTATGCGTGCACGTGCAAAAGAGAGAGAAAGCACTCCGCAATGCAGTGGGGCCTGGTCATGCTGAAATCCTTTTTCCTTCAATTCTCCATTCCCTCGGAACCCTGGGTGTGCTCACACATAACTGTGTGTCTTTCAAGCCAAAAGGTTAAGGACTTGAACTCTAACCCAGTTTGCCATGTGTGTTCTGGCTTTCTCTGCCGCAGAGCTTAACCACTGCCCTACTGGGCTGACTCAAATAGTTTTACTCCCCCCCCTTTTTTTTCAGTTTTGTGATAAGGCACCTGCACTCACCAAACAGAGAGAGAGAGAGAAATAGGAGAGCGAGCACAGTGAGGAAGCACCCTCCAGGTGTGATGGCCACATCACAATCTCTTCTCCTCTATTCTCCCCTTGAGATTTGGGGCATGCATGCACACATGCCCAACATGTTCTTCAAGTTGCTAGGTATGGGATTCAAATCACTAAGCTGGCTATGTGGGATCCAGCCACCTTAATCACGACGCTACCAGCTAGCCCCCAATGCCACCTTCTTCTTCTATTTTTTAATGAGCAAGGGAGTGTGTAAGAGAAGGGCTTTTTTTTTTTTTTTTTTTTTTTTTGAGAGGTTTTTGCTATAGGGCACGTGCGCTCGCCAGAAAGACAGACAGAGACAGAGATAGAAAGCATGAAATCCCCCCCCCGGGGGGGGGCTGGCCACACCGCAATCCCTTCTCCTCCATTCTCCTTTCGGGATCTTGGGCACACATGCACATGTGCCTGGCATGAGTTTAAGCCACCGGGTCTGGGACTCAAACCGTGGTCGACTACATGGAAGTTCAGCAACAGCCATTATGCTAACTGCTGGTCCCAAGATCAGGGCATTTTTGACATGACCTTAGCATGCCACAATCCTCCAGCCCCAGCTTCCCATTTAGCCAGAATTACAAGCAGGCACTGCTACACCTGCATGTTTTATAATATTTCCATTGGTCTGGGATCCCAACCGGCCCTTCAGTGTGGCTCTAGCATCACACAGGCACCCTACTGCCTGCACCAAGGCTGGGCTGTCTTCTTGATTAAATATCTTAACTTCTGCATGTGTTTGCTAGACAAACTGGAAGGTAAGGCTCAGACAAGGAAAAAGTGAACAGCAAATTCTAGAGGAATGTGAGCAAGTGGGAACAAAGAGAAGAGGGAGAAGCTAAAGTTAAGATGGGAAGGATACAGGCAAGAAAGAAGATAGGCCCAGTCATTCCAAGTTCATCTGATTCTGATAACAGATTTCAGACCAAATGTGCAGTCAGTCCATCTATTCTCTCTCTCTCTCTCTCTCTCTCTCTCTCAATCTCAATCTCTCTCCTCTCTTCTCCCTTTCTTCCTGTTCCTAAGACCAAATAAGTACCTGGAAATCTTAAGCTGGCAAAACGTATCAAAAAAGAGGGACCAGCAGATGGCATAGTGGTTATATTGCTGGATTACCACATAATTGACCATGGTTCAAGTTCCAGACCTGGCAGCTTAAAACTAACACCAGACACATGTGCATGTGCATGTTCATGCATGCCCAAAATCTTTTTCTTTTTTTTTTTTTTTTTGAGAGATTTTTCACTATAGGGCGCGTGCACTCGCCAGACAGACAGAGAGAGACATTAGAGACAGAAATTGAGAAATCACCCCCCAGGGGGGATGGTCACGCCACAATCTCTTCTCCTCCATTCTCCTCTCGGGATCTTGGGCACGCACGCACAGGTGCCCAGCGTGAGTTTTAAGCCACTGGGTCCGGGACGCAAACCGCGGTTGATTACGTGGGAGTCCAGCGACATAGCCATTACGCTAACTGCTGGTTCCCCATGCCCAAAATCTTGAGAGGAGAAGGGGTTGTGGCATGTCCATCCCTGCCCCTGTCTCTCTGTCACTCTGGCAAGTATATGCACCCTATTGCAAAAATATCTCAAAAACAAAATTTACAAAAAAGAAAAAGATATTAATTTTTGAATTAACATAACAATTATTACAATGAGCCCCTGCTAAAAAAATGGTGGATCAGCCAATGACGTGGTGGTTCAGAAGGTCGCTGGATCCCACATGGCAGACTGCGTGGTTCGAGTCCCAGACATGGTGGTTTGATAAACATGCCAGACATGTATGCATATGTGTCTGAAATCCTAAGAGGATGAAGAGATAGAGGAGAAATTTTAGCTGGCCATCCCCCATGAGGGGTGCATTCTTACTTTTCCTCTCTCCCCCTCTCTGTATCTCTCTCTTCAGTGAGTGCATGTACCCTCTAGCAAATTTTTAAGTGGCTTTAATGCTTATGAAGGATATTATTTTAGGCTTTAAAGGCTATCATGGATATAATGAAAATACTTTTTGATTATTAAGAAAAAAAAAATGACTCGGCCAGCCTTGCACCATCCCCAGGCAGGGATACTCCTGCTAGGCTGTTTGCTGAGGTGGTTCCAAGGAGAACCAGGGCTCAGGCCTGTGCTGGTATGATGAATAAGAGTAAAAGCTAGAACAAGCTGGAGCCAGCAGGTGGTGTAGTGGTTATATCACTGGACTCCCACATGGCCAACTGCGGTTCAAGTTCCAGACCAAGTGGCTTAAAACTACACCAGGTGTGTGTATGTGTGTGTGCCTAAGATCCTAGGAGCAGAAGGGATGTGGACATCCCCCTTGGGGGCTGATTTCTCACTTTCTTGCTCTCTCTCTTCTCTCTCTCTCTCACTCTCTGTCTGGAGAGTAAATATGCTATATGGCAAAAATCTCTTTAAAAAAAATCATGCTGGGCATGTGTGCATGCATGCTCAAAATCCCAGGAGGAGAGGAGAATGGAAGAGAAAAGATTGTGGCATAGTCATTCCCCCTGCCCCAGGTGATTTCTCATTGTCCTTCTCACTGTCTCTCTCCTGAGAGAGCACACACCCTATGGCAAAACCTAAAAAAAAAAAAAAAAAATCAGAAAGACTTCCTCTTCCCTTAGCTCCTATGGCAGTTGATCCTAAAGACTGTGTCACATAGCCATCCATGCAAAACCTGGTTCCAAACAAAATGCCGTAACAGATCTGACAGCGGATGCCGTCAGGGTAGCTAGCATAGCCCCTCCACCAGAAGGAGAGGCCAATGCTGAGCTGTGTCTGCAACTTTCCAAGGTCCTAGAACTCAAGAAGAGTGATGTGGTTTTATGGGATCGGCAGTTAGCGTAATGGCTATGTCACTGGACTCCCACATAGTCAACTGCGGTTTGAGTCCCAGACCCAGTTGCTTAAACTCACACCGGGCGCATGTGTGTGTGAGTGCCCAAGATCATGAGAGGAGAATGGAGGAGAAGGGATTGCGACATGGCCATCCCCCGTGGGGGGGTGATTTCCCCGTGGGGGGGGTGATTTCTCGCTTTCTATCTCTCTGTCTCTCTCTGGCGAGCGCACATGCCCTATAGCAAAAACCTCTCCAAAAAAAAAAGAGTGATGTGGTTTTAGATAAGGGTGGTAAATCTCATGAAAAAGTAGTAAAGCTTTTGGCTTCTACAATGCCAGAAGAAATCTTGGAAAAATTTTAAAAGGAAGATAAGTAATAATAATAATATAGCAAAAAGCAAAAATATATATCCTTGAGAAAATGTTTTATTGCTAATGATAAAGAGACTGTTAAATGGGAGAATATATTTAAATGCACAGAACCTCCTGGGAGAAAAAATATGTATGTATGTATTTAAATAAGAATAAGACTCAGGGCCAGCAGGTGGCATAGTAGTTACGTCACTGGACTCTCACATGGCCAACCACAGTTTGTGTTCTGGGCCCAGTGGCTTAAAAATCATACTAGGCTTATCTGCATGCCTGCCCAAGATCCTGGGAGGAGGATGGAGGAGAAAGGATGACAGTGTGGCCTCTCCCCTGGGGGAGATGATTTCTCACTTTCCCTCTCACTGTGTCTGTCTGTCTCTATCTGGCAAGCATGCATGCCCTAAGGCAAAAACCTCTAAAAAAAAAAAAGAATGAATGAAAAAGAAAGAAAGAAAGAAAGAAAGAAAGAAAGAAAGAAAGAAAGAAAGAAAGAAAGAAGAAAGAAAGAAAGAAAGAAAGAAAGAAAGAAAGAAAGAAAGAAAGAAAGAAACTCAACAAAAAGACATTTAACAAGTACACTACATTGAATAAGACTCTAAAATCCCAATCCCAAGCAGCCTGGGAAATCTTCCTCTGAATTCATAGCATTACAAAATAACAGAGCTGGAAAAGGCTATTCAAGATGACCTAATTTAACTTCTTTTATTGTGGGCTGGTGCTTTTGACATCAAGAAGTTGAAAGAATTATTCAAGATCACACTGTGCAAGATAGTAACTATAACCTTGATCCCTTGACTCCTAGTTTAATGTAATGTATCCTGACTGTAAATTAAAATGACAGTATTTCCACATTTCTGAAGATTGCCTTCTAATCTAGTTTACAAGTGACAGAGGAAAATCTGTCATACTACTTTATAGCTTCCCTTGTATTTTTTATGTTTATCTAAATGCAGAAATGTTTCTGATATCTTTTAAATACTACTTTGAATATTTTTTTAAGAGTAAAGACAAATCAGGACTTATAAAAAAAATAATCAAAGAAAGGGGCCAGCAGATGACGATGGTTAAGGCACTGGACACTCCCACATGGCTGACCATGGTTCAACTTCTGGACCTAATAGTTTGCTTTCTCTCTTTCTGTGTGTGTGTGTGTGTGTGTGTGTGTGTGTCTGTGTGTGTGTGTGTGTCTGGTCAAATTTTTTAAAAATAAATGAGTAAGTAAAATTAAAATAAATAATGCTTTAAAAACATTTTTTCATCAAAGAAAAATAGTGATTCAAATCTTCATAGAAGTTCTTGCTGGACTTGAAAATCTTTCTTTTCTGCATAGGTGGCCAGCCGTGAACTAAAAATACCCATGTCTTACATGCACATCTGTGAGACGAGCACGGCAACGGTGCCCAACACGGTTGCCACAGCAGCATCCATCGGGGCAGATGTCAACGGCAGAGCTGTGCAGGCGAGTCCTCCTGTCTGTCCCTGCTGTGCTTTCCCCACATGTCTGATTCTCTTAACTGCCTGTAGGCGCAGTAGCTGGCTTTAGAGAAAGTCATCTGTGTCACTAAACGTAGCCTCGGGATACCAAGATGAAGAATATATTAGGGTAGGCTAAACTGAGAAGACAGACCCAGAACGTAATAGCTCCAACACACCAGAAGCTCCTTTTCTGCACACGTATCCGTCCAGACAGAGTGTTTGATCATTCGAGTGCCCAGAGTGATGGCAGTTCCACCACCTTGAACACGTGGCTTTTAAGGTGACCCTGAGCATCATCATTCCAGTGAATGTAGAAGAGCCCAGGTAGAAGATTTCAAGCCAGACTTGAAAGTGATACAAATTGCCTCCATTTATAATCCATTCACTATATTCATCTCGGGCCATATTTAACAGCAAGGGAGGCTGGGAAATGTAGAGCAGTGGGAAATACTATGAAAGAAGTGGGGAATAGATTTTGGTAACCAAGCACTCTGTGTCCCTGTGAGACACAGAAAGAAGAAATTTGGATACCAAGTAATACAGACCTGTGCAAGGTTCCCTTGCTATACACAAGTTTTTGGAGGCATGGGGAGTCAGAATCCCAGGCAGACCGATATGATGCGATTAACGCAGGGTCATCAGTGGAGCTGCCAAAGGGCTTAGAGCTTTTCTTTATACTTATTTTCTAACCGACGTCCTAAATAAATAGGTACTTATTCACTATCTCAGAATAGAACCATGATCACGTGATCCTTAATTTAAATAACTGCGTGGGCTTTTGAAGTAATTTTTATTTTCATATTTCTCTTTTTTCCATTTTGATGGTGTATGGAGATACATTTCCCTGGGACACTGCATGGATGCCACCAGTGAGAACCACTTTGAAGTCAATCTTATCTTTCTAAGAACACCTGTTAGAGAGTCAAAAAGCAACGGGACCAGAAGTTAGTGTAATGGTTATGTCACTGGACTCCCACGTAGTCGACCACGGTTTGAGTCCTGGACCTGGTGGCTTAAACTCACGTCAGGCGTGTGTGCATGCGTGCCCAAGATCCCAAGAGGAGAATGGAGGAAAAGGGATTGCGACGTGACCAACCCCCCTGGGGGGTGATTTCTCGCTTTCTGTGTCTCTCTGTCTGTCTGGCGAGCGCACGCGCCCTATAGCAAAAACCTCTCCAAAATAAAGAAAGAAAGAAAGAAAGAAAGAAAGAAAGAAAGCTGAGATAGCCTGGCCCCATGGCCTAGTTGTTAAGGCAGCTGGATCCCACATGGCCAACTATGTAGCTTGAGTCCCAGGACCCATGGTTTGAGAAACACCAGGCATGTGTGCATGCATGCCCAAAATCCCAGAAAGAGGGAAAGATGGAGAAGAAGGGACTGCAGTATGATTATGGCCCGTGACGAGGGTGGGGTTCTTTGTCTTTTCCCACTCTCTCTGTCTCTCTCTGGTGAGAGCCCTCTATGAAAAAAAAAAAAAAGCAGAGACTCTCTTTTATGCAGAAAAAATGTATAAGAAACTTCCGACTCATGAGATTCAATTAGGGGTAGGATCAAATACTAGAAAAGAACAACTCAGTATATACATAAAGTTTTGCTTTACAAACTAAACATTAATCCATTTTCTAGCACATTAAAGTTTAAGTTCCTGTTTTAAGGATTAGAAACTATGTGTATCTACAACAAATACAATTGGGGCCTGTAGGTGGAATAGTGGTTAAGGCGCTGGACTCCAATATGACTGACCACAGTTCAAGACCCAGACCCAGAGGCTTAAAACTCATGCCAGGCACATGTGCATGCATGCCCAAAATCCCAGGAGGAGAATGGAAGAGATGGGATTTCAGCATGGCCATCCCCCTGGGGGGATGATTTTTCCCTTTCCCTCTCACTGTCCCTCTCTGTTTCTCTCCTCTCTAGCAAGTGCATGTGCCCTGTGGCAAAAACTTGAAAACGAAAAAGAAAAAATTAAATAAAGCAAATATAATTATTTTCATAGCTAAGCCAAAGCCTTCATTGCAGTTGTTTGGTCATGGATGGGTGAGTAGATGGAGGGCTGGACCAAGAGTTGACAGTTTCAGACCCAGAAGGTTACTGGCATGTCATTACTGCAGACTGGAAAGCATACATCTGAATGAAAATAGGAGGTTTATTTCAATTATATTCATGGCTAGAAAATAAACAGGAGACATAAGTAAAATATTAGGTTGTCAGGAAAATCATGACTTATTTTTCTGTTTTTCTACGCAAAAATGTGTCATGACTTTCCTGACAACCCAATAGAAGAATACATTTAAAAACCTCAACTAAGAAAGAGGGTTTAACAGTAGAAATTAAGCAGAACCCATATTTTCACAGAAAGTGAACCAGGAAAAGAATAACACCTCCTCTTATCTTTCAGTTTCCGCCGTAGAGTACGGACAGTCGGTGTAAAGGTATATAGCGATTGAATGTATAAAATAAATTTTGAAATAAAAAAGACTAAAAAAATAAATATATAACACCTCCAATAACTGATATTATCATCAAGAGCAGGGGCTACATTATCTCTGTCCAATGTGTCAGGATCAGGCATTCCATAAACAAGCCCTTGTTAATCAATGATCGATAAATACTCTTTCACACAAATCCTAACTACTCCCCTCTAATGGAGATTCTGTTCTCTATTCATTCAAGAATGCTTGTCAGATCCTTCTGAAACGCCTTGAGCCAATTATTAAGAAAAATCCAGAAGGTACATGGGAAGACTGGGTAAGTATTCATAAGTAACACTGTAAAGTGTTACTTCAGGTGGCGTGAAGGCGAAGGTGGCTGAATCCCCCTGTGCAGCCTGAGTCTCAGACCTGGTGACTTGAAAAACAGGCTGGGTGTGTGTGCCTGTCTGCCCAAAATCCAAGGAGGGGATGGAGAAGGGACTGCAGCATGACCTTCCCCCTAGAGAATGATTTCTCACTTTCCCTTTTTCTCTCCAGCAAAAGTACACACCCTATAACAAAACTTTTAAAAAGTGTTACTGCAAATAAGCAAACAATCCAAACCAGGGCTGAGAGAAGGCTATAGCAGAGAGAACAGCTAAAGGCTGAGAGAGAGCCACCCTACGTAGAGGTGTTCCTCTAAGAGTCACAGTGATGTAGCACACCCCATATTTCTTCCCTAGTTGAGTAGATTTCTGCAAAAGGGCAGGACCACCAAAGGCTGAGAAGGCTACTTCAGGATTTACTCCATGTATGCATGAAGAGAGCACAGGAAACAGCAGTCACAGGGAGCATGAAAGCGTATAAGGACTATTCAGAAGACCACATCCACTCTGCTTAAGAAAGAAGAGGGGGAAAAAAAAACCCTGAATATTCCTAAATCACACACACACACACACACACAAAGACATTTTTAGTAAGGATGAAGAAAACTAAAAGGCCTAGTTGCTCTGATTAAAGGGAAATGACTCACTTAATCCAACTTTACAATATCCTTTTTTTTCCCTATTAGGACTATTGTCTCACACTTACACACATGCTTACTAAAGTTCTAGCATTTAAAAATGAAGCCTCAAATCACGTAAAAACTAAGGTCCTATATCATAGGTGTGCAGCAGGAGTCTATTTAAAAATTTGTAATGACATATCAGTAACCTGCTGGGTCTACACTCGATCCAAAGGGGATTGTTAGACTATCAGCTGAGGAAAAATAATAATATGATGAGTTCTGTTATTAGCAGGAAAGAATGAGCAACAGTAATCAGATGTCAATTTTATGTACAATATTTTCACTTTCACCTAACACATGGTATAATCTGTTTTATTTTCACTAAATATGCCCATTCTGCAGATAGAGGCTGCATTTGAACAAAGAATCAGTCTCTCAGCCACTGGATATTTCAGGTAAAAATTACAATAATATCTTGACTTAATATGAGGTAATCACTCTGGGCCTCAGTTTCCTTATTTTTGAAATAAGTCTTTACTATGTAATTGCTGAGCTTTTACAGGCCCCAAATTCTATTATTTCATATAGGCCTCTTAATGATATCTGTCTTATTCCATTTTTTCTGTTGCTAAACACTGAGTACCACAGGCTGAGTAAGCTATAAAGAATAAAGTTTGGGACTGGCAGGTAGTATGGTAGTTGGGGGTGCTGGACTCCCACATGGCTGATCGTGGTTTGAGTCCTGGACTTGGCGGTTTGCTTTCTCACTTTCTCTCCCTCTCTCTCTCTCTCTCCCTCTCCTTTGCTCTCTCTCTGTCCCTCTCTGGACAAATTATAAATAAATAAATAAATAAATAGAGTTAAATAAAATAATTATTTTTTTTAAAAAAAAGAGTAAAGGTTTATTTGGCTCATGATTTGGAAGTCTAAAGTCAAGGGACTGCGTCTGGTGAAGGTCTTCCAGTTGTTGGGATTCTGCAGGGAGCCCCTCTTGCCAAGATGGTGCAAAAAATCACATGGCAAGAGGGAAAAAGCATGTATCAGTCTGGTTCTCCCCTTATGAAGTCATCAGAATTCAGTCATGGGGGCTCTACTTTGATGATTTTATGTAATCTTAATCATATCCCAATCCTGCCTCTTTTTATTATTTCCTTTCTTGGTGGAGGGAAGACGGGGGGGGGGGGAAAAAGAGAGATCATTATATTTTGACAGGATCTCTCCATGCCATGATCCTCCTCCCAAGCCTCCTACTTAGCAAGTACACACAACCACACTCTATGTGTTCAGATTGGCCAGGAACCAAACCTGGGCCTCCCGTGAAGCTTCCAGCCTCCCAAGGGCAGCTATCTATGTACCACCAAAGACTTCACTTCTTAATACCATAAATAGACTACATTTCTACCCTCTTAATATGATTACATTGGCAGTTAAGTTTTCAAAATATGAACTTGTGGAGGGCACATTCAAATCAGAGTAATGTCCCTAGCGCAGTGGCACCCACTCTACAAATTAGAGCAATGTTCGAAGAAAAACTAAGTAACAAAAATACCCCTATTGAGGGAAATAAAAACAAGCACATACTTTGACTTACATCTAATCATTTATATATTATTCCTTTAAAATTTGTCAGCGGTCACATGCACTCATTAGACAAAGAGAGAGGAAGAAAGCACCTCCCAATGGGGCATGATCACATCACAATCCCTTCTCCTCTATTTAGTCATAGTTTTAGGCAGAGACACACATATGTCCAGCATGTTCTCAAGTGACTGAGGCTGGGATTTGAACCATGAGATCAGTCATGTGGGATCTAGCTCCTTAATCATTAGGCCATGAGGCTGGCCTTATATATCCTTTTTTTTTCTTTTTTCATTTGCTATAGGGCATGTGTACTCACTAGAGAGAGAGAGAAAAAAAAGTGAGAAAGCAACCTCCCACACCATGGGGGATGACCACACTACAATCCTTTCTCCTCCCTTCTCCTCTCAGAAATTTTGGCACACACGTACAAGTGCCCAGCATGTTTTTCAAGCCTCCAAGTCTAGTTGAGAATACTATACACATCCTCATCAACAGATAAACGTTTTATGTGTCCCACAAATGTCTTACCTCTCTATTCTTTTCCCAGATTTCTTTCCTACACTCTTCCCCTCTCCTTCCACTTTGTCTCTAACAATTTTTAATGCTTTTATGTCCTCCAGTCTTTCAGTCTCTACCATAGAATGTGGACAGTCACTATGTGTTAAGTGGAGACATACCATGCCTTTCATAGCCTGACTTGCTTCACTCAGCAACAAATCTTCCATATTCGTCTACTTTCTATCAAATTCCAAGGCCTTGTTTTTTATGGCTGAATAGTTTTCCATAAAGTATATGTGCCACACTTTTTCAATCCATTCATATGTTTGTGGACATTTGGGTTGGTTCCGTGTCTTGGCAATCATGAATAATGCTGCAATAAGATATAGTTGTGCAAGCACTTTTCTGACTGAATGTTCTCTTGTTCTTTGGGTAGATACCCAGAAGTGGAATTGCTGGATCATATGATAGTTCTATTTGAAGGTCTTTGAGGAACCTCCATATTGTTCTCCACAGTGACTGGACCAATTTACATTCCCACTAAAAATGTAGGAGTGTTCCCCTTTCACCACATCCCCTCCAGAACTTATCATTTTTGTTTTTTTAATCTTTGCCATTCTGACTAGGGTTAGGTGGTATCTCATTGTGTTTTTGTTTTGTTTTGTTTTGTTTTTGTTTTGTTTTGTTTTGTTTTTTTGAGAGGTTTTCGCTATAGGGCGTGTGCACTCACCAGACAATCAGAGAGAGACATAGAGACAGAAAGCGAGAAATCACCCCCCGGGGGGTATGGTCACACCGCAATCCCTTCTCCTCCATTCTCCTCTCGGGATCTTGGGCATGCACGCACATGCGCCTGGCGTGAGTTTTAAGCCACTGGGTCTGGGACGCAAACCACGGTCGACTACGTGGGAGTCCAGCAATATAGCCATTACGCTAACTGCTGATTTCCTCATTATGGTTTTGATCTGCATCTCCCTTATGATGAGGGATGTTGAGCATTTTTTCATATGCTTTTTGGCTATTCATATGTCCTCCTTAGAGAGTTGTTTATTCATCTCATTTTCCCATCTCTTAATTGGGTTAATCATTTTCTACTGGGTAAGCCTCTTGAGTTTCCTGTGTATTCTGGTTATCTGAGGCACAGTTAACAGAAATCTCTCCCATTCCAAGGGTTGTTGATTCACACTAATTACCGTGCAGAAATTTCTTAATCTGATGTAATCCCACCTGTCTACTTTAGGAATTATTGCCTGTGCTTTAGGGGTTTTATTTAAGAAGTCTTTGCCTACCCCGATGTCTCCCAGTTTCCCCAGCATTTTCCACAAGTAGTTTTATTGTCTGAGGTCTTAGGTTCAGATCTTTGATCCATTTTGAGTTGATAATGGTGACAGGTAAGGGTTCAGATTCATCTTTCTGAGGTGGATACCCAGATTTTCTGGCACCATTTGCTAAAGAGGTTTTCCTTTTCCCACTGGATTGACTGGTACCCTTTGTCAAAGATCAGTTGGCTGTATGCTTTGGTTAAGGCAGTGGGCTTCCACATGACCGACTACAGTTCAAGTCCCAGACCTGGCGGCTTGTTTTCTCACTTTCTCTCTCTCTCTCTCCCCTCCCTCTTTCTCATCAAATTAAATAATAGTAACAAAATTTTTAAAAAGAGAGAGAGAGAGAGATGGGCTGGTTCCATGGCCTGGTGATTAAGTCAGCCAGATTCCACATGGCCTACAGCACAGTTTAAATCCTGAACCAGGCAGCTTAAGCACATATGTGTGTGCTCAAAACCCTGAAAGGAAAGAGAGAGAAGGAATTGCAGAATGACAATTCCCATGGGAGGGTGCTTTCTCACTTTCCCTCTCTGCCTGTATGTCTCTCTCTGGTGAATGCATGCACCTCCTATTTAAAAATAAAAAATAAAATCCAAACCAAAAAAATTATAAAATAGAATGAAACAGGGCCAAGAGGTGGCATGATGGTTAAGGTGTTGGATCCCACATGACCTACCATGCAGTTCAAGTCCTGGACCCAGTGGGTTGAAAATCATACTAGGTATATGTGTGTCTCCTGAGAGGAGACTGGAGGAGAGGGGAGTACCGTATGGGGATTTCTTTCTCACTCTCCACTGCCCCAGCCCCATCTGTCTCTAGGGAACTTACACACAGTAAAGCAAAATTTAAATTAAAAAAAAAAAAAAACAGAGAGAGAGAATGAAATGAAGCAAAGGATAGTGTTGATGTGACTAGGTAAGCTCCAACTACAATAGTAGTTTAAATGAGTTTCACAACTGGTCGAGGCCCAGCCTTGGTGGCACAGGTGGTGGGCCATAGCTGTGCAATAATGGGGGCCATAATGAGGGCCCAGGATTTAGATCCTAGGTCAGCCTGAGTGCACAGGGTGCACCCATGACCCTGGCTGACTAGAACTGGGAGGGGAGGGTGGCAGCATGGTGAGACCCTATGGATAACCAATATCGCTCTCTCTCTCCATCCTACCCCTCACCTCCTGCTCCTTCTCCTCTTCCTATTTCTAGTTCTGATTCCCTCATGACAAAAAATAGGCTTTAAGAAGATAAAAAGGGGAACCAGCAGGTGGCATGGTGGTTAAAGGTGCTAAACTCCCACGTGGCTGACTGCGGTTCAAGTCTCAGACCTGGCAGCTTGCTTTCTCACTTTCTGTCTCTGTCTCTCTCTCTCTAGTCAAATTAAAAAACAAATAATAACAAATAAAGTTAAATAAAATAATTCTTTAAAAAAAGAAGATAAAAAGATGTTTCATTTCAATCAAATAAAATGCTATCATGAAACTTTGATAATTTTTATAATAGTTAACATTCTTTATACTTCCACCTACCCAACTAAAGCTAAAGGAATTTTTTTTCCCCTTCCTTCAGGGGCTACAAGGCCTTCATGGACTGGGAGAAGGGGGAGGGAGACCCATTTCCATATTACGTCTATGGAGCCGCCTGTTCTGAAGTTGAAATTGACTGTCTGACAGGTGCTCACAAGGTGAGTTGTCCTCCTGGCATGTTAAAGCAACAACAAATTGCATTGTACAGTAAGTCACCCTGTTTCATCATGTGATACAACATTCTTTTTTTTTTAGAATTATTTAATTTCATTTATTTTTTTTTATTTGTTATACAACACATGTGCTCACCAGAGAGAAAGTGAGAAAGCAGGCCTCCAGGTCCAAGACTCAAACTATGGTCAGCCATGTGGTCATTCAGCCTCTTAACTACCATGTAACTGCTGGCCTCTAGAACAACATTCTTTTTTTTTTTTTTTTTTAGAGATTTTCACTGTAGGGCGTGTGTGCTCGCCAGACAGACAGAGAGAGACATAGAGACAGAAAGCGAGAAATCACCCCCCAGGGGGGATGGTCACGCCGCAATCCCCTCTCCTCCATTCTCCTCTAGGGATCTTGGGCACGCACGCACACGCGCCCGGCGTGAGTTTTAAGCCACCGGGTCCGGGACACGAACCGCGGTCGACTACGTGGGAGTCCAGCGACATAGTCATTACGCTAACTGCTGGTTCCCTAAAACAACATTCTTTTAATTCCACAGGAATGTCCAGAGATCTGACCTTATTCTGAATTTCTTCTTAAAACACACTGCAGTGGCCAAGAAGGAATTGCTCACAGCACCCTAAAATGTATTAAATTTTTTATTCTATTTCAGACAACAAAATAACTTTTTAAAGTTTTTCCAAGTGGCTTAGAAATCACTCCAGGCACATGAACATGTGTGCCCAAAAATTCCAGGATGAGAATGAAGAAGGGATTGGAGCATGGCCATACCTCATGAGGGGTGATTTCTCACCTTTCCTCTCACTGTCTCTCCCTGATGTGTACCCTCACTCCATGGAAAACACTTTGAAAAAAAAAGAGTTTATTCTTTAGAGAGTCAAAATGTCTTTTTCTTTTTTTTTTTTTTTTTTTTGGAGAGATTTTCACTGTAGGGCGCATGCGCTTGCCAGACAGACAGAGAGAGACATAGAGACAGAAAGCGAGAAATCACCCCCCAGGGGGGATGGTCACACCGCAATCCCTTCTCCTCCATTCTCCTCCCGGGATCTTGGGCACGCACGCACACGCGCCCGGCGTGAGTTTTAAGCCACCGGGTCCGGGACGCGAACCGTGGTCGACTATGTTGGAGTCCAGCAACATAGCCATTACGCTAACTGCTGGTTCCCTCAAAATGTCTTTTAACTAAAACAAAATCAGAGAATGACATACTATTGCTACTGGCTATTTGTGGTGGGGGTGTCCATTGATTAGATGTAAGTGTGCAGCCATCTCTTTGCACTGTCCAGCACCCACAGTGCAAAACAGCTCAGGTGTCCAGGTAGAGCTAGATCCAAGGCCACTCTGAGGGGCCTCCAATCTCCTTCCTTATCCAGGTTGCTGATGGATGGAAATTAATCCCAAGGCCCAGAATAGGTTGTCTAAAAGGCCAAGAGTTAGTCAAAACAGACTTGCTGGGACCAGCAGATGGTGTAATGGTTATGTTGCTGGACTCCCATGTAGTCAACATGGTTCAAGTCTCGACCTGACAGCTTAAAACTCATGCCAGGTGCATGTGCATGTGTCCCCAAGAACCCAAGAGAAGAATGGAGCAGAAGGGATTGTGCTGTGGCCATTCCCCCTGGGGCGTGATTTCTTACTTTCTGTCTGTCTCTCCAGTGAGTGCACGTACCCTACGGCAAAAATCTCTCTCTCAAAAATAATAAATAAATAAATAAAGAGTGAGAGAGAAAGAGACTTGCTAAATCCAAAGGGCTAGATAAAAAGCAGAAGACCAGCCTCAGCAGAGAACGTTATCAGAATAAACGCAGGCAGTAAAGTAAGAGCAGAGCCCAGAGATATTCCCGACACAGACCACACGCATTTAGGTGCCTTCTGTGGCTCCTTAAGAACCTGTACGCACATTCCCAGTGCCAAAACAGAAGGCCTTGGAGGTGTTTGTCAGAGAAGGAAGGAGTAAGCAAAGTTGAAGAGGATTTCAACATTTGCCTTTAATCTATTCCAAGATCTTGCAAATCCCCAAACTCACACATGCGTTATAGCTATCTGACTTTCTCAGTAAAATGTCAATACCACCTGCATCAGACTAGCACGAGGCCTAGCCAAGCTCATGGATTACATTAGCACAAGAAATCCAGGTTGAGAATCAGAAGAACAACAAGGTTCAATGATTTACCAGGTGACTCACTCATACACACCACATCATGGACTTTGGAGTCACTTAATAGGATTCTAACAGTGAATGCGAAAGATCTTCTGGGGTCATTGACGGTATTAGTACTAAATTTGAAACACTTAACCAGCTCTAATGTTGATGGGATTTAATGCAGTTGATGATATTAATGATAGGTGTTCATAATAACTAGAGACCATTTAAATGTACCTTGAAATAATTTTCTTAATTCAAGTTTTTACAGTGAGGTCATTTTTATTACTGGCAGAAAATCAGAACAGACGTTGTCATGGATGCATGCTGCAGCCTAAATCCGGCCATTGATATTGGGCAGGTAGGTGCTAGACCACGTAAATGAATATCCCTTTCGGGAATAACTGTGGGGGAAGAGAAGGTCTTCTAAGAAGCACACAGTGTCACAAAGCTTGAAATGATCTCCTTTCAGATTGAAGGTTCATTTATTCAGGGAATGGGTCTTTATACCACTGAAGAGCTGAAATATTCCCCAGAAGGTGTCCTGTACTCTCGGAGCCCAGATGAGTACAAGATTCCAACCATCAACGATGTCCCAGAGGAGTTCAATGTCTCCTTATTGCCATCATCACACACCCCACTAACTATCTATTCATCTAAGGTAAGAATCCAAACAAGTCACTACATGGCAATATAATAGATCTCGTGGGGCATGATCACGAAAATCAGTGGACAAAATAGTGAACAAATGTTAACTCTTATTACAGCTGAATCACTGTAGTTATTTAGAATTTGGAGACGAGTCACCTAGAGAAAAAAAAAGATTCATAGAAGATATGTGATCCACCCAATGACAATTGTGGGTCAAAGATTTTTTTTTAAGGTTTTTGTGGGCCAAGGATTTTTTTTTAAAAGATTTATTTATTCATTCATTCCTTATTTTAATTTGACCAGAGAGAGACACAGAGAGAGAGAGGAAAGTGAGAAAGGAAGCTACCAGGTCCAGGACTTGAACCGTGGTCAGCCATGTGGGAGTGTCCAGCACCTTAACCACCATGCCACCTGCTGGTCCCCATGGGCCAAGGATTTTAATAATATCCTCCTTTGGGGCCGGCAAGTGGCATAGTGGTTAAGGTGCCAGATTCCCACGTAGCCTGCTGTGGTTTCAGTCCCAGACCTGGTGACTTGCTTTCTCACTGTCTCTCTCTGGTCAAATTAAACAATAATAATAATAATAAGGGACCAGCAGGTGACATGGTAGTTAAGGTGCTGGACACTCCCTCATGGCTGACCATGGTTCAAGTCTCAGACCTGGTGGCTTGCTTTCTCAGTTTCCCTCTTTCTCTCTCTGTGTCTTTCTGGTCAAGCTAAAAATAAATGAATGAATAAATAAAATTAAATTAAGTTAAATTAAATTAAAATTAAATAATAATAATAATAATAATAGGGACCAACGGGTGGCATAGGTTAAGGCTCTGGACTCCCACATGGCCGACCGTGGTGCAAGTCCCAGACCTGGAGCCTTACTTTCTTGCTTTCCTCCTCTCTCTCTCTCTATCTGGTGAGGGCATATGCCCTGTACCAAAATTAAAAGTAATAATAATAATAGGGACCGGCAAGTGGTATGGTGGTTAAGGGCACTGGACTCCCACATGGCCAACCGCAGTTCAACTCCCAGATCTGGTGGCTATTTTCTCTCTCTCTCTGTCTCTCTGTCTTTCTCTCTCTCTCTCTCAAGTTAAAATACATGAATGAATAAATGAAATTAAATAAAATAATTCTTAAAAAAACTGATAATAATAAGTGAAATGAAATAATTTAAAATAATAATAATGACAAATAAAATAAATAATTCTTTTTAAAAAATAGTATCCTCCTTCACAGAGAACTCTGAAATTCAGTA
Source organism: Tupaia belangeri chinensis (assembly GCF_000334495.1). Taxonomy (NCBI): domain Eukaryota; kingdom Metazoa; phylum Chordata; class Mammalia; order Scandentia; family Tupaiidae; genus Tupaia; species Tupaia belangeri. Next base: position 2,853,715 of record NW_006159858.1, read on the forward strand.
ACAAGCTTGACTTCTTGATAGATATTTCACTTAAGAACCTTAAGACCGGACCAGCAATTAGCGTAATGGCTATGTCGCTGGACTCCCACATAGTCAACTGTGGTTTGAGTCCCGGACCCGGTGGCTTAAACTCACGCCGGGCGCATGATCCAGAGAGGAGAATGGAAGAGAAGGGATTGTGGCGTGACCATCCCCCCGGGGGGTGATTTCTCACTTTCTATCTCTCTGTCTCTGTCTGTCTGGCGAGCGCACGCGCCCTATACCAAAAACCTCTCCAAAACAAAAGAAAAAAAGAACCTTAAGACTATGATGTTAAAAGAGATTGAAAGCATAAGACAAATGAAATCTAAAAAATAATAATAATAATAATAATAAAGGAAACATGGATGAAATCTTAGAATGAGCCTTCAAAAGACCTGGGTCCTGTCTCAGCCACATCCCAAAATGAATCTATAGCAATAGGTCCCACATAGAGGGTAGAGGCAGGGATCTTCCTCTCCGTAGAACATGTGGCAGTGTCTAGAGACATCTCTGGTTGTCACAACTGGGGGAGGGGTTGGGAAGATGTTACTACTAGTGGTTAAAGGCCAGAGATGTAACTGAACAGCCTTTGATGCACAGGACAGGTCCCAATCACAAAGAATTGTCTGAGGCCAGCCTGCGGCGTGGTAGTTAAGGTGACTAGAACGCACGTGGCTGACTGTGCAGTTCGAATCCTGGACCCAGTAGCTTGAGAATTTCACCAGGTACGTGTTCAGGTAGCCCAAAATCCTGAAAGGAGGGAGAAATGTAGGAGAAGGGATTGTGGCGTGGCAATTCCCCAGGCCGTGCTTTCTCACTTTTCCTTTCTCTTTCTCTCCAGCAGCTTACTCTCCTTCTGGGCAAACATTTTTTTCAAGAAATATCTGACCCAAAATATCAATGTCATTTCAAAGCAAAGACATCAACCCTTGGTAATTGCTAAAGTAATGAAACTGCACATTAAAACAAGGTCAGCCTTGTTCGCATTGCTACATGCAGATGAAGTGAAAACTACCCTCAGAGTAGAACCGTCATCGAGGTTTGAGATGTGTAGTTAAAGTCCGCTTTAAAATCTTTTGGGAGGCTTCTTGGTAGGGGTGGCAAAATGGCACCCAAGAAAACTCTCATTTTAGGAAGTCTAAGTGTGTCTTCAAGAATTTCGTTCTTTCCAGACTGTACCCTACTCAGCCCAACATTCTCTCTAACATACAGTGATGAGGCCAGGGCAAATTTGAAAGGAAAGACAAGCTTTGAATTCTCACTGGGCTGGAAATTGCTCAAAGGGAAAAGGCAAAAGGCAGCTCAGTGCCCCCAGAGAGCAGCTTTTAAGCCACCAAGAATGACGGGCAGATGAGACCTTGGAGTACTTGTGACTATGGCCAGACCCCAAAGGCAGGCCTCCAGAAAAATCACAGACATGCCGGTTTCCCAGGGAGGGTACCATGTGATAATCACAGGGAGCCACCAGGTGCCAGGAGCTGTGCTAGGTGTGTTTGCACCTTCTCATCCCAGTAACACCCTATTAAGTAGGTATCATCGCCTGCATTTCACTGCCAAAGGAACAGTGTCTCTGAGAGTTGAGATCATTCACCAGAGAAACCCAAGCAGTAAGAGTCAGGTTCAAACCCAGTCTCTGTCATTCAGGAGCTGCAGATTGATGGCCCATTGGCCAAATCTAGCCTGAAGATATATTTTCTTTGGCCTATACAGTATTTTTTAAAGATGGGGAATTTTATATTAAAATACAAATATCTGGGCCAGCCAGTGTGGTATGGTGGCCAAGGTGGCTGGATTCCAAGTGGCAGATCGTGCCGTTCAAGATCCTGAACAGCAGCTTGGAAAACGTGCCAGGTATGTGTACGTGCATGCCCAGAATCCCAGAAGGAGGAAGAAATGGAGGAAAAGGAATTGCAGTGTGACCATCCCCCACATAGGGTGCTTTCTCACTTTCTCTCCCTCTCTCTCTCCAGCAAGTGCACATACCCTCTGGCAAAAATTTTAAAAATGCAAATATCTAAATTCTCTTTAAAAATGGAATTCTTTGGTAATTTTTAGAGGGCAACAACTAGCCAGACCAAAGAACAGCTGCTCCCTTGAGGTAGGATACATGGATATCTTTACTTCACCATGGTCCCCACCACTATTTATTGTCCTTCATTTGCCCACATCACTCATTTCCATTATCTGCCTGTTCGTTGCAGATAATGAGTTTACAATATTTTGTCTAAAGCACCCTGTCTCCCCTAACCCTGGGGTCATAATGAGGCATTTTCTCTATGCTCATGAAGTTGGTCAGTTCAATCCACTGAATGTTCTTTAATAAATAGGGTAGTTTCCTCTCACTACACAAAGATGTGTGTATGTGTGTGTGTGTGCACGTGTGTACACACATAGATGCACCTTTCCTATATCAAAGAGTTAGCCTAGACTAGTATTAAAGATTTGAGAAATGCAGGTGGTACTGGGATTTTTTTTTAATTTTATTCATTAATTTTAATTTGACCAGTGACAGATACAGATAGAGTGAGAAAGTAAGAAAGCAAGCCACCAGGTCCAGGACTGTGAACTGTGGTCAGTCATGTGGGAGTGTCCAGCACCTTAACCACCACGCCACCTGCCAGGTCCCGGTACTGGGATTTTTAAGCATATTCAAGCTTCATTCAGTCAGTAAGTCAGACAACAGACATTTATTGAGAAACTTTTGTGTGCAAGACACTATGCCAGGAGTTGGGGATATAGTGGTGAACAAGACCTGGTACCTGGCCTCTAGTCGCTTGCAGTATCAAGTAGAAGCTTCTCAAACAAATGCACTTTCTTGCAGGGCCTTGGGGAGTCAGGAATGTTCCTGGGATCATCTGTGTTCTTTGCCATTGCTGATGCTGTGGCCACAGCACGCAGAGAGAGAGACTTAGCTGAGGACTTCACGGTGAGGAGTCCAGCCACACCAGAACGAGTTCGAATGTCCTGTGCAGATCGGTTCACAGAAATGGTATGAGATTATCATTTATTTTCCTGGAAGCTTGTTTTTTTACTTCTTAGACCAATTGGGCAAATTTACAATCTGATCTGTTTGGCTAATCAAATTCTAAAATGATAAAAAACAAATCACGCAAATATATCTTGTGCCTGTGTAGTAATTTAACTTTTTATAAAGCATTTCCCCATGTGTTATTTAATTTGATCATCTCAGCCACTCTAAAAGTAGAATACTTTATCATGCTTCAAAAGCTAATAGTTAAATGGGAATCAACTGAGTGATTTCTCCAAACAGTGATAAGTATTCTCTCTCTCTCCAACCTACCAACCCTGTCCTATCCTTCAACCAAAAAAAAAAAAAAAAAAAAAAACACAAAGCAATAGCTGGGGTGGCACGCAGCTGTATCTGACGATGTTACTTTCCATGTTCCTATGCAAACACACAGTGCATGCGGGCTGCCTGTCGTTTGGAAATAATGTGATCCCAGGGCCCGGCAGACTGTTCAACTTCTTAATAATAAGCCCCTTGTCTGCTCAGCTACTTAGACCATGTGGAGAGCGACCACTTATCCTTCGTACTCCTCCAGACACACACCACTCTGGCCCTCCACTGACCTCACCCATATTCGAAACCGTGAGAACGCAGGCCTCTTCGGCTCCTTGAGAGACTTCAGTGATCTGGGAGTCACTTTATTCAAGCCCCCAGGTCTCATCTCCTTGGCTGTTCTCAATGGAAAGAGAACAACCAGAGCCAGCCTTGAGGGGGGCCTTCCAAGGGGAGCTGAAAGGAAGTAGTCCTGACTTAATTTCTAACAAAGAGGACCAGAAACACATAAAATATAGGTTTCTCTGCTATTTCCGGTTGGAGGAAATTCAATTCTCTTCCATACAGAAGAAAGAGAGATGGAAAGCGAGAAAGCAGGCTGCCAGGTCCAAGACTCAAACCACAGTGAGCCATGTGGGAGTTCAACACCTTAACCACCATGCCACTTGCTGGCCCCGAGCACATGCATTTTTTACTGAAATATATGATGACTCACACTAGCAAACAATGCTGTACTAAGCATATATATATATATATATATATATATATATATATATACACACACACACACACACACACATACAACACGTTTGTTTATTTGCTTTTTAGTTATTTTTTCTTGCTATAAGGCACATGCACTCACCAAAGAGATATAGAGATAAAAAAAAGTGAAAAATCACCCCCCCCAAGGGACATGGCCACGTCTCAATCCTTTCTCTTCTGTTCTCCTCTTGGGATTTTGGATACGCACACACATGCACCTGGTGTGTTTTACAAGCTGCCAGGTCCGGGACTCGAATTGCCAAATAGGCCATATGGGCTCCAGCACTTTAACTTCTACACCACCTAATGGCCCAAAATATATTATTTTTGAGAAACACAAATACTAACACTCTTTGTATTTAATGTTTGAATACTGTTGTCAAAATGATTTGTCCTGGGACCAGCATTTAACATAGTGGCTATGTCGCTGAACTCCCCTGTAGTCGACTGCAGTTTGAATCTTGGACCCGGTGGCTTATACTCACGCTGGGTCTGTGTGCATGCATGCCCAAGATCCAGAGAGGAGAATGGAGGAGAAGGGACTGCAGCCTGACCATCCCCCTGGGAGGTGATTTCTTGCTTTCTGTCTCTCTGTCTCTCTCTGTCTGTCTGGCGAGCACACGCACCCTGTAGCAAAAATCTCTCCAAAAAAAACCCAGTTTATCGCATCTCTGTAAACTAGGACTGAGCATTGTGGAAAGCTCAAAACCCCCCACTTTTAATAAGTTCCTTATAGCCTTCAGGTAAAAAACAGCTGTCTAGATCATTTCTTTAATAGAAAAGATGGTAAAATAGTATTTTGCCCTTGGAAGTCAATAAAATTAATGCATGTAAAAATCCTGGGGAAATACAAGTCACTCTGTAAATATTACAGTTATGGTCTCCACCAAATGCCCATAACTGTTAATGGTCTTTTTCAAAATATACATCTCCCAAAGGCCTTTAAAAATGTTTCCACATTAAATCAAGTTGACCTACTGAGGCCAGAATAAATAACCACTCTTATAACTAGCACCCTTGTTTTCATGGGTAAATTAGCTTCAATAGAAAGCAGGCATTAATAAGAAGCTTAGGGCATTTCTTTTCTTTCTTTTTTTTTTTTTTTTTTTTTTGAGAGGTTTTTGCTATAGGGTGTGTACGCTCGCCAGACAGACAGAGACAGAGAGATAGAAAGCGAGAAATCACCCCCCAGAAGGGATGGCCATGCTGCAATCCCTTCTCCTCCGTACTCCTCTCGGGATCTTGGGCACGCACGCACACGTACCCAGCGTGAGTTTTAAGCCACCAGGTCCGGGATGCAAACTGTGGTCGACTACGTGGGAGTCCAGCAACATAGCCATTATGCTAACTGGTGGTCCCAGGGTGTTTCTGTTACCAAAAAACTATGTGATTTGAATGAGCATTTATGATATCAAAACTTTGGGAGTTTTTTTGTTGTTGAAGGGGACATGGCATAGTTGAATGAAAATTAAGGCAGATCCCACATGGCCTACCATGGTTTGAATCCTGGCCCCAGTGGCTTAAAATTACCCCACATGCATGCATGCATGCGTGCTTAGAATCCCAATAGAATGGAGAAATGGCAGAGAAGGGATTGCAGCATAACCATGCCCCCCATTGGGGGTGATTGCTCCCTCTCAGTCTCTCTGGTAAATGTACTCACCCTCTGTCTACTAGTAAAAAACATCTGAGGGATAGCAGGTGTTATGGTGGTTGAGACACTAGATTCCCACATTGGCTGCATGAGGTTCGAGTCCCAGACCTGGCAACTTGAAAATAACAACAAATAAATAGGTAAATAAATAAATATTTGTGGAAAAAAGTCTAAATTTGGGTTTGGGTTTTTTACATTTGGGGTTTGGCTAACTTGACCATAGAGTTGCTGCTGTTTTTAACCATGGGCATATTCCCAGGTAATTCATTTCTGGTGAGAACAGTGTTGCTGGTGGTTTCTGCTTTGAGACCAGCAAAGCAGTCTGACTAAGCCACACACAGCCAGAAACAGCATTTCTATGTAATTTCCTTTTGGGTGACAGGAGAAAGAAAAATATATTTCTTGGAACATACTTATGTATAGTTAAAGTTTCACATGGAAAAACAAAGTAAATTTCCCTTTAAAATATACAGAAAATGGATAACTAACACTTTCAGTTAGGACTTTGTAGAAACAATGATTTCATTTAAAAAGAAAAAAAATACTTGGGATTCATAGACATGAAGGGTTCCACAGGTTTAAAAATTAGAAAAATACTGTCTTAGAGAACTTGGCAATAGGAAATTCAAAAAAGAAAACAGCATGGAGTCACGTGGGAGGCCTGGATCCTGGGTTGTCCTGTTACCCTATCACCAGCGGCAGAAAGTATTTATTGAGTAGCTGCAAAAGCATGATATATGTGGGTTTCCATAGTGAAAGGCCATGTAAAGCCGATTAGCAGATTCCATTTCCATCTCCTAGAAGCTTTAATCAAATAACTTAGCTTAGAAGGACCAGCAGTTGGCATAATGGCTATGTCGTTGGACTCCCAGGTAGTCGATCACAGTTTGAGTCCCGGACCCAGCAGCTTAAATTCACGCCAGGTGCATGTATGTGCCCAAGATCCCAAGAGGAGAATGGAGGAGAAGGGATTGTGGCATGGCCATCCACCCTGAGGGGTGATTTCTCATTTTCTGTCTCTCTGTCTCTCTCTGTCTTTCTGGCAAGTGCACACACCCTATAGCAAAAACCTCTAAAGAAAAAAACCTCAAAAAAAAAAAAAAAAAAAAAAAAAAAAAAAACTTAGCTTAGAAACAAGTTGTAGAGCCAGTCCCATAGCTTAGTAGTTAAGGGGCTGGCCAAATTTCACATGGCTTATCTATCCTGGCCTGGGGGCCTCGTAAACCATGCCAGGCACACATGCATGCATGCCCCAAATTCCAAAAGAATGGAGAAATGGAAGAGAAGAGATTGCAGTAAAACCATATCCCGTTTCGGGGGTGCCTTCTCCCTCTTCTTCTTTATCTGTCACTCTGTCTCTCCCTGGTGAGCACACACCCCTTCTAGTAATTAAAAAAAAAAAAATACAAGCTTGTAAGCATGTTTCAGCTCATCCCCCACATTTTGAAGGGGCCACCGTGATAATGCTGACTCAGAAGGAATCTTTGCAACCACAACCAATGGCTACATTATGTGTTAGGCAAGGCCCAATTTTGCAGTATCTTAATGGGAAAAAGATCCTTTCATTCTTAGGTCAGTACCCAACTCCAAATGGCCATACCTGTCCTGCCCCTGCTATTCTGTAAGACCAGCTGATGTCTCATTTCAGAGGACCTTCCTCTTCCCAAAAAACTCTAGTACGGTCCTGGACCAGCAGTTAGTGTAATGGCTATGTCGCTAGACTCCCATGTAGTTGACCACGGTTTGAGTCCTACATCCAGTGGCTTAAAACTCACACCGGGTGTGTGTTCGTGCGTGCCCAAGATCCTGAGAGGAGAATGGAGGAGAAGAGATTGCGGTGTGGCCATCTCCCCTCGGGGGGTGATTTCTCACTTTTTAAAGAAAAATAAATAAATAAATAATTAATTAAAAAATAAAAAAACTCTAGTACAGTCCCGTAAACGTGCTCTTCTCCCTCCACAGCATGGCCTCTCACTGTCCCCACCTCATTCTCCCTCCCTGCTTCTTCTGCATTTCTAGATGCCTAGAGTTGGCAGCAGTAAAAATGCCACCTGCTTAGCTCAGTAAAGAAGAAAGATGAGAGGCCCCAGAAGGGTTCCGTACTGCAGGAGCCTGGTTTGCCTACTCTGCTCTCAGCTGCGTAGGTAACACTAGTCCCTCAAGATAAAGCGTGCTCAACTCATATTCTGCACAGAGCCTTGGACTGCCCTGAACCAAGGGGGATGAACACCAGTCCAAAACTGTATTCTGTCTCCTATGGTTCAAACACCACAACATGTAGAAACCTGCAGTCTCCAGCCTGTTTCAGCTCAAATCTACGCCCAGATAATTGGCAGGGCCTTAGACCAGTATGAACATGCCTCCGTCACACGGTTTCTTTGAGCTGGAATGCAGAAGCAGACTGCATGACTCAGACAACTCAATGGAGCCTCCATGGCGTCTTCTTCCGAATGCTGAAATTTTGTCCTGTTCCCATGAGACATACATGCACATGCTCAGATGGCATGTACTCATTTCTCACCATTTTCTTAGCCCTGCTTCTCATACTGTCTGAAAAGAGGTTTCATTGGCACTCTAACAGGCCGTGACACTGGTTCTATGTTGAACGTGAATATCCCAAGATGCAGGGACTAAATCTGTTCCCTGAAATGGCTGGTGACCCTTCACACAGCAGCCATTCTTACTGTTGAAGGATGAGTCTCTGATACTATTATTGCATGTATACTTTTGTATCAAAATCTCTCTTTTCTGGGCTCTGGAAAGTTACTCCGGGATGCAGAGGAAAGGATAAGCAAAGAAGAGCACATAAAAAGGAAGTGGACAAGCTAGAGGCGTTCCTCAGGCTGAGGGAATACAGCCCCACTACAGTAGTGCTAGGGCCACGTGGGAGGCCAGTGTTAGGATCCTGGGTTGTTATGTCTTAATGGTTGGTTAAGACATGGGTTAAGATCCTGTCAAGGGTATCTTTTTCTTAAAAGAGAGAGCCAAGGAGGAAGGCAGGGCAGAAGGAAGGAAGAAAAGGAAGCAAGGGAAGAAAGACTTTAAAAATAGAAAGAGGGGGCCAGCTGGTAGCATGGTGATTAAGGTGCTGGATTCCCACAGGGTCAACCATGGTTCGAGTCCTAGACCTAGTAACTTGAAAAGCATGCTGGGCATGTGTGCACGTGTGCCCAAAAACCCCAAGAGGAGAATGGAGGAGAAGGGACAGTGGTGTGGCCATGCTCCCTGGGGGATCCTTTCTTACTTTCCTTATCTCTCTTGCTCTCTTCCTATCTCTCCCTCTACCTCTCTGGAGAGTGCATGCGCTCTGTGGCAAAACTAAAAAAAAAAAAAAAAATGTGTGAGAGAGAGATAGGAAATAAGAGATGTACCATGTGAAACAGGAAAAAGACAGCCATTTTATCCAGCTAGGGAGAGGGTGTTTTAGCTTAGTGGTTAAGACATGGGCTCTGGAATAAGAGGAACTTGAGTTTGAATCCAGCTCTACCTTTGATGATTCACTGATCTTCTCTGATCACTCAGTTTCCGTATCTATAAAATTAGTTGAAGAGTGGAATGGAGAGAGTAATTCTGGTGGATCTATCCCAATGATGATCATGATCATGATTGAGTTGGGGTTCCCAAGACAACACCCAAGTTCAATGATTTCCTAAAAGGACTTACAGAATTCAGGAAAGCTGTGACATGCAGTCACGGTTGGTTACTGTGAAAGGAGACAGACTAACTTCAGCATAAAGGGCCCATAAGGCAGAGCCCGATGGGAGGGATCAGTGTGAGCATCTAGTTGTCCTCTCCTGCTGAGTCACACAGACAGCGCTGGTTCTCCCAGCAATGATGTGTGAGATGATACATGAAGTACTGCTAACCAGAGAGGCTCATCCGAGCCGTGGTGTCCAGAATTCTTATTTAGGGGTCATTATAGGAGGGTCATTTCCACGCAGCTAATCTCGCTCAGTCACTAGCCCCTCCAGAGGCCAAACTGGCCCAAGTGGCCCAAGACTTTGGGTAAACAAAGGCACTCTTATCAGGCAAGATATTTTCAAGGGCCTTGGGAGAGAACTGCAAGGACCAAACCTTTCTTGAATGGACAAGGTTTGGATAGCCCAGGCCTGCAGAGTTAATCCTTTACTGCACTATGTTAATAATGGCAGCATGGGGGCCAGCAGGTGGCATAGTGGTTAAGGCACTGGACTCCAACATGGCCAACCACTGTTCAAGTCCCAGACCTAGCAGCTTGCTTTCTCACTTTCCCCCTATCTCTCTGTCTGTCTCTGGCGAGCACACATGCCTTATAGTAAATTAAATAATAATGATAAATAAAATTAAATAAATAATTCTTTTTAAAAAATGATGAAGAATCCTGGATTGATGGTAACTATCAATGATTCTAGGCCCTGAGACAAATGAAACTGGGCTCAGATATCATTCTAGAAGCTGAACTTGAACTAAAAGTGAACCAGTCTTGACATCCACAATGTATTATTGTTTCAATCATGGCTATCAAGAATCAACTAAGGGAACCAGTAGGTAGCATAATGCTTACATTGCTAGATTCCCACATAGTCAACCGCAGTGCGAGTCCAGACCCAGTGACTTAAAACTTACACCAGGGACCAGAAGATGGCATAATGGTTACATCACTGGACTCTCACATAGGTGACCACAGTTTGAATTTGAGACCCAGTGGTTTAAACTCACACCAGGTATATGTGCGTGCATGCTCAAAATCTCAAGAGGAGAATGGAGGTGAAGGGATTGCAGCACGGCCATCTCCCGGGGGGTGGGGGATGGGGGGTGATTTCTCGCTTCCTGTTTCTCTGTCTCTCTAGTAAGCATATGTGTCCTATAGCAAAACAATCTCTCTTTAAAAAATAAAAGAAAGAAAACTAAGGGCAGGCATGTATGTGTGCATGGCCAAAATCCTGAGAGACTGAAGGAGAAAGGATTGTGGCATGGCTATCCATCTGAGGAGTGACTTCTCGCTTTCTATCTCTCTGTCTCTCTCTGTCTCTCCAGCAAGCACATACACCCTATAGCAAAAATCTTTCTTAAAAAAGAATCAACTGGGGGGGGCAGCAGTTAGCGTAATGGCTATGTCACTGAACTCCCATGTGGTCGACCGCAGCTCGAGTCCCGGACCCGGTGGCTTGGACTTACTCTGGGTGCATGTGCATGCGTGCCCAGGATCCCAAAAGGAGAATGGAGGAGAAGGGATTGCAACATGGCCATCCCCCCTGGGGGGCGATTTCTTGCTTTCTGTCTCTCTGTCTCTCTCTGTTTCTCTGGTTAGTGCATGTGCCCTATAGCAAAAACCTCTAAAAAAAAAAAAAAAGAATCAACTGGGGAGGAAAATGAGAATGGAGAAGGAAGATGGCACGAAGCAAAGGAGATGGTAAAATAGGGAAGAAAGATCAGCAAAGATCAATATGGATAGTAGTTTAAGTCCTAGGGCTTGGATTTTTGAGACCAAAAAAGAAAGTTGTGTCCTCACCCAATGAAGCTAGGGAGTAGATGAGACCAAGAAGGAAGAGGAGTCAGGAGAACGAATGTTGATCTAAGCCTCAAAACAGAAGGGTATCCTAGGAGCCAAGACCTGGTAAAAAGAACAGGAAGGAGGTTTTGGACAAGACTGAAAAGTCTCATCACCTGTAACAAGAGTTGACCTGAATCTACTTCAGACTAGACTGAGGAGCTTTGTCCAGTATCCAAGCCAGCCTAGGTAGAGCAGGCTGATTCTTAGGAAGATGGATGGCTAAGCAGGTCCCAGAGGAGCAGGTAAGAGGAGAATGAGGAAAGGCCCTTTGAGAAGGAGAAACAGAGGCCTCCATTTATATTTCAGTGCAGACTGAGAGCAAATAGTAGGAACAGGATATCCGGAATAAGGAGCGGGAAGGAACAGCGACTATAAAAAGATATCCTGAGTGGTAGGATTTAGGTGAATTTTTTAGTCTTTGTGTGTGTGTGTGGGGGGGGGTGAAATAAATAAATATTAGAAGAAAGAGAAAGCTGTTTGGAATCTTCACAACTTTCCACCATTGGGAGGCGGTTTGTTTTTGTTTTGTGCCTGGGAATAGGAGAAAGAGAAGCACCCCCCTAATGGGGCCTGATTATACTGTAATGCTTTTTCCTCCAATTTTCCATCCTGTCAGGATCCTGGGCACACGCATGTGTACTCAGTGACTATGTGGGCCTCCTGTGCACAAGGCCTAACAACTGTGCCCAAGGAGTGGCCCCTGTTTTGGTTTTTAATACATTTATAACTTAAAGTCAACCCTTCAAACAAAAACATGACAAGAGGGGAGAAGAGAAATGTTTTGGGGTTAAACCAAAGGGGGAGAATTGTCTACAGAAGCAACAAATATTGAGGACCACAAGGAAGAAGCTAAGTCAAATATTAGGCCTTTAGCCTAGGATAGTGAAATGAGCCTAGGGTTTAACTAGCAAGAGCATAATGACATGCAAAACAGTTGTCTAAAGGTGCAGAGAGGGTTGGGATCATACCTCTATGGTGGAGTCCAGGTCTATTGGCGCCAGTGCAAACTAAACTTGACCATGAGCTTAGATGACAAACTGCCTAACTATTAATCCAACATGTAACCAGTTATATATATATATATAGCTACTGGGGAGACTAAAACTGGAAAACTGCAAAATACTGAAGCCATTGGAGAATGGTCACAAATCTCCCTGGAAAATATATACTGTTAAGAAGAAACATGCTTTGGGGGCCAGCAGATGACGTCGCACGTATGTCACTGGATTCCCACATGGCTGACCGCAGTTCGAGTCCCAGACCTGGTGGCTTAAAACTCACGCTGGGCACATGTGCATGCGTGCCGAAGATCCCAGGAAGAAAACAGAAGAGAAGGGATTGTAATGTGGCTACTCCCACCTGGGGAGTGATTTCTCATTTTCTCTCTCACTGTCTCTGTGTGTCTCTCTCTCTCTGGAAATTAAACTTCTGCCTTTCTGCATACATTTTGGGAAACAAAAGGGAAACTAAAATCATTCTGGGAGAGAAAACCACATAATAAATTCAAAGAAAAGAAAGAAAGAAAGTTTTTTCATTCAAATCTAATATCTAATAAAAATATCTAAAACAACCCAAAAGTATTAACATACACATGTTTAATTCCAATGGTGCAGTCATATAAGAATAAGTTGCATTGATATGTTTACTAAATCATATTAAATAAATAACTGTGAGAATTTGTTTCTCTTTTTAAACAAGTAACAACAAAAAGTAGATATATTTAAAATTACATCTTCATTTTTTGGGGGGAGGAGAAATTTTTGCTGTTGGGTGCATGTGCTCGCAAGAAAGAAAGAGAAACAGAGAGACAGAAAGCGATAAATCACCCCCTGGGGGAATGGTCACGCCACAATCCATCTCCTCCATTCTCCTTTTGGGATCTTGGGCAAACACACATACGCGCCTGGCATGAGTTTGAGCCACTGGGTCTGAGTTTCAAACCACAGTCAACTACATAGGAGTCTAGCAACATATCCACTATGCCAACTGCTGGTCCCTTCATCTTAAATTATTGTAGAGTAGTAATTTTAAAAAACACACCTGGGGGCTAGCAGGTGGTTTAAGTGCTAGACTCCCATATAGCTGATCTCAGTTCAAGTCCCAGACCTGAAGACTTGAAAATCACACCAGACGCCTGTGCATGCATGCCCAAAATCCCAGGAGGAGAGTGGAGGAGAAGGGATTACGTCAAGGCCATGCTCTCTGAACTCATCTGCTCTATAGCAAAAATTAAATAACATTAATAAATAAAATTAAATAATTCTGGAACCAGCAGATGGCATAATGATTACATTGCTGGACTCCCACATAGTCAACTGTGGTTCAAATCTCAGATCCGAAGGCTTGAAACTCACACTGAATGTGTGTGCATGTGTGCCCAAAATCCCAAGAAGGAATTGAGGTGTGGCCATCCTCCCTGGGGGGTGATTTCTTGCTTTCTGTCTCTCTGTCTCTCTGCTGAGTGTATGTACCCATAGCAAAATAATCTCATATATATAAAGGAATGGCATAATCCCATTCCCAGGAACCAGGGAAACCCTGGCTCCTCCCATCAGGAAATATTTCAAAAACAAAATATTTTACATGATTTTTCTGATACTATAGCAATGGTATTATGACATACTAAGTGTTTAATTTTTCTTTCTTAGATTCCAAGAGATGATCCTAAGACATTTAAACCTTGGTCTATTCCTATAGCATAATACTGCTATCATTTCCTGAAAGGTAAGATCAATAAACTAAAGATAATTACTCAAAAACACCAAAAAATAAAAATAGCTGGAACCAGCAAGTGGAGTATTGGTTACATTGCTGGACTACTCCCACATAGTCTGAATCCCGGTCCCAGCGGCTTAAAACTCACAACGGGCACATGTGCACGTGTGCCTAAGATCCCAAGAGGAGAATGGAGGAGAAGGGACTCTAGTGTGGCCATCTGTCCTAGTGGGGGGCGGGGGGAGGGATGATTTCTCACTTCCCATGTCTCTGTCTGTCTCTTTGGCAGAGCACACGTGCCTTATAGCAAAAATCTCTCTGAGAAAATAAAAAGCCAGTCCAGGAGTTTTCAAACCATGTTCTTTGGACCCTAAGGACTGTATGAATGTTTAAATCAAATTTCATTTTTAAACCAGTATATCCTATCCAGCATTTTAATCCTTTAGCACTAAACATGCATGGCTTGAGAAGCTTACTGGCAGTTTTACTTTTCATTTTAAAATAAAATTTAAAATAAGAATGCAGTGGATTAAGATATTTTAAACATTCTACTCCCTAACTCATTTGAGAATCACTTACATCACAATGCCAAGTTGAAACCTATTGCTTACTGTATTCATAATTAACTAGTGCTATTTGGAAGCATTGTCTTTTTGTATTCCTGAGTTTCAACTGATACAATTTTGCACTGCTACTTAAAATATAGACTACAAAATACTGAGACCCTACCTCTCTCTCTCTCTCTCTCTCTCTCACACACACACACACACACACACACACACATGCTGTGGGGCAGAATTACTTGAGTTCCTAAATTATTCTGTCTCTATTGTTCTCTTTCCAAGTATTAAAGTTAGGCGTGGGTGGGGAACCAGCAGTTAGCGTAACGGCTATGTCGCTGGACTCCCATGTAGTCGACCACAGTTCGCGTCCTGGACCCGGTGGCTTAAAACTCACGCCGGGCACGTGTGTGTGCGTGCCCAAGATCCCGAGAGGAGAATGGAGGAGAAGGGATTGCGGCGTGACCATTCCCCCTGGGGGGTGATTTCTCGCTTTCTGTCTCTATGTCTCTGTCTGTCTGGTGAGCGTACACGCCCTATAGTGAAAAACCTCTCCAAAAAAAAAAAAAAAAAGTTAGGCGTGGGTATGACAGCAAAGCCACTCTTAATTGCTATATAAAGTAAAGCATGTAATATGTACATAGCTTTGTGCCTGACACATAGTACTCAATAAAGAATTGCCAGATACACACATGCACATACAGACATGTACACACACGCATTCTCAGATATGCTAAATACTAAGTGAATATCTGTGGTGAATGAATTGGCTTGTCAAGCTTTTGTACAGATATTAAAATAAAGACCATCTTCATTTTGCTAAACAGATTTTAAAAGTGAGCAAACAAAACTTCTGGCCACTTTACCTCTTACAACTATTTGTGTGTGTCAAAGTTTTCTCAGTGCTCATGCAATCAAGACAAAGTGCAGATAAAAGTTACGTTTTGTATCTGTAACTGTCATCTTCTACCTGTAATTTCAAATTTTTACATTCTTCAAAGAAGCATAATTGCTCTTGTATATTTGCTTTGTAAGTATTAAACATTAACCTTATAAAGCAAATTTATACTACACTAAAATTGTCTGTGTACATTCCCGTGACATTTTTTAAAGAATTATTTATTGAGAGACCAGCAGTTAGTGTAATGGCTATGTCGCTGGACTCCCACGTAGTCGACCGTGGTTTAAGTGCCAGACCTGGTGGCTTAAACTCTTGCCGGGCACGTGTGTGTACATGCCCAAGATCCTGAGAGGAGAATGGAGGAGAAGGGATTGTGGCGTGGCCATCCTCCCTGGGGGGTGATTTCTCACTTTCTGTCTCTCTGTCTTTCTCTGTCTGTCTAGCGAGCGCACGTACCCTATAGCAAAAACCTCTCCCCAAAAAAAGAATTATTTATTGAATTGCACTTCTTTATTATTTTTATTTTTAAATTTGCTATAGGGCATTGCATTCACCAAAGAGACAGAGAGAGAGTGAAAAACTGAGAAAGCAAGCTGCCAGGTCCTGGACTCGAACCACAGTTAGCAATGTGGGAGTCCAGCACCTTAACTACCACACCACCTGCTGGCTCCCTCCCCTAACATTTTAAACCTCCACTAAAATGTTTGAGAACCTCTGATCTTATCCAGCTTCTTATTTTGTAGATAAAGACAAGAGCCCAAGGGAGAACAACTCCCCAAATATTTGTAGATACAAAATTTACCAGTGCAATTTTCAACTATTTATTTTTCTTCCAACATAAAAGTTGTGAAATGTGGATACCTTGTTTTATAAAAATTCCCTTTTTCTTTTCTTTTTCTCTAGTACTTCAGTTCTTCATGAGTGAGAAGACAGCTTTTTGATCTCAACTGGACTCCAAACTGATATACTGCTGTGTAAAAAAAAAAAAAATAATTAGGAACATTACATAAATCTGATTACATTTTAAAAGATGATTCATTATTTTATAAAGTATTTGCTTAGACTTTCCAGCGTACCAGCTGCCAGACAAGTATTGCCATATCTAAAGCAAGCAAGTTTAATGTTCATTTGCTTCTGAAAAAAATCATGTAAATGATGTTATAAAAGCAAGTTTTTCCTTTCTGCGTTCATCCAGTCTAACTGAACTGGTAATTTGGGCTACAATCATAGCATGGAAGACTTTTCAGTAAAGAAACACGTAATTACTTTTCCCAGGGTGTGTTTGATTCAGTGGCCACAGAGCAGTGACACCATGAGAGTTCTACGTATTTTCGCGTTGGTTTGTTTTTACCATGGATTGACTGAGTCTGTGTATGTGCATTTGGTGACAAAGGAATGGTATTTTCCTCGTGTACAGGTGCCATTCAGCTGATTAACGTTATTTGGAATTTTGAGAAAGGAAAGCAACGTAAAAACATTTGGAATGTATTATTACGAACCCGTTTGATTTTATTTTTGACTTCTGATGAAAAACATCTGAGCTGTATGAGAGTTTCAGAAATACCACATGGCCGTTTCCCATCAGTAACCCCCAGCCTTTTTGACACCAGGGCCTGGTTTCCTGGAAGACAATTTTTCCACAAACTGAAGGTTTTGGGGTAGGGGAATAGTTTCAGGATGATTCAAGCATGGTCAATTTATTGCCACTCTTGTCAGTATATGGTGGTACCCCTAATACCAGTCACTGACTCAGGGGTTAGAGACCCCATCCTATACATTGGAGTGGATAACATGGAGCAAAAGAATCATCTATGGTTTGTTTTCCAGTGTTAAGGAGTTTTGTCTTTTCTTGAGTTGTGGACGGGTTCATGTAACTATTCTAACAGAATCCTAACCTGTTTCCTGGCTTTAAGTATTAAGCAAAGTTCTCTTAACATTTTTTGATTTTGATGTATTAAAGTTAAAACTGCCTTTCGTCAAATTAAAAAATGTATTTAAAAAATAACTATTTAAAAAATAACCATAGTAAGCTATATAGCTTCAGCTATGTGCTATTTTATAGTATATTCATTCTACCCCCAGTTTCCTGCCTAAAGTCAACTTTTATTCACAGATATGTATATATCAGCTGAACTTACTATTGAAAGTATTTAGATTAATTAAGAGATTTTGTGAATCAATACAGTGTGGGAACGAATAAAGGAATGGAAAGCAACTGCAGAAACCAGAGACAGGGTGGGAGGAGGATGGGAAATGGCAGAGGGTGAGAAATAGGGGTGAATATATATGTATGAAACAAGAAATGGAAAATTATTTGTTGATGATAATATGTATGATTAAGCTACTTTACAGTGTATTCTGGCTGGAAGATCTCATTTTGTATGCTGTGGTGATGTTCAGTGAAAGCATGTAAAATAAATAAATTAATAAAAAATAAAAATTTTTAAAAATCATAAATTGCAGTTACCCCTACATTGTAGTTTAAAACATGCAGGGTCCACCAATTCAGTTCATCTGAGGGCAGGGGTTCTTGAGAGGAGAAACCAGCATATACATTTGGCCTATTTGACCAGAAGGTCAGGGTAAATTGACACTGCTAGTCACATGATCAACTCAGCCAGCCAGGTCTGTCGTGACTCCTGAAATGAGGGAAGGTGAGGCAGAGCTGAGCATGCTGGGTGACGGGGAGAAAAGGTACAGGATGAGGCCCTCAAGACACTGGAGGATGGGACCAGTAGTTGGTGTAATGGCTATGTCGCTGGACTCCCATGTAGTAGACCACAGTTTGAGTCTGGACCCGGTGGCTTAAACTCACGCAGGGCGCATGTGCACGCCTGCCCAAGATCCCGAGAGAAGGAATTGCGGTATGGTGATTTCTCGCTTTCTGTCTCTGTCTCTCTGGCGAGCGCATGCACCCTATACCAAAAACCTCTCAAAAAAAAAAAAAATATATATATATATAAAATATATATACTGGAGGAAGCAAGAGGGCACTCTCGGCCAGGAGCCCATTTGCTTGGAGGGATTGGGGCCGTGTGTCCCCAGACTTATCCCCAGACTTTCGTGCCCAAAGTAGGACATGAAACAGGAGTGCAGAGGAGAGAGGAGGAGAAGGGTCTTGAGCAGGACAAAAATTACACAGGATACATAAGCAGAAGGGCCAAGGAACCTCATGGGAGTGACTGGAGTAAAGTAAGTTGAAAATAACTTTTTTTTTTTTTTTGGAGAGGTTTTTGCTACAGGGCGCATGCGCTCGCCAGACAGACAGAGAGAGACATAGAGACAGAAAGCATAGAGACAGAAAGCGAGAAATCACCCCCCAGAGGGGATGGTCACGCCGCGATCCCTTCTCCTCCATTCTCCTCTTGGGATCTTGGGCACGCACGCACACGCGCCTGGCGTGAGTTTTAAGCCACCGGGTCCAGGACGCAAACTGCGGTCGACTACGTGGGAGTCCAGCGACATAGCCATTATGCTAACTGCTGGTTCCCGAAAATAACTTTTTTAAAAATTTGCATTTTTTAAAAAAATTTGCCAAAGAACATGTGCATTCACCCACTCAACAGACACAGAGAAACAGAGAGGAAGAGGGAGAAAGCACATCCCAGTGGGACATGGTCACTACAATCCCTTCTCCATTTCTCCACTTTTCAGGATTTTGGGCGTATATGCATACATGTGTTTTTTTGTTTGTTTGTTTGTTTTTGTTGTTGCTGTTGTTGTTTTTTCAGTCTGAAAACAGCCACTGTTTATTTACCGACCAGGTTACAAAAACAATCATGGTGGATACCTTAGTTCATCCTTCTAATAAGTCTGTTGATCTGGTCTTCCCTGTTGCCAGCATCTCCACCTTCTACAAATGGGTGATCTTTTCCTTCATTCCACCTCGTGGAGAAGATAATTTGAAGGGCCATGGGAAGTCATTTGCTTCTTTGAAGCATTTTCCAACAGCATAGATTTCATGAATCAGATCCTCCATGCAGATGATGCTGAATTTACCAAGAGATCGCGCAATCAAAGAGTTATCTGTCAAAGCAA
>NW_006159858.1:2873241-2874423 GCF_000334495.1 Tupaia belangeri chinensis
TTTAACAAAGGTGCCATTGAAGATCTGGCGAAGACGAAGAAGCTGCAGCACCTTTCGAACCTTTGGGCTCACTCATTGATACCTCTGATCCTGATGACAAATGCCAATTTGGGTTCTGCAGGTACATAGAAGTTGCCAGCTTTTCTTGCCATCTGGCCATGCGAATCTCAGTTCTGTACATCTGTCTATATTCCTTATGATAGGGCTTAGCTTTTTCATAGATAAGCTTCCTCCTTGCCTTTCAAAGCATCTTTTGAGCAAACTTCTTTCTCAGGCGCTTGATCTTCAACTCCACAAAATTCCTTCACTTTTTCTTAAGGGTTTCTGGCACAGCAGGAACCTTTTTCTTGGTGGCTTCCGTGGCAGCAGGAGCCTTTTTCTTGGTTTCTGCCACAGCAGGA
This sequence comes from Tupaia belangeri chinensis, assembly GCF_000334495.1. NCBI lineage: Eukaryota > Metazoa > Chordata > Mammalia > Scandentia > Tupaiidae > Tupaia > Tupaia belangeri. The sequence goes on from NW_006159858.1 coordinate 2,873,643, forward strand.
ACCTTCTTTTTCTTCTCTTGAATGCCCTCCATGGTTCCAGCTGGGAAAGAGGAAAGATACATGTGTTTTTCAAACCACCAGAACTGGGTTTCAAACCTCACTGTCAGCCATGTAGGATCCAGCTCCCTTAACCAACAGGCCTTAAGGCCAGCTCTGTTTGTCTTTTCCCTCTCCCCCTCTCTCTCTCTTTCTCTATGACAAGCACCCATGCCCTCTGGCAATAAAATAATATAAATAAAATAAAATCCTTAACCACATAATAAGAATGTGAGACTTTTTTTTTTTTACCATTTATATTATTTTAAATGATGGTAAATATAATTTTTTTTTTATATTTGATTTGTTGAAGCTAAGAATGGTTACCGGGCATTAATTTCCTGTTTTTTCATGGTTAAAAACTATAAAGGACTAAAAATAGAGAGGTCTGCCTGAATAAATATTATTCCTGTGAGTTGATGTACTAAAATCTGGATAGTAGGCTATTAATATAATACTTTTTTAAAAAATAATACATTTGGAGGCCAGCAGGTGGCATGGTGGTTAAGACACTCAACTCCCACATGGCTGACCATAGTTCAAGTCCTAGACCTGGCAGCTTGCTTTCTCACTTTCCCTTTCTCTCCCTCTGTCTCTGGTCAAATTAAAAAATAATAACAAATAAAATTAGGTGAATAAATAATTCTTTTAAAAAATACATTTGATGGACCAGCAGTTAGCATAATGGCTATGTTGCTGAACTCCCATGTAGTCGATCCCGGCTCAAGCCCTGGACCCAGTGGCT
>NW_006159858.1:2875531-2875753 GCF_000334495.1 Tupaia belangeri chinensis
TTTCTCACTTTCCCTTTCTCTCCCTCTGTCTCTGGTCAAATTAAAAAATAATAACAAATAAAATTAGGTGAATAAATAATTCTTTTAAAAAATACATTTGATGGACCAGCAGTTAGCATAATGGCTATGGTGCTGAACTCCCATGTAGTCGATCCCGGTTCAAGTCCTGGACCCAGTGGCTTAAACTCATACCAGGCGCGTGTGCATGCATGCCCAAGATCC
>NW_006159858.1:2875795-2881292 GCF_000334495.1 Tupaia belangeri chinensis
AAAAAAAAAAGAAATAAATTTGACGGCACATATTTTAAACTAGTTCATTGGGCTCAGTAAACATTGTCAAAAGATGAAAGGTACTAAAATATTTAGAAAACGTCACATATTTTAAACTAGTTCATTGGGCTCAGTAAACATTGTCAAAAGATGAAAGGTACTAAAATATTTAGAAACGAGTAATGCATTGACATGCTTCAAATATTTTTAAAAACTTTTTTGTTTGGGGACCAGCAGGTGGCATGGTGGTTAAGGCGCTGGACATGGTCAACTGTAGTTCAAGTACCAGACCTGCAGCTTGCTTTTCCATTTTCCTTCTCTCTCTCTCTTTCTCTCTTTCTCCAGTCAAAATTTTTAAAATAATAATAAGTTAAATTAAATAATTCTTTTAAAACAATGTTTTTGTTTGAATTTAGATTTCTGCCATAGAGCATATGTGTTCACCAGAGAAAGACAGGGAAAGTGAGAAATCACACCCCCAAGAGGGATGGCCATACCACAATCCTTTCTCCTCCATTCTCCTCTCACAATTTTGGACATACACACACACACACACACACACACACACACACATGCCCAGCATGTTTTTCAAGACACTGAGTTCAGAACTCAAACCACGGAGTCAGCCATATGGGGCTCTAGCACCTTAACCACCACCATGCCACCTGATGGCCTGACATGCTTCAAATATTTAAAAAGATAAAGCAAAAACTTACTCTCACACTATGAATTCTGCTTCCCCAGAATTCATACAGTAAAACTTAATCCCTGTGCCAGCTAGTGGTGTGGTGGTTAAGGTACTGGATCCCATATGGCCAACTGCTAGGTTCAAGTCCCAAACCCAGTGTCTCGAAAAACAACCAGGCATGTGTGCATGTGTGCCCAGTTCTCCAAAGGAGAAAGAATATATTGAGTGTGTATGCATGCATGCCTACATCTAAAAGGAAAGAGAAATGGAGGAGGAGGGATTACACCCCCATTGGAGGTGCTTTCTCACCTTTCCACTCTCTTCCAAAATCATTTTTTTTTACAAGAACACTCTGCTCATTTAAAATTTTTTTCTTTGTTCATGATAGAATACATGTGTGTACACATGAGAGACAGAAAGAGAGAGAGAGAACTAATCTCTACAGAATCTGGTCATGCCACAGTTTCTTTCCCCCAGTCCTCAAGCCTGTCAGATCCTGGCATGTTCCAGGTTAACCGGACAGGAATTTGAACTGCAGTTGCCATGTGCGATCTGTATTCTCTTGACCAGCTCTTTATTTTGCCCCATGGCCAGCTCTTTGTCATCATTGATCTATCTCATACAATTAGATAGACAAATAGCAAAAAGATGTGTTTTCCAGCCCAGCCACAGTGGTGCATGCTGCTAAGATGCTGCGCTCTGCCGGCAGGGAGCATCTGAGAAGCCCAGGTTCAATACCTGGTCCATCTAAAGGCCAGGCATGGTGGCGTGGACTGTTATTCTAGCAACCCAGCGAGGCCGAGGCAGGATTGCAAACTGCAGACTGACCAGGACAATATAGCAAGACCCTGTCTGGGGAAAAAAATTTAAAAAGAGCTAGATGTGATGGCAGGGACCTATCGGTCCATTTGGGAGGTTGAGGTGGGACGTGGTGAAATCCTGTCTTAAAGAAAAAGAGAGAAAGAAGAGAAAAGGAAGGAAGGAATGCTTTCCAATTTTTAAAATGCTTAGAAAAAAGAAAATTAGGCAGTTAGAAATAATGGAGACAGGAAGAAAAAAGTATTTCCTCAGTCTCCCCACATAACCTGAAAAGTCATTGTTAAGAGACCACTGAAGGGACTAGTAGATAGTGTAATGGCTATGTCGCTGGACTCCCACATAGTCAACCGCAGTTCGAGTCCCGGACCCGGTGACTTAAACTCACGCCAGGTGCGTGTGCGTGTGTACCCAAGATCCCGAGAGGAGAATGGAGGAGAAGGGATTGCAGCTTGGCCATCCCCCATGGGGGTGATTTCTTGCTTTCTATCTCTCTGTCTCCCTCTGTCTGTCTGGCGAGCGCACGCGCCCTATATCAAAAAATCCTCTCCCAAAAAAAAAAAAAAGAGAGAGACCACTGAATATTAAACAATAGTGTCCTTGGGGGTCACGTGGTGATTAAGGCCCTGGACTTCCACATGGTTAGCCACAGTTCAAGTCCCAGACCTGGTGGCTTAAAAATCATGCTGGAAGCATGTGTGTGCGTGCCCAAAATTCCAAGAAGAGCATGGAGAAGGAATTGTGGTGCAGCCATCCCTATGGAGGGTGATTTCTCACTTTCCCTCTCTCTGTTTCCCTCTAGCGAGCATACACACCTTATGCCAAAACAAAACAAAACAAAAATAGTGTTTTCTTGGGACCAGCAGTTGGCATAATGGCTATGTCGCTGGACTCCCATGCAGTCGACTGCGGTTCGAGTCTCAAACCCGGTGACTTAAATTCACACTAGGCGCGTGTGCGTGCATGCCCAAGATCCCAAGAGGAGAATGGAGAAGAAGGGATCATGGCGTGGCCCATCCCCCTGGGGGGTGATTTCTCTCTTTCTGTCTCTCTGTCCCTCTCTGTCTGTCTGATGAGCACACACACCCTATAGCAAAAAAGCCTCTCAAAAGAAAATATATAGTGTTTTCTTAACAGAGCAGGACCTCCCACACTCCTGGGACTTCGCAGTTAGCAGATGTTGCCAGCTGGCTAGCTGGCCTTCTCTGAACTCTCCTATATACAACTGCCAAGATAATCTTTCTCAACATCTGTAACCACCGACTATAACCCGTTGGGTAAAAGAGTAACATTCAACAGGACAGTTTCTTCTTCTAACACAGACTTCACTGTCATTTGTGTAGTGGTCACCTGTCTTTTTATCTGACAGTGTCTTTTCCTTTGAGAAATCAACCATACTCCCCTGTGTGTGCTCCAGTCGGGCTGCTGGGAAAGGACCAGGACAGCTGGATCAGAGTCTGTCCCTGAGAGTTATTCTTAAACAAGGGACACAAGGTTGAAAGGTTGTTGGAGCCATCCCCTGACAGACTAAGTCGTAGAGGGTAAGTCCACCAGCTCCTGCTGCAGAGATCTTTGGGAGAACCTCCATTCCTGGGCATTTCAGGACCTGGTTCTTCAGCTTGGTCCTTGGTCAGTGAGCTACCAAGAACATTTCCAAGTGTATTTATTTCCTGGGGCTGTCCTTTTACAAGCTGAATGGTTTACTATGTATTCTCTGCTAATTCTGGAACCTGGAAGTCTCAAATCAAGGTGTCAGCAGGGCCATGGGTTCTCAGGAAGAATCCTTCCTTGCCTCTTATGGTGGCTTCTGGCATTCTTTGGCATTCCTTGCTTGATTTTCTTTTTTCTAACATTTTAAGAATTGGAAGGCATGGGGCCAGCAGATGGCATAATGGTTTTATCACTGGGCTCCCATGTAGTCCACCACGGTTTGAATCCCAAATCCAGTGGCTTAACACTCATGCCAGGTGCATGTGCATGCATGCCCAAAATACCGAGAGGTGACTGGAGAAGGGACTGCAGCGTGGTCATCCCCCTCAGGAGGGGGTGATTTCTCACTTTCTGTCTCTCTGTCTCTCTATGTCTCTGGTGAGCACACATGCCCTACAGCAAAAATCTCTCAAAAAGGGACCAGCAGTTAGTGTAATGGCTATGTCACTGGACTCCCATGTAGTCGACCATGGTTCAAGTTCTGGACCTGGTGGCTTAAACTCACACCAAGCACGTGTGCGTGTGTGCCTAAGATCCCAAGAGGAGAATGGAGGAGAAGGGTTTGTGGCGTGGCCATCCCCCCTGAGGGATGATTTCTCACTTTCTATCTCTCTGTCTCTCTCTGTCTTTCTGGCGAGCGTGCGCACTCTATAGCAAAAACCTCTCCAAAAAAGCAAAGGGGAAAAAAAGAAACAGCCCAGGGGCCAGCAGATGGCATAGTGATTAAGGTGCTGGACTCCCTCATGACCAATGTGATTCAAGTCCCAGACCAGGCAGCTTGAAAATTACACTGAGTGCATGCCTAAAATCCCAGAAAGAGAATGGAGGAGAAGGGATTGCAGCATGACCATCCCCCCAGAGGATAATTTCTCACCTTCTCTCCACCACCTCTCTCTCTCTCTCTCTCTCTCTCTCTCTCTCTCTCTCCTGTGAGTGCACACACCCTATGGGGGGGAGGGAAAGGAAACTATGTCAAATTCAAAACAATAGATATAGAAAACAAATTATGACCAGTTATTATGACCAGTCATCCAGTGCTGAGAATCTCAGTTTGGGGTAAGCCTTATTGTATAATGCCCTCTCATGTCTTCTGCACTGTTTTGGTTTTGAAAAATGGAACTGTTTCTTTTTTTAAGGAAAAAAAAAAAGATAAGTAATTTTATCCCAGAAAGATCTGGGAAATCCTCCAAGACAGTTTAATCCTGCATTTTTAAGAGTAGGATCTAACATATATCAAAGAAAAAAGGCTTCACTTTTTCTCATCAGATAAATTGACATTCAAGTTACTTAATGAAGTCCATGGCCTTTTTTTGGAACAGTAATACCCGTCAACTATATCTTAGTTAGCTTATTTTGAAAGTAAAGCAGCCCTACTTTCTCATGAGGTTTCTGTGAATAATCGTGACACTGTATGCATGCCTTAAATATTCATAATGTACTCCACAAAGATATCTATCAATTATATGTAAACCAGAATTATGAAGTACATGTGAAAATATTTTTATAAACAATAACATCCTCTGTAAATGTGAGATCTACTATAACCACTCTGACTACTAGTAGAGGGGGCCACACCACTACATTAAGAAAGCAGTGACCAAGTTCTACTGAGTTTAGGTCCTTTTCATCTGAGGTAAAACTTGCCATCATATAGAGGCCCCCAAAGAGTGAAATCTGAGTTTTTAAAAAGACATCCAAGAGAGGCCAATGGATGGTATGGTGGGTAAGGTACTGGACTCCCACATGGCCGACCTCAGAGCAAGTCCAAGACCTGACCCTAGGAATGTGCAGCTACATGCCTAAAAATCCTGAGAGGAAAATGGGGGAGAAGGGGTTGTTATATGATCTTCCCCCAGGGGGATGATTTCTCACTTTCCCTCTCTCTGTCTCTGTTTCTCTCTGGCAAGCACATGTGCCCAATGGCAAAAAAAAAAAAAAAAAAATTTTAAATGTCGAAATGTGCCAAGCAAACAGCTGTACATTTGAGATCATTTCTTTTTTTAAAAGAATTATTTATTTTATTTTTAATTTGACTGAAGAGAGACAGAGAGAAGGAGAAAGGGAAAGTGAAAAAGCAAGCCACCAGGTCTGGGACTCGAACCGTGGTCGACCATGTCTGGGACTCAAACGGTGGTCGACCATGTAGGAGTCCAGCACGTTAGCCACTGTGCCACTGCCAGCCCTGAGATCATTTTTTAAAAATTTAATTTCATAGGCACTGGAATGGCAGCGGCCGGGGGCTTACGCCCCGCGCAGCCGCGTGCCAGAACGGCGGCGGCCGGG
>NW_006159858.1:2882351-2905838 GCF_000334495.1 Tupaia belangeri chinensis
TTATAATAAAAAATAAACTATAAAAAAAAAGAGAGAAGAGGATAGAGAAAGATAGCAAGTGAACAATAGAGAGGATGTTAGTGAGAAACAGATATGGTTTATTATCTGTTGATGATGACGTGTATAGTATTCTCAACTGGACTGGGCTGGGAAGTATTTCATGATGGGTGAAGTCTTTTAACAAGCAAAATGAGAAATAGTGATTGACTGTTTTAAAAAATTATAATAATGATAATTATTGGGAAATGCATGGAAAAGACATTGAATGATAAAGCGGGGAGATTGATGTCTCTGTATTGACTGACATACATGGCATTCCCTTTTGAAAAAGCAATGGAAGTCAATGTAAAGTTTTTCATATATTGTTATTATTTCAATTTTGCTATAGGCAAGTGCACTCAACAGAGAGAGGGGGGGGGGAAAGTGAGAAAGCAAGCTGTCAGTCCTGGGACTTGAATCACAGCTGGCCATGTGGGAGTCCAACACCTTAACCACCACTCCACCTGCTGGCCCTGCATTCAAGATAATTTCCTACACAGAGACGTATGGATCATCAGTAAGGTTTGTTTTTGTTTTTGTTTTTGTTTTGCCACACGGTACACATGTTTGCTGGAAAGATAGAGAGGAAGAGAGAAAGAGAGAGATCAGTCAGAAAGCAGCCCCCAAGAGGGATGGCCATACCGCAATTTTTTTTCTTCCATTCTCCTCTCAGAATTTTGGCAGGCACAGACACATCCCCAGTACGTTCTTCTAAGCTACTGGGTCCAGGACTTGAACCACTTCAGTCAGCCATGTGGGATCCAGTCCCCTTAACTACTACACCACTTGTTGACCCATAATTTCTTATTCTTTAGTTACACTATAATATACTAAGAGATATGAATTAATAAGCAATAAAGTCTTTTCTAAATAATCCTATAGCTAACAATTATACCACACACATCACAACTTTGTTTTATTTGCTTTAATGAAAACCTGAAAGAATTTACCAGCAACAGAACAGATCACCAAGAAGTTCTCAAGGGAGTGCTATATCAGGAAAATTAAATGCAGTCACACAGAAATAAGAGTTCAAAAACTAGGAAAATGGTCAACTTAATCGTAGGGACAAGTCTGGAGCTGAATATTATATCCCAGAATTCAATCGGGAAGATCGAACCACAACACAAGATAGATTAAGTACATGAGACTGAACTGGTGAAATAGCATTCTGTGACTTTTGACTAAAATATTGCTGCTTTTGGGAACCAGCAGTTAGCGTAATGGCTATGTCGCTGGACTCCCACGTAGTCGACCGCAGTTCACGTCCCAGACTCGGTGGCTTAAAACTCACGCCAGGCACGTGTGTGTGCATGCCCAAAATCCCGAGAGGAGAATGGAGGAGAAGGGATTGCGGTGTAAGCATCCCCCCTGGGGGGGGTGATTTCTTGCTTTCTGTCTCTATGTCTCTCTCTGTCTGTCTGGCAAGCGCACGCGCCCTATAGCGAAAACCTCTCCAAAAAAAAAAAATTATATATATATGTATATATATATAAAGCAAATTTCCTTACCAATTCAAAACTGCTTTTCTTGAAAATACCAGCTGAACTTGCTCTTGAAAGTAGTTATATTATTTAAGAAATTGTGTGATTGGAGGAGTCTGACCCAGCAAGGCTCCAGGATCTGTTTGAGCCCCCCAACCTTTGAGCACAGACTTGGTCAGCTCAGCACGTTGACAAGGCTGCTGCTGTACGCCCTCCAACCTAGGAGCAAAGCTTGGGTTGATTCAGCATGTTGGCAAGGCCGCTTGCTGTATGCTTCGGAAACTGCGGTAGCCTTGCTGGGAAGTGACCCCCCCCTCTAACTCCCTGATATACTACTATAATAGAATTACATAGCTCCTTCATACATCTTGAGTGTGTGGTAAGATTTCCCGAAAGTTTCCCAACTGCTCCCCTTTACCCTGACCACCTACTGTTAATTACAATGCTTCATCCCTGTGATCACAATGGAGGGTGTGCTGAAGTGCTATCTAGGCAGAAATCATCTTGACCTTTGCAAGGCCTTTCAAGACACATTTAATATAAGTAACCTTTTTACATACAATAGGACTAGACCGAAACTGTCCCAGGACACTCTCATCCCATGGTAACTAATGTTCTAACAAAATACATAACAGTGGTGCCATAGGCTACACAAGTGAATCCACAACAAAACACTTAGGTACCATAAACTCATTTTAAAGTTTTTCATTAACTTACTAGTCACTTTACTTTTGACTTAAGAAAAACCAGTACTGCTAATTGGAAAAGCTGTTTAAAGTATCCCCTTATTCTCACCAAATGAACAGTAGGCTCATCCCTTTACACTAGATAGATATATTAGGAGTCCTCTAATTAAATTTTAGATCCCTATAGAATTATATAAGTATTATTCTTTATTGAAATCCATAAGAACTAATATCTATGCTTGAGATTTTCTTTTAGTAATCACAAGACAGCTGCTGCCGAACATTGGCTGATAATTAACTCTGCTTGCTGGAACTACTTCCTAGAACTGCACTCCTTGAAGTTCCCAAGAACCTGCTTTCATCAATCAAACAATTGTTGAACTGTATCCATGATTAATAGACCTGCCCTTAATCAAATCCTGAATGAAATTTATGATCCTTATTGTTAAAACTTTATGAATTGATAATTAGAATACGTAGCCCCTCACCCATTTACTTGCATGTGTCACATTTTCAGTAAAAAGGCACGATGATTCCTAGCAGTTGTCACTCTTCAGAGAGCAATCTCTGAGGGTGTCCGACTGAGGGCATGCACGAAAAAGACGTGGCCTCAGTCTCTATTTCCAGCGCCGCCTCCAACGAGTCAACCCACCCCCGCTAAGGCTGGACCCCGGCATGTGATCAATAAAAAGTAGGGGGGAAAGGAATGGAATACAACTGTAGATACCAGATACAGAGCGAGAAGAGGGTGGGAAAGGGCAGAGGGTCAGACATAGGGGTAAATATATATATTTACACACATATTAACCCACACACGCACACATATATGTGAAACTAGAAATGGAAAATTATTGATGATAACATACATGATTAAGCCACTATGCAGTATATTCTGGATGGGAAACCACTTTTTTTATTCTGTGATGATGATTAGGGGATGAATGTACATTAATTAATAAAAAAAAGTTTCAGGAAAAAAATGCATATTTGATGATTACGGTAAGCTATATAGCCCCAGCTAGGTGCTACTTTATAGTATGTTCATTCTACTCACTGAGGTTTATGCCTAAAGTCAGACTTGTGGTCATGGATATGTATATAACAGCTGCGCTTGCTATTGGAAATATTTAGATTAATTAAGTTCATTAGCAAATCAATAAAATGAGGAAGAAAAGCATAGAAAACAACCATGGATACCAGAGACAGTGTGGGAGGAGGGTGGGACATGGCAGAAGGTGAGATATAGGGAATCAAGGATGGCAAAAAAAAAAGTAAAATATACAGGAAACAAAAACTGGAAAATTATTTGTTGATGATAACACGTATGTTGATGTGCTTGATTGAGCCAATATACAGTGTATTCTGAATGGGAAATCTCATGTTGTATGCTGTAAGGATGTATAGTGAATGAATGTAAAAAAAAAAAATTTAAATTTAAAAAAGAAAAGAAAACTTGAAATGTTATATAATTTGGAATATACATTTTACAGGACCAGCAGATGGTGTAATGGTTAAATCACTGGACTCCCACATAGCCTACCATGGTCAAGTCTCGGATCCAGAGGCTTAAACCTCACATTATGTGTGTATGTGTTCCCAAGATCTTGAGAAAAGAATGGAGGAGAAGGGATTGTGGCATGGTCATTCCCCCTGGGGGGGGGAGTGATTTCTCACTGTCTCTCTGTCTTTCTGTCTTTCTGGTGAGCACACACACCATAAGGCAAAAATCTCTTAAAAATATATATATTGGGAACCAGCAGTTAGCGTAATGGCTGTGTCACTGGACTCCCACGTGGTCAACCGCGGTTCGCGTCCCAGACCCGGTGGCTTAAAACTCATGCCAGGCACGTGTGCGTGCATGCCCAAGATCCCAAGAGGAGACTGGAGGAGAAGGGATTGCGGCGTGACCATCCCCCCTGGAAGGTGATTTCTCACTTTCTGTCTCTATGTCTCTCTCTGTCTGTCTGGCAGGCGCACGCGCCCTATAGCAAAAAACCTCTCCAAAAAAAAAAATATATATATATATACACATATTTATATACATTTTACAGTCACTCAAATTACTACTCGGACTATTTTATTTTATAGTTTCTTATTGCCATCTTTTTAAAAAAATATTTATTTAATTTTAATTTATTATTTATTGTTATTCTTCATTCTGACCAGAGAGAGACAGAGAGAGAGAGAGAGAGAGAGAGAGAGAAAGGGAGAATGAGAAAGCAAGCTGCCAGGTCCAGGACTCCAACCATGGTCAGCCCATGTTGGAGTCTACTGCCTTAACCACCACGGCACCTGTCTGCTCTTTATTTTCTTAGTAAATACTTCAGATGTGAAGAGATTTTACCTTAGCCTATTATTATTCCTCTGTGGAAAGAGAAGAGAGAGAGAGGGAGAGAGAGAGAGAGAGAATGAGGAAACGTATGTGTGCTAGTTTTCTAGAAAGCCTAACCCTTCCATTTATTTGATCCTGTTCAAAAATCTCAATTACAGGGACCAACAAGTGGCATAGTCATTAAGGGACTGGTTTCTCACATGGCCAACATGGTTTAAGTCCTGGACATGGCAGTTTGCCTTCTCACTTTCCCTGCCTCTGTCTCACTCTTTCTGTCTGGTGAGCATATGTGCTCTATAACAAATTTTTAAAAATAATAAATTATTATTATTATTATAAAATAATTGACACACCACAATCCCTTCTCTTTCATTTCTCCCACTTTTCAGGATTTTGGGCATGAACACACAAGTGCCCAGTATGTGTGCCTAGTGGGCTTCTCGAGCCTCTGGGTCTGGGACTCAAACCATGCACTTAACCATGTGGGATCTAGCCGTCTTAACCACCAGGCTATGGGCTAGCCTACTATTCAAATCTATATAGCAAGTTAAAGAAATGGTATCTATGAGATATGTAGCAACTAAATGATATTTAACACATTTCTCACCTAAAATAAAATTATTTAAAAATTCATTGTACCTCAAATTTTTACATTCTCAAAATTCTTTGGAAGGGACAGCAGGTGGTATGGTGGTTAAAGTGCCGGACTCCCACATGGCCAACCACAGTTTAAGTCCCAGACTTGGTGGCTTGAAAATCACACCAGGTACGTGGGAGTGCATGCCCAAAATCCTGAGAGGAGAACGGAGAAGGGATTGCCATATGGCCACCTCCCCATGCAGTTTCTCACTTTCTTTTTTTCTGTCTCTCTGGTGAGTACACGTGCCCTGTGGCAAAAACTGTAAAAATAAAAATTGGGAGGCTAGCAAATGGTTTAGCAGTTGTCACTGGACTTCCACATGGTCAACTGCAGTTTGAGTCTTAGACCTCGTGGCTTGAAACTCATGCCAGGTGCATGTGTGCATGTGTGCCTAAGATCCCAGGAGGTGGCATGCCAGCCCTTAAATTTTTAAATTTTTTAAAAGAAAATTATAAATTTTATATCAATAAATTAGACAATTTAGGTGAAATGATAAATTCTTAAAAAGACGCAAATCTAAGTAAGTCTCTAAGAAATTCAATATTAATTTAAAATCTTCTCACAGGAAATTCCAGGCCCAGATGACTTCACTAATGAATTATTTGCTTTTTGTTTGTTTTGTTAATTTTGCCAGAGACTATGCGCTCATTGAAGAGAGACAGGGAGAGAGAAAAAGAAAGTGAGAAAATACATCCCCCAATGAGGAATGATCACACCACAATTCCTTCTCTTTTTTTTCTCCCTCCTTTTGGAATCTTGGGCATGCTAGCACACATGCGTCCCACATGGCTGACTCCGTAATTCAAATTCCAAACCCAGTGGTTTGGAAAACACACCAGGCACATGTGCATGCCCAAAATCCCGGGAGGAGAATAGAGAACGAATTACAGTGTGACCATCCCCCTCCCCCGGGTGGGGTGTTGTGATTTCTCACTTTCTGTCTCATGTGCCCTATGGTAAAAAATCAAAAATAAAAAATTTTTAAAAAACTAAAAACTACTGAGTCCAGGACTCAAAGTGTGTAGTCAGCCATTTGGGATCAAGCTATCTTACCCTAGCCTACTTCTCTGGTAAATTCTACCAAATATTCTCTTTAAAAATATAATCCTATACAAAAATTCTATGAATTTCAATGACTAATGAAATTAATGACTAATTTCATCCACAAAATAAATAATTTTATCTTTTTATTTATGAAGTGAATATGCACACATACACATGAGAGGAAGAGAGAGAGAAGCACCTTCCCCAGGATCTGGTCATACCATAATTCCCTTCCTTCATCCTCAGACTTGTTGAATCTTGGGCACCCACACTTGTGCCTGATGCATTTCCAGCTAACCAGGCTAGGAAATCTGAACCAGGTCACCATGAAATCCAGCTTCTCTTAAGTAGTACATTACCACTGTACCATGGAGCCAACCCATAAAATAAGTCTTAATACAGAGTAGGGAGGATAATCTAGACTAACAATGATGAGAAAAGTTCCAAAATACTTTTTTCATAAGACATTGTCTTGGGCCTATTCTGAGTGGCACAGGCAGTAGCATGCTAAAACTGTAGTGCTGGAAGCCGCATGATTGTCCATAAGTTCAGATCCCTGGTTGACCTGGCACACGCCAGGCACACGTACAGGTGTCCCAAAGCCTGATGAGCTGGAATGCTGGAGGAAAGGGATCACAACCTAACTCTGTCATGGGAATCTGTCTCTTTCTCTCTATCAGTCTCTCATTCTCTCTTGCTGGCACATGCATGCACTCTATCGTGAATAAAATAAAGTTTTTTTTAAAAAAATTATCTGAATATGGCTAACATTTTACCATAAAATGTATTATTAACATGCTGGAGTTGGCAAGGTTAGCCATTACAGAATTCTAGCTGAGCAATGAAAGTGTGAAAATATTGCTAAGAATGCCAGTACCAATAACAAGGCTGCAAAAATATATGGAACCCTAATTTTAAGAATTAATGGGCCAGCAGGTGGCACGGTGGTCAAGGCACTGGACTCTCACATGGCCAACTACAATTCTAGCCAGACCTGGTGGCTTGCTTTCTTACCTTCCCTTTCTCTGTCTCTCTTTGGTCAAATTAAATAATAATAATAACAAATTAAATTAATAAATAATTCTTTAAAAAGAATCAAGGGCTGGGGCCAGCAGGTGGCATGGTGATTAAGGTGCTGGACTCTTACATGATTGACTGTGGCTTAAGTCCCTGACCTGGCAACTTGAAAATCATCCCAGGTGTGTGTACATATAAATGTTCAAAATCCTGAGAGGAGAATGGATTATGGTGTGGCCATGCCCCCAGGCAGTGATTTCTCACTTTCCCTCTCACTGTCTCTATCTCTGTCCAATGAGCATAAGTACCCTACAGCAAAAACCTAGCAAAAACAAAAGGGACCAGGAGGTTGCATAGTGGTGAAGATACTCCCTCATAGATGACCACAGTTCAAGTCCCAGGCCCAGCAACTCGAAGATCATGCCAGGTGCATGTGCCTGTGTGCCCAAAATCCCAAGAGGAGAATGAAGGAAACAGGATTGCAGTGTCATCATCTCCCCGGAGGGGTGATTTCTCATTTTTCTTCTCAGTGTCTCTCTCTGGCAATGCATACTACCTATGGCAAAAATCTAAAAATAAATAAATAAATAAAAGAAAGAAAGAAAGAGTTAAGGGCCAGTCAGATGGCATGGTGGTTAAGGCGACTTGATAGCACATGGTCAAGTGCACAGTTTGAGTCCCAGACCTGGCCAAATACCCCAGTCAGGTGTGTGCGTGTGTCTAAAGTTGCAAGAGGAAAATGGAGGAAGGACTGCAGCATGACCATCACATGCCTGGAGAAAGTCAGTGATTTCTCACTTTCCCTCTTTCTCTCTCTCTCTCTCTCTCTCTGGCTAGCTCATGTGCCCTATAGCAAAAGAAAAAAGGTTAAGAGGGTATTAACTATTATTTAAATCATCTGGTATCTACAGAGTTTAAGTGATTTGCATGAAATAAAAGCATAGCTCTTAGATCCTCCTTTACATATCTATCTTCAAGCACGATTATAAGAAAACCAGCTTGGGCCAGCGGGAGGCATGGTTGGTAAGGAAGCTGGATCCTACATGGCTAACTGAGCACCCAGAACTATTTTGGGATGACTTCAGTGATGTCCAGGTTCTTTACTTTCAAAGAATTGAATGAAACACACCAATAACAAAAGTAAAGGATATTTTATTAAGCAAAACTAAGTCCTCTCCTACCTGAGAGGTAGAAGCAGGCCTGACTGGAAGAGAAAGAGTGGCTCAAAGGCCCCACAGTTATATTCTGTGAGGTTTATAATTTTTTAATCTAGGTATTGTTGGCTAGTCATTGGCTGGGCCCACTGATTGTTCTCACCTCACTGGTTCTATTAGATGTGGCCGGGTCCACTGATTTCTCATTGGTTATGTCAAATGTGGTTTAATCAGCTAGACATCCTCCACTAATTTCCCATCTACATTACCGTGGGTGGGGAATTATAAGGCTAATATATAAGGTGCCAGTGATGTGGGGGGTCGGAAAGAACACACTGCAGGGACCATCAGATGGTGTAATGGTTATGTCACTGGATTCCCATGTAGTCTTCTGTGGTTCAAGTTTCAGACTTGAAAACTTAAAACTCACACCAGACGTGTGTGTGTGTGTGTGTGTGTGTGTGTGTGTGTGTGTGTGTGTGTGCCTGCATGCATGCCCAAGATCCTGAGAGGAGAATGGAGGAGAATGGGTTGCAGTGTTGCCACCCCACCTGAGGGGTGATTTCTCGCTTTCTATGTCTCTGTCTCTGTC
The DNA here is from genome assembly GCF_000334495.1 of Tupaia belangeri chinensis. Classification (NCBI taxonomy): domain Eukaryota; kingdom Metazoa; phylum Chordata; class Mammalia; order Scandentia; family Tupaiidae; genus Tupaia; species Tupaia belangeri. Next base: position 2,891,340 of record NW_006159858.1, read on the forward strand.
TCTCCAGCTAGCGCATCTGTCCTACAGCAAAAGTCTCTTTAAAAGAAATACAAACTGGTTCTCGTCATACATTTTTGAAGAATTGGAGACACGGACACTGGAGGAGTAGCAAAGCAGGAGTTTTATTAAGGGGAGAGAAAGTGCGCATCCCCATATAGGCAGGGAGAGGTCCCAGGGTGAGCTCCAAACAAAGGGCTATGTTTCTGGCCTTTTATCCTAGTTAGAAGGAATAGGCCGGTTTTTCTCCAAAGGTATTATCTCATCAAGTGATTTCTGTTCCTATTTTGGTGTATAGAAAATAAGCCTAGTGTATATGGGCCCTAATGCTTTCAGATGCTGATTTAACCCTGTTTTTGTCTATGTTTGTTAGCAAATTATGGCCCATAATGTTCCTGGTTTCAATCTTGGCTCTCCCAAGCCTGGTGTTGGTGCTCTACTGACCTTATCATCTTCCTCTTTGATGTTAATTACGTGTATCCATTAAGGGTTCTGTTGTTAAGCACTATAAGGATGTTAGATAACCAGCATCTTCGCTTTTACCAGATTCTGGCTGGCCCTGTTAAGGTATTTCATTCCAAGGGAACACCGTGCTGTCATTGTTCAGTCTCCTCTGCAGTTTCCCTATTTCCGAAAAGTATAGTCTTCTAAGGTACAGCAAATATTTAATCTAAGATACATAGTTCCCTACAATTACTATAGACAATAGAAGGCCATGGTGTTTTCATTCTCTGGGCCAGAAATCCTGTCTCACCAGGCTGGCAGATGGTGCATGGTTAAGGCAGCTAGACCCCACATGGCTGACGGCATAGTTCAAGTACTGGAACTGGTGGCTTGAGAAGCACACCAGGACACAAGGGCCCTGTGTGCCCAAAACCCCAAAGGAAAATGGAAGAGAAGGGGTATGGCATGGCTATCTCTCCCAGGGGCTGATTTTCTTTTCTTTTCTTCCTTCTCTGTCTCTCCAGTGACTGTGCCCTATAGCAAAACATATATATATATATATAGTGCTTAGAAGAGAGTCTGACACATATATGTGCTATATAAAAGTAGATTTTTTTAAAAGTGAAACATTGTACCTTTTTTTTTTTTGAGAGGGTTTTGCTATAGGGCACGTGCACTCGCCAGAGAGAGACAGAGAGAGACAGAAAGCGAGAAATCACCCCCCGCCCGCGGGAGGGATGGCCACACTGCAATCCCTTCTCCTCCATTCTCCTCTCAGGATCTTGGGCATGCACGCACATGCGCCCAGCGTGCGTCTTAGCCACCGGGTACAGGACTCGAACTGCGGTCAACTACAAAGGAGTCCAGCGACACAGCCATTACGCTAACTGCTGGTCCCGAAACATTGTACCTTTAAAAGAACTTCAGAAGTGAGAAAAAATGGTTTGGGGGAAGAATAATCAATAGCACTGAGTGTTAATTTTGTCAGTCCTGCAAAGATACCAGTTAGCGTGGTTTGGGGACTTGGGACAAAGAATAGGGTTAGAGACAGAAATCTGGTTCCCTCTGCTTCCTACAGCCCTCCCACCTCCCATTAACCTCCAGTCACACTAGCATCTTGGAGTTTCTCCAAGTCGAGTTTTCTCCTACCTCAAGACCTAGACACTGCTGTTCCCTCCACCTGGAAAGGCACAAAGCCTGGACTCAATGAATACTTAATGATTCGATAGATGAATCTGGAACTCTCTCAAATAGAGTAAATGTTAAATCCCTGAGAATGTATGAGATTGCTACAGAAAAAAAGGTTTGAAGAAGATAAAAGGTGTGAGTATAGGACCAGCAAATGGCGTGATGGTTATATCGCTGGACTCTCATGTAGTTGACCATGGTTTGAGTCCCAGACCAAGCAGCTTAAAACGCATGCCAGGTGCATGTGCATGCCTGCCCAAAATCCCGAGAGGAGAATGAAGGAGAAGAAATTGTGGCATGGCCATCCTCCCTGGGGAGTGATTTCTTGCTTTCCATTTTTCTGTGTCTTTCTGTCTCTCCAGTGAGCACACGTGCTCTATGGGGGGAAAAAAAATCTCTCTTTAAAAAAAAAAAGTGTGAGTACAGAGTAAATAGAATCCTCAGAGAGAACCAGAATAGTTGACATCAAGTTAGATGGTAACACTAATGCTCAGAGCTGAAGAGCACGAAGACTGAAAAGAATCACTGGACTTCGCAATTTCAGGAAATACCAATAAAGGAGTTTTCCATGAAGTTGAGGGAGGGGCAGGTATCAGAGAGTAAAGGAAAATAAGTTAACTAATGTAGATTATTTTACCAAAATGTTTGATAAGAAAAGCAGGGTCCAGAGAAGGTGAATTTAGAGACAAATCCTGTGTTTAAGAGTTGAAGAGAGTGAGGAAGTAGGAAAAATTCAAACTAAGGTCCAGAGAAGAAAAACATGCGGTTACATCCCAGAGACGCCATGTCTATTTCCTATGTGTACAGAGTTCTGCCAGGCCCACGCTGTTTTTCACTTCTCCTGTCTTACCTGATGGCCCCCTACTCCCTGGTGACATACCCTACCCTCAAATGGGGTGGTTATTAGTGTGGTCTCTAGCCCAGCAGCAAAGGCATCACAGAGAACGTGTAAGGAGTAAGACCTGGGTCCCACACCAGACCTAAGGAATGAGCTGAAGAATGAGCACCTCCATTTTCAATATGATTCCACTGCCATTTCCTTTTTCCCGTAACCTGACCCATACGTGCTGCTTACAATTTCTCACTGAATGCTTATCACCAGCAGACTTCCACTGTCATCCTTAATGGTCCTTCCTGATAACTCACTTTTTTGGCTTTTGTAAACTGCTCTCACATGACTCTAGGCTTAAAGGTTTTTAAGTTTATACTTTTCTTTGCTGTTGTGGTTTTTGCCTTTAAAAACTTTCCGCCCTTCTGCTTAGGGGCTGCAAGGTTTTGGAGTAACATGAGTCCTCTTATAGCTGTCGGCTTAAAAGGCTCCTTTAATTTGGCTAAAACTAGATGTCCTCTTATTATCACACTGATTTGAATATAACATTTAGAGGCCCCAGCAAGATTGTACCTACTGGTACCTGGGTGAGGCATCCATGGAGGATGGCCTCGCCCAAACTGGCCACCCAACACCTCAAGTACTCTAGGGGAGGCGCCACCTGATATGTTCCAGGGCCCCAGAGACACCTTTCTGGGTCTTTGGCAGCTGGACGGGGAACACCTACTACTCCTTCCAACCATGGAGTCTTGGTAAGAAAATATCCAGAGTCTCATCTCTTCTTTCCTCTATTTTTCCTTATTCTTTCTGATTAAGACCAGTCGACTGGGAGTACGAGGCCAGCGTGGGGAGTGCCCTCTGATAAGTATTCCAGATACATGCCTAGCAATTTAGATGGCTAGATTGGGGATTCAAGTCCCTCCTTAGATAGTACCTGACAATCTGGGCTGCTAGATCGAGGATTTGAGTCCCTCCTAGCTCTTAGTAATCTTGCAGTCTTGCTAAGATTGGGGGTTCGAGCACCTCCTAGTGATTGTGTATTTCTCTTTGAGTCCATTCTGTCTCTTCTGTCACTTCACCTGTTTTCTTCAAATGCTCTTGGAATATATCACCTGATTTTCCCCTCTTGTCCCTATCCTTTGAGGGCATTTGCCAATGGATTACTGACTTAGCATATCAAAGGGCTTTCCAAGACTCCCTCCCCTTTGAAACTGATTTCTTTGTCTTTCTCCTTTTTCTGGTTTTGTAAGGTGCATTTATTGGTGGGAGGGAATGTTTTTAACCTTTCATAAAAATAGCGAATGAGTGACTGTGTGGCTGTGTTTGTGTCTCCATGGCCTGAGCTACGGAGTCTGAGTGGGTCCTCACCTTCAGTTCCATGGTGGCCTCATACAGCTTAGGGATACACCGGGTACTGAGGGACTCCATCCTCCCTGTGTGTCCAGTCCAACAGGGGGTTTATACCCAGTGGCCGATGCTAAGAGACACCAAAGTTGCCTCAAGGGATGCAGTAGGCGGACACCTGCTTGGTCACCTCTTCGAAGACGGCACCCCACCTTTGTCTGTCTTGTGGCATCGTTGCAGGGAGGGAGCACACACAGGTTGTATACTTGATTCTCTTGTATGTCAGGTAGGCTCTTCTGCCCTCACACACTGAGCACTTGCTTCCTGGAACAGGTCCAGGAAATTTCCCTGAGTGAGCCAGTAAGGCTTACCTCACTCATCTCTCTCATAGGGCAGAACATTGCCTCTTTTGTCAGCACTCTTGGTCTGGCTATTTAAAAAAAAAAAATCTACCCCCTCTTGGTTAGGTTCCAAACATTGACTCTCACTTCCAACTAAATTCCTCTTTCCTTTCACTGGAGAACACTGTCATTACTTTAAAGATCTGAAACTAGGGTGTGCTATTTTAACCCTTGCCAGAAGCATGCAAAAAAGCCTATTCCAAGACAACTCCCATAGAAAAACATAAGACCAAAAGCTATGATAGTCCATTCTGGCCCCCAAACTCCTTTTGATCTCCATCAACTATCTCATCAATCTGGCTACAGTCCGTAGACTGTGCTGCCTGGGAGTTAAATGCCTTTGACAATTGGCGGTCTATGCAGTGACAGTTTCACCGCATACCTCTGCCACATGGAATTCTCTCAGTTAGCGCACTCTCGTGCACTCACAGCCTTTTCCTCCAGAGTGTGACAGGAGATCGGATAAGCCCCCAGAGGATTTTGGAGGTCACACCCATGGTTCCTGGGGCTGCATGTTCCGAACCCCTTGTCATTGTGCTTCCCATTGCATTAGCCCTTTTGCTGGATCTAGGACTGATATCAGTGGCCCCTAGCAACTGGAGTTGGTTCCAGACATTCCTCTTAGCTTTGGTTTACTCAGGAAGCATTGCGATTTTCATTGCAATCTGGTGTTTTTAACTTGCGAGAAGTCAAACCATAACTCACCTAGAGCGTGCAGGTGAGGCCAGCAGAGTGCACCAGGACTTGGGGCACATAGCCATGCACACCCTTGCTCCACTTGGCTCTGCTTGCACCACTCAACTCTGCACACATAGCTCTAGGCTGCAGCAGCAGCCCAGGTAGGGCTGAACAAATCTCCAGACTGGAATAGTGGCAGGGAGCAGGCACACACTCAGAAGCTGTACCTGCCTTCCTGAACACTGAAGTTGTTTTTTACCATGGGTGGTCAAACTAGTTCTATTAAAACCCCAATGGAATGTATGTTTCAGAATTTCAGAGAAGCCTTTGAGGGAGGAGAGGACTATGGATCAAAATTATTGAGGAGTAAGCTTAAGGTCCTTTGTGAAATAGAATGGCCCACCTTTGGAGCAGGATGGCCAGTTGATGGGTCCTTCAACCCTGGGCAAGTACAGTTTGGAAGGTCATCACAGGCATCTCAAGCAGTGGCCCAGGGCACCCAGATCAGTTCTCATATATCAATCAATGGCTGGCTCTTGTGAAAAACCCTCCACGCTGGTTATGAAATTGTTCCTTATAAACAGGAAACCACATTCTAATAGTAGGCCCTATAGCCTCATGCCAGGAAGGGGTCAGAAGTCTGTGGGTTTGCAACCAGCCCCAGAAGAGTCTGACCTCCCTCTCCCTTATAACCCAAATAGACAATAGAGAGAAGATGAAGATCAGGGTGAAGCTGAAACTTCCCTCAGCCCCCTTCTCAGCACCACATACCAGAGGCAGATCCCAGGAGGTGGGGAATGTGGGGGAAGTGGACTCTACCACCCCAGGGGCACTCCTACCCTAAGGGAAGCCCTCCTTCCCCAACAGAAGGACATCCTGGGAGTCATCCTTTCTTGGTTTATGTCCCTTTCACGATGAGCAATCTTTACAACTAGAAGGCCCAAACCTCCCCATTTTCAGAAAAAACACAGGCCCTCATTAGAGCCCATTTTTACGCTCCATCAGCTGACATGGGATGATTGCCAGCAGCTCCTGGTTACTCTCTTCACATCCAAGGAGAAGGACTGGATTAGAGCAGAGGCTAGAAAAGCTGCACTGAGACTGAAAGGGGGATCACCAGAGGAAAATCAGGCTAGAATCCAAATGACTTCCCCTTCTGCCCACTCCAACTGGGACCCAAATACCTCTAGAGGAAGTAAGTCGCTGACCTCCTCTCATGGTGTCTTACCAGCAGAAAATCAAACACCGGCTCGTAAACCTACCAATTTGTCAAAGGTAATCAAAACAATCCAGGGCCCCCAGGAATCCCCTGTGGCTTTTCTGGAGTGTCTGTGTGAGGCTTACAGAATCTATACTCCAATTGTTCCAGATGCTCCAGAAAACCTAATGGCCATAAACATGGCTTTTGTGACTCATCAACAATAGACATCAGAAAAATCTCGAAAAGCTAGAGAGATTTGAGGGAATGAAGGTCCTAATTATTAGAAATTACTCAGAAAGTTTTCAATGTGAGAAACTCCCTAGAGAATAAACAAAATTTTAAAAATTGCAAGAGATGTTATAGCCACATTGAGGGAGCTAGAACACATGGAGGTGTGGGAAAGCAGGGCCAGGGAATTAAAAGGAAGGGTCAAAACCCCCATTAGCTAAGGGCTAATGTCGACATTGTGGTAAGAAGGGACACTGGTCAAGGGATTGCCCAGAACCAAAAAGGAGAGAAAGAGGAAAGGAAAAGGTCCTCAGCTTGGAGGAAGACTGACAAAGCTGGGGCTCTTTCTCAATGAGCTCCCAGGAGCCCATGGTCACTCTGAAGATAGGAGGCAAGCCTGCTAGTTTTCTGGTTGACACTGGTGCAGCTTACTCTGTTTTAACCAATCCCATGGGACCAATCACAAGAAAGAAAACCTCCATACAAGGAATGCCAAGACAGTTGTCTCTATGCCCATGGACATTGGAAAGGATAGTGGACCTGGGAAACAATACTGTAACTCATTTCTTTATGGTCATCCCTGAATGCCCCTACCTTCTTCTGGGCAAGGAACTCCTATGACAATTAAAAGCCACTATCTCATTTAAAGAAGAGAGGACTGTTCTCTCTACAGATAGTCAGGGTCCTGAGCCTCCACCCTAGCCTAAAATACTTGTCACCTATCCCCTATCTGAAGAATATTTGCTCCAAGAAAGGGCAGTCCTTGCACTGCTCCAGGGGCCACCTCAAGAAAACTCTTATCTGGCAGAAACTACAACCTCACTTCCCAAAGATCTGGGCAGAGAACAAGGTCTGGCTAGTCATTGGCCCCCCAGTGGTCAGACAGTTGTTAGTCACAACCACCCCAATCAGAGTAAAACAATACTCTACGGGCCTAGAAGCCAGAAGGGGCATTGCTTGTGCACATCAGCCAGTTACGCCAAGCGAAAATCTTAGTTCCCTTTCAGTCTCCCTGGAATACTCCTCTGCTCCCCGTCCTGAAACCAGGCACCAAGGACTATCAGCCAGTTTAGGATCTGAGAGAAGTTAATAAGCTGGTAGTGATGATCCATCCAACTGTGCCTAACCCATACACCTTATTAAGTCTTCTCTCCCCAGACCACCGCTTTTACACTGTGCTAGATCTATAAGACGCCTTCTTTAGCATTTCCTTGGTCGCCATTAGTCAACCAATTTTTCTTTTGAATGGACTGACCTTGAAGAGGGGTATTTAGGACAACTGGCATGGGCAAGGTTACCTCAGAGCTATAAGAACTCGCCTACCTTTTTCGAAGGAGCTCTGAGTTCAGACCTACAGGTGTTCCTCCTGATACACCCTGAATGTAGCCTTCTTCAGTATGCTGGTGACCTTCTCCTCCACACTTCTGAGGATGAGAAAACCCATAAAAAGGCTGCTGAGACCTCCTGGACACCCTGCAGAATCTGGGCTATCCGGTCTCAGCTAAAAAGGCGAGCTGTGTAGTCAGTCACTTACCAATCTGGGGTACCATATCTGGGAAGACAAGTGAACTATCATTTGGGTGCATTGAGACAATACTGTGCATTCCTCCACCAAAAACAAAGAAACAAGTTTGGGAGTTCCTAGGGGCTATTGGCTACTGTCACCCTTGGTCAAGAAAACTCTTATCTGGCAGAAACTACAACCTCACTTCCCAAAGATCTGGGCAGAGAACAAGGTCTGGCTAGTCATTGGCCCCCCAGTGGTCAGACAGTTGTTAGTCACAACCACCCCAATCAGAGTAAAACAATACTCTACGGGCCTAGAAGCCAGAAGGGGCATTGCTTGTGCACATCAGCCAGTTACGCCAAGCGAAAATCTTAGTTCCCTTTCAGTCTCCCTGGAATACTCCTCTGCTCCCCGTCCTGAAACCAGGCACCAAGGACTATCAGCCAGTTTAGGATCTGAGAGAAGTTAATAAGCTGGTAGTGATGATCCATCCAACTGTGCCTAACCCATACACCTTATTAAGTCTTCTCTCCCCAGACCACCGCTTTTACACTGTGCTAGATCTATAAGACGCCTTCTTTAGCATTTCCTTGGTCGCCATTAGTCAACCAATTTTTCTTTTGAATGGACTGACCTTGAAGAGGGGTATTTAGGACAACTGGCATGGGCAAGGTTACCTCAGAGCTATAAGAACTCGCCTACCTTTTTCGAAGGAGCTCTGAGTTCAGACCTACAGGTGTTCCTCCTGATACACCCTGAATGTAGCCTTCTTCAGTATGCTGGTGACCTTCTCCTCCACACTTCTGAGGATGAGAAAACCCATAAAAAGGCTGCTGAGACCTCCTGGACACCCTGCAGAATCTGGGCTATCCGGTCTCAGCTAAAAAGGCGAGCTGTGTAGTCAGTCACTTACCAATCTGGGGTACCATATCTGGGAAGACAAGTGAACTATCATTTGGGTGCATTGAGACAATACTGTGCATTCCTCCACCAAAAACAAAGAAACAAGTTTGGGAGTTCCTAGGGGCTATTGGCTACTGTCACCCTTGGATTCCAAGGTTTGCTGAAATAGCCAGCCCCTTTATGGTAGCAAGGGGAGCTCCCAACTACTGACATGGACTGAGGTTGAATAAAAGGGCTTTGAAGATTTAAGGGAACCAGCAGTTAGCGTAATGGCTTTGTCGCTGGACTCCCACGTAGTCGACCGTGGTTTGCGTCCTAGACCCAGTGGCTTAAAACTCACGCCAGGCACGTGTGCGTGCGTGCCCAAGATCCTGAGAGGAGAATAGAGGAGAAGGGATTCTGGTGTAACCATCCCCCCTGGGGGGTGATTTCTCGCTTTTTGTCTCTATGTCTCTCTCTGTCTGGCGAGCGCACGCGCAACTATAGCAAAAAAACCTCTCAAAAAAAAAAAAAAAAAAAAGATTTAAAACAGGCCCTTGTCTCATCCCCTCACCTTGGCTCTCCCAAAAATCACCAGAAAGCCTTTCCATCTCTTTATCAATGAGAAAAATGGCATAGCAAAAGGGGTCCTTACCCAACCTTTAGGGCCTTAGAAGCGGTCAGTGGCATACCTGTCAAAAAGAATTGGCAGTGGGCTCTGGATGGCTGACATACCTCTGGGCAGTGGAAGCTACAGCCATGCTAGTAAGAGACCTACAAATTGACCTTGGGGCAGAAACTTATCTTCCCTGTCCCCATGCAGTTGAGATGCTTCTCTAGGCTACTCTTGAAAGATGAATCTCAAACACTCAAGAGACTCAGTACCAGGCTCTTTTACTAGATCAGCCTTGAATTAGGTTCTAGAAGGCCAGAGCTCTGAATCCTGCTACCCTACTCCCAGATGAAGACTGCAATGAGCCTATACATGGCTGTTTCGACACAATTGATATAAGACAGTCCACCAGGTCGGATTTGAAGGACACCCCACTACTGTCAGCAGGTGAGATCCTTTTCACAGATGGGAGCAGTTTTGTTCAAGAAGGGGTCAGGTACATGGGGGCAGCTGTGGTTACACAAGAGTGGACCATATGGTCTCAGTCCCTTAACAGGGGAACATCAGCCCAAAAGGCATAACTTAGTGCCTTCATACAGGCCTTGCGATGGGCAAAAGGGAAGGCTGAGAATGTATAATGATAGCCGGTATGCTTTTGCTACCGCCCATGTCTATGGGACACTCTAGAGGGAAAGGGGCCTTCTAACCTCAGCTGGAAAGAACATTAAAAACAAAGAAGAAATTTTGGCTCCACTGGAAGCCATTTGGATACCTAAAGCAGTGGCTACTGTGCACTGTAAAGGCCACCAAAAAGGAGATTCCATCAAGGCTAGAGGAAATCAGGCCACAGAACAAGTGGCTTGAGAGGCCGCCCTAAAGCCAGTGAGGCCTCTCTGAGTCCTTGTTGCAATGCCAGATCCAAGCCTTCCTATCTCACCTACCTACCCAAAGAAAGAAGAAGAATTTGCTAAGAGAAAACAAGCAGTCCGGGAGCTGTCTGGATGGCTGAGGCTACTATATGACAGACTGATTATTCCTGAGGTCCTGGGTCGGACACTAATAGGCCAGCTGCACCAGATGACTCATCTAGGACAGATGAAACTAACAGGATTAACAAGGGGTAAATACTGTGTTCCAGGCCTGATAAGTTTAGTGAACAGTATCACTTCTAGGCGCACTACCCGTGCCCAATGAAATGCCAAGCCGTCAGGAGAGACACCCATGGGAATCTGGGCTCAAGGCACCTCCCCAGGGGAACATTTTACAGAAATCAAACCCCCTGTGAATGAGTATAGGAATCTCCTAGTCTATGCAGATACTTTTTCAAGGGTAGGTTGAAACCTTCCCCATTAAATCAGAAACTGCTATTCCAGTTACAAAGAAATTGCTCCAGGAAATTATCCCTAGGTTTGCATTGCCTATGACAATTGGGTTAGATAATGGGCCTGCATTTGTGCCCAAGATATCACAAGATTTGGCAAAGGCCCTAAATATTAAATGGAAATTACACTGTGCCTACTGGCCCTGGAGTTCTGGGCAGGTACAATGTATGAACAGGACTTTATTTATTTTTTAAAAGAATTATTTTATTTAACTTTGCTTATTATTGTTGTTACTTTCCAGTTTGATCGGACAGACAGAGAGAGGGAAAGTGAGAAAACAAGCCACTTGATTCAGGACTTGAATCACGGCCAGTGGGAATCCAGTGCCATCATGCAACCTGCTGGCCCTGAAAAGGTCTTTAAAAGAGACCTTAATTAAGCTTACTCTAGGGACTGGTGAAAACTGGGTCACCCTGCTCCCCTTGGCTCTTTTACAGGTAAGATGCACTCCTTACCTGGAGGGGTTGTCCCCTTATGAGATAATGTTCAAGAGACCTCCCCCTCTCCTCTTGAGATTACAGGAAGAAATGAGAACCGAACTCCATAACCATACCTTGCTCAAGCTCTTACAGGCTCTAGATTCATCCCAGAAGGCTGCTTACAACCATGTCTGTCTCACCAGTGCCTGCTTCAGACCCTGTCCACCCTTTCCAGCCAAGTGACTCTGTGTGGGTTAAGAAATCTATGACCCCAGGACTGACTCCTGCTTGGAAAGGACCCTACATCATCACCCTTACTACACCGACTGCTGTGAAGGTCGTTGGAATCCCGACTTGGCTGCACCACCCCAGACTCAAGGCGGCCTCAGCTGCTGACAAATGACTGGCTATCACTCGTTTACCTGCCCCTAACCCATGTAACATTAGTCACTGTAACCCCTTCCACATTAGTGTAAAACAAGCCACGCATCCCTTGTGGGATGAGGGAAAGACCTGCGGGATTAGGCTGTATATACGTGGAAATGATCCAGGGACCATTTTCACTATTCAAAGGAGAAGGCCGCTTTGGACCCTGCTCCTCTTAGGTCCCCTAACCAGTATAATGAACTCACTTTTGGCTCCGATCAGCCATTGCCTCCCAGCCAACACACCCTGACCCCTAGCTTGGAAATTTCAAGGACACCCCTGCCTGACACTTCACCTATCTCTGTCAGCCGTACACTGTCTTCTCAATTAGTCCCAATCTGACTTAGCTGCCTCCACTGGAAGCCCCCATATCCCACGGACATCAGAACAGAATATCCCCTGATTAACACCACTGGTCATTGCATGAATAACCTCCCACTCTAGGGGATATCCAAGAAAGGGGAACATGTTTAGTAAATAAGACCTCTAGTGACTCTACTTACTTGCAGTTTTGTAACTCCACCTATCTTATTAATAATACCCAAGTCACATACCAGGCTCCCAACCATACTTGGTGGGTCTGTAACACAGGACTCTCACAACGTGTCTCAGCTTCTGAAGTCAATTTCTGTTTCCTTGTTCAAATTATTCTCCGAGTCTCAGTTTATTCGGGAAATGCTGGAGAAGCGCTAATGTAGCCTCCCCTGTCCCTTACCCGCTGGAAAAAGGCTGCTCCTGTCCTTGTACCCCTGCTTGTGGGGCTAGGCATAGCTGGCTCTACAGCAGTGGGGTGGGCATCTCTCATCCAGGGAGACCTACAACTCTGGGAGCTCTCTAAGCTCATCCATGCAGATTTAGGCCATTTAGAGCATTTAATATCTCAACTACATGACCAAGTACATTCACTAGCACAAGTAGTTCTCCAAAATAGGAGAACTTAATATTTCTCCAACAGGGAGGACTTTATGTCGCTTTGGGAGAAGATTGCTGTTTGTAGGCTAATAAATCTGGAGTGATCAAGGAAAGCCTAGCCTTAGAAATAACATTGAACAACGCAAAAGGCAGTGCAAACAATCCCAGAATTGGTACCAACAGATGTTTGATTGGACACCTTGGCTGAGTACCCTGCTGACTGCGGAAGCAGGACCCCTCACCTTTATCTTCCTAGAACTCCTACTCAGTCCCTGCATCCACAGACATTTCACTCAGTTTACTCAGCAGCCTATTAAATGTATTAAATTAAGCTCCTAATCCTTAACAGTATCAGCCACTCCCATTAAGCACTGAGGAGTCAATGATTTGACTCATTTCCTTAAAACCAGAGTGTGTGTTGGGGGGAGACGGACCAGCAGTTAGCTTAATGGCTGGCTATGTCGCTGAACTCCCAAGCGGGCTGACCACGGTTCAAGTCCCAGACCCCGTGGCTTAAGCTCATGCCCCGGCACGTGTGCGTGGGTGCCCAAGATCCCGAGAGAATGGAGGAGAAGGGATTGCGGGATTGCTGCATGGCCACCCCCCTGTAGGGTGCTTTCTCGCTTTCTGTCTCTCTGTCTCTGTACCCTACAGCGAGCGGGGAGGGAGAACCTCTCAAAAAAAAAAAAAGAAAAAACTAGTGGGAAATGAAGCATGTGCACCTCCATTTTGAATGATTCTGGTCCCATTTCCCTTTCCCCGTGACCTGACCCATATGTGCCACCTAAAATTTCTCACTGAATGCTTACAAACAGCAGACGTCCACTGTCATTCTTGAATGTCCTTCCTGATAACTTGCTTTTTCGGTTTTTGTAAACTGCTCTCGCAAGACCCAGTTTTTACGTTATTGTTTTTCTTTGCTGTTGTGGTTTCTGCCTTTCTAAACCTTCTTCCCCTCTGCTTAGGGGCTGCAAGGTTTGGAGTGACCTGAGTCCTCTTGTAGCTGCCAGGTTAATAAAAAAATCTCCTTTAACTTGGCTAAAACTTAAAGTCCTCTTAGTCTCACGCTGATTTGAATACAACAGAGCAGCTCCACCGGCGGGGCCCAGCAATCTGCTTAACAAGTCCCCCACATGCACCACACTTGGGAGACCAGGGCAGAACCAGCAGCAAGGCGTGGCCGTCTTCCCCCCACAACCCTCGCTGCGTCCTGCTCACTCCCAAGCGTGCGACCCAGGACCCCACCCAGCCAGCACCGCAAAGCAATGTCGGCTGCTTCGGACTTCGCCAGCGGGAGCTGGGACAACTCGACCCAGCGGGGGCGAGGCGTGGCCTCCTGGATCCTAGCTAGAGCCCCGCGTCCGCCCTTGGCCCGCGGGTCCAAGCGCTCCCAGCCCTCGGGCTCCGACTTCCGGGGCTGGAGGGGGCCGGCAGGGAAGGCGCTAACTTCGGGCCAGGCGGGGCTGCCTCCTTCCGAGCCCTCCGTGAGTAAGGGGCTGCAGTCGTCGAGGTGGAGGGCACACAGGCCATCCAGGAAGTGTCCGAGCAGCCTGGAGCCCAGCAAGGGAATAAGGAGGGCTCGAGCCGCGCCCTCTGTCCCCGTCTTCCCGGCTCCCACCCTAAACCCTAACGAGCAGCAAGGCAGAGGCTCCAGGCCGCGATCAGGGAGGATCGCGGGTGGTGCCAGGGAGAAAATCTCGCGATAGGACAGTGGCCGGGGCGGGAGTGGCACCTCTTCCCTCCTCCTCGCGTTAGTTCCGGTCGCAGAGGAGACTCCGCCGCAGCTGCCGCCGCATCGGGGATTTCTGGCTCTTTTCTCTTCGCCTTAAATTCGGTGAGGTGCGGCAACCTGCTCGTCCGGGGCAGACTTTGCGGCCGGTCGTCGCCCGGCAGAGGGCGAAGGAGGTGGCAGGCCCGGAGCGGCCCGGCTTGGATGGGCCCGAACGGAGCCACCGCATGAGGCCGGGGCGGATCGGGGCCTGGATTCGAGGGCCAGGGCCGCAGCTTCCGCAGGGAGGCCGAGGGGCAGCGACCCGAGTCGGGCCGGG
>NW_006159858.1:2905966-2956532 GCF_000334495.1 Tupaia belangeri chinensis
GCTCTTCGGATCTGGCACGTGGCGGGGAGGTGGATGGGACTGTAGGGTGCGAGGCAGGGGAGGCAACTCCTGCTCTCCGTTGATTTTGCCCGCGGGAGTGGTGCAAGTGGCCACTGGGGTCACGGGGACAACTTGTAGGGAGGTGGTGTTATCAGACTGCTCAGAAGAAGGGAATCACCTTTGACCGTGTCTCAGAACTGACACACGTTTTGGGGGCATCCTCACTATGGTGGTAATCTCCCCTTTTCTTCCGGGGGCACTTAATAGTAGAGGAAGATGTAGGTGAATTTGAAAAGCAATGGGAAACAGACTAAACAATTATGTTTAGGATGGTGACGTGCCGCCAATCATGTGGCACCTGAAAGTCATTTTAAGATGTAATTGGCACCACTTCTTTAAAGGATTTTTTTTGTAGAGAGAGATACAAAGTTTGAAGTTAAATTTGATTCTAGCAAAATTTATTCTTTGAGACTATACTGGGTATATTGCCAAACTGAAAGTGTGTTCCATTCGATTTATATAGGACTGGACTAAGGATTGATTCTTTGTTTTTAAAAGTGAATGTTATAACACTGCATTTTTAAGGCCTTATTTTTCTTTTCCTAGGGTGTCTTTTATGAATAATCAAAAGCAGCAAAAGCCAACGCTATCAGGCCAGCGTTTTAAAACCAGAAAAAGAGGTACATATTTATTTTAATTTCTCTTCAAATCCCCATAATAATATCTTTTGTATCTTGGTTCATCTGGCAGGCAATTTCTTTTTCTTTTTCTTTTTGGGGGGGGAAATTTTTGCTATAGGGTGCGTGTACTCACCAGACAGACAGAGAGAGACAGAAGGTGATAAATCATCCCCCAGGGATGATGGCCACGCTGCAATCCCTTCTCCTCCGTTCTCCTCTCGGGATCTTGGGCATGCATGCACATGCACCCGGCATGAGTTTTAAGCCACTGGGTCCAGGACGCGAACCACGGTCGACTACATGGGAGTCCAGCGACATAGCCATTACGCTAACTGCTGGTCCCTCTTTTACTATTTTTGAGAGGTTTTTGCTATAGAGTGCGTGTGATCACCAGAAAGAGAGATAGACAGAAAGTGAGAAATAACCCCCCAGGGAGATAGCCACACCGCAATCCCTTCTCCTTTGTTCTCTCGGGATCTTGGGCATGCACACACTCGTGCCCGGCGTGAGTTTAAGCCAACGGGTCTGGAACTCAAACCACGGTTGACTACATGGGAGTCCAGCGACACAGCCATTACACCAACTACTGGTCCCTGACAGGCAGTTTCAAAAGATAAATACCAAAAAGGAACCTGGGTTTCTAGTTAACTGGTATTTCCGATATATTCTTAATATTCATCTATTTATTTATTTTTAGAGAGATTTTTGCTACAGGGTGTGTGCACACTCACCAGAGAGACATAGAGACAGAAAGTGAGAAATCACCCCCTCAGCGGGGATGACCACATTGCAGTCCCTTCTCTAGTTTCCTCTTAGAATTTTTGGGCATGCCCTCATACCCACCTGACATAAGTTTTAAGCTGCTGTGGGAGTCCAGCAATGTAAATATTACTCCATCTGCTGGTCCCTATTCTTAATATTTCTACTGCTTTTGTAGTCCTTTAGTTTTTTTGCTTTTTGGTTGTTTCGTTTTTTTAAATTTTTGCCAGAGGGTATGTACTCTTCTGGGAGGTGGGGCTGGGATGAGAAAGCATTCCCCCCTTGGGAAGTAATACCCTGCAATCCCTTATCCTCCATTTCCCCTTCCTTTTGGATTTGGGGCATACATGCACATGTACCTGGTGTGTTTTTCAAACTACTGGATTCTATACTCAAGTAGCGCAATCACCCATGGAAGATCCAGCTGCTTTCAATACCACGCTATTGACAACCCCTCTTCCCCCCAAGCCTTAAGTTTTCTTTTTTTTGGGGGGGGGGATTTTCACTGTAGGGCACGTGCGCTTGCCAGACAGACAGAGAGAGACATAGAGACAGAAAGCGAGAAATCACCCCCCAGGGGGGATGGTCATGCCGCAATCCCTTCTCCTCCATTCTCCTCTCGGGATCTTGGGCACGCACGCACACGTGCCCGGCGTGAGTTTTAAGCTACCGGGTCCGGTACACGAACCGCGGTCGACTATGTGGGAGTCCAGCGACATAGCCATTACGCTAACTGCTGGTTCCCCCAAGCCTTAAGTTTTTAAGTGTCCTGTATCTCTAAGTAAGTTAGTGAACATTCTTTTTAGTGTGGAGATGAAGTACCTTTTAAAAAAATAACCAAGGTGGGGTTAAGCAGATGGCATGGTGGATAAAGGCACTGGACTCCCACATGGCTGACCGAGGTTTGAGTCCCAGACCTGGTGGCTTGTTTTCTCACCCACCCCCTCCCGCTTTGTCCATCTCTGGTCGAATTTAAATAAATAAATAAGTAAGTAAGTAAAGTTAAATTAAAAAAATAAGCCAGGGAAACCAGCAAATGACGTAATGGCTATGTTCACTGGACTCCCATGGAGTCAACCATGGTTCGAGTGCCAGACCCAGTAGCTTAAATGCATGCCAGGCACGTGTGCGTGTGTGCCCAAGATCCCAAGAGGAGAATGGAGGAGAAGGGATTGTTGTGTCGCTATCCCCCCTGGGGGTGATTTCTCACTGTCTTTTCTGGTGAGTACACGCACCCTATCCAAAAAAAAAAAAAGCAAGGTATTTTCATTAGATAGCAGTTTCATTAAGCAAACGTTAGTGTCAACAGAAGGTTAAATTATTAAAGGAAAGGTGTTAATGTGATGAATCTCTATAAGTCATAGAGTTTATCCCCTCATAGTGCTGGGGAGACCAACATGTGATTCAATTTCATTTAGCTAGGAAATTTTTCTTAAGGAAGGAGAATTAGGATCTAGAACAGTTTGGCAGCAGTGAGGGAAAGTCTGTAGCTTGTAGGTATGTGGATTGCTGGTGCTACTTTTCTATAAATAATGACAGCAAGTAACTTTGTTATTATTGTTAGCAACAGGAAAAGATTTCACTTTCCAGTTCCAGATCACGATCATTGATGGGGCCAGTAGTTGACATAGTGGCTATATTGCTGGACTCCCACATGGTTGATCCTAGTTTGCGTCCTGCACCTGGTGGCTTGAAAATCACACTGGATACATGTGCATGCATACCCAAGATCCCAGGAAGAGAATGGAGGACAAGGGGTTGTGGTATGGCCATCCCCCCAGGGAGTGATTTCTCACTTTACCACTGTCTCTCTCCAATGAGCGTCTGCCCCTATGGCAAGAAAACCTTAAAAAAATACAAACCTTTATGAGATAGATACTATTTTTTTCTCTTTTAAATAAATTAATTTTATTATTATCTTTCAATTTCCTGTAGGACATGTGTACTCACCAGAGACAGAGACAGACAGAGAGAAAGGGAAAGCGAGCCACCAGGTCTGGGACTCGAACCATGGTCAGCCATGTGGGACTCCAGCACCTTAATCACTGTGCCACTTGCTGGCCACCTTTTTTTATTTAATTAATTAATTTTTTAAAAAATTTGCTATAGGGCACGTGCCCACAAGAGAGAGAAAGTGAAAGTAAGTAAGCCACTAGGTCTAGGTCTCAAACTATAGTTTGCCATGTGGGAGTCCAGAATCCCAACATCACACCCCCTGCACTCAGCTATGAGACAGTAAGGAAGCACCTTCTGAGGGGATGGCTGGGTGCTTTCACAGTCCTTTCTCCATTCTCTCAGAATTTGGGGCACATACATGCCCACATCTAGTATGTTTCTCAGACTACCAGTTCAGTAACTCAGATTGCTCAGTTGGTTATGCTTTAACCATGCCACTGACTGGCCAAAGATAGGAACTGTTCTTCTGTTCTTATTACCATCTGTAGTAGGGTAATGCAGCTGTTGCTCTGATTTAGGTGGTTAAATGGTGATCAGGATTTGAACCCAGTTTAACTCCAGAGCCTATACTCTGAACTCCTACATAGTACAGTCTCTTGATTACCTAATTTCTTTTGGCTATTTCTCTTGCGAATAATGGGAACAATTTCAGGTGGAAATTGCCTCATGGCAGTGGGAATATGAGAGATTAGCACATACAGTTCACTCACGAGATTTGTTTGAAAAAGTAGTAGGAGAAAAGCTACACAATTCTCCTGGCTAGGTTGTTCTGCCTTGTATTTGCAAAGGTTGGTAAGTAGTCTCCTGTCATATTTGCTTAGGTCTTTTAGGTAGTCTTGTGTTTACTTGGGATGTATTTGATTAATTTATTTCGTAGTGGAGCTTCATAAAATGACAATTTCATGCATTTTAGTAAACCTTTTTAAACTAAATGTTTTGGTTCTTTTCCCCCCTCAGATGAAAAAGAGAGGTTTGACCCTACTCAGTTTCAAGACTGTATTATTCAAGGCTTAACTGAAACTGGTACTGATTTGGAAGCAGTAGCTAAGTTCCTTGATGCTTCTGGAGCAAAACTTGATTATCGCCGATATGCAGAAACACTCTTTGACATTCTGGTGGCTGGTGGAATGCTGGGTAAGTGTTGTGTAGTCAAACATTTACTCAGTGTTGCAATCAGGAACTTAATACCTAATAATACCTACTTTAATGAATATTTCTTTTATTTATTACTAGTTTGTAGTAAGAAATATGAATCTTTTTTTATATTATGGCTATTAACAGGCCTTTTTTTTGAGCCTTTTTATGTACATGAAATTTCCAAACATATCCCAAAAAGAATAATGTAATGAGTGTTTGTTACCCAACTGCTGCGGTTATCAGTATACAATCTTAACTTCATTTATACCCTCTCTAATTTCATCATCCTCCATTTCTTTAAGACATTTATTTATTGTTATTATTATTATTATTTTAACTAGAGAGACAGTGAAAAAAGTAAGAAAGCAAGCCACCAGGTTTAGGATTCAAACCATGGTCGAATTTGGCCCCTTAATCACCACACTGCCTGGTGGCCCCATTTACCTTTATTTTTAAAAAAAAAAAAAAATACAGTCTCTATTGTGGGTTCACATGTAATCAAAACCAGCTCTGAAAATCTCTACTTGACAGATTAGACTTGGGAGGGGGAGGGTTGCTATAGGGCATGTACCCTCACCAGAGAGACAGAAAACAATAAATCACCCTCCAGGGGGGATGGCCATGCCGTAATCCTTTCTCCTCCATGCTTCTCAGGATCTTGGGCGCACACGCACCCAGCGTGAGTTTAAGCCACGGGGTCCGGGACTCAAACCACAGTTGACTACGCCGGAGTCCAGCGACATAGCCATCACCCAACTGCTGGTCCTAGATTTGACAGCATTAAATGATTACTGCAATGAGTTTTATTAGAATGCCAAAGTATTGTTTTATATGTTGCTGTACCTACAGATTGTTTTACTTTGTTCATACGTACTGACCTAAACTAGCCATGTTTTTATTGATAAGTTGACTTTGCTTTCAATTCATCTTTTAAAATGTTGTTTTACATTGGAAATCCTATGGAGAGTAGAATTGAAATGATTGCTAACTTAAAGTGAATGTCATTACAAATTTTTTGTAAAATGTACTTTAGCTCCAGGTGGTACACTGGCAGATGACATGATGCGTACAGATGTCTGTGTGTTCGCAGCACAAGAAGATCTAGAGACCATGCAAGCATTTGCTCAGGTCAGTTAAACTTGACTTAATTTAATTATTTTAGGTTAGCTACTGCCCATTTTACTAATGTTCAAGAAGTACTCTGCTTTTAAAAGGTTTCTGGTAAGGGCCAGCTGGTTGCATGCTGGTTAAGGTGGCTGCACCTCACATGGCTAGCTGTGTGGTTCGTGTCCCAAACCTGGCAGCTTGAGAAATATACCAGGTGTGTTGCATGTGTGCCCAAAATCCTGTGTGAGGAGAAATGAATAAGAGACTATGATGTGACTATTTTAAAAAATACATAATTATTTTATTTAATTTTATTTATTAATTAGTTTTTAACATGACCAGAGAGGGACAGAGCTAGAGAGAGAGAGGGAAAGTGAGAAAGCTAGCAGTCAGGTCTGGGACTCAAACTGTAGTCAGCCATGTGGGAGTCCAGCACCCTTAATCACCACGCCGCCTGTGCCCCATGGTGTGACTGTTCCCTGTGGGGTGGTGCGTTTTCACTTTCCCTTTTTCCCTCACTCAGTCTTTCACCAGTGAGCACACACACCCTTTAGCAAATTTAGAAAGAATTGCAGGTAGTAAGCTGAAGGACATATTTTTTTAAGAATCATTTAATTTTATTTATCATTAGCATCATTAGCATTTTTCTTTTTCTTCTTTTTTTTTTTTTTTTTAAGTTTGTGACTAGGATCATGTGCTGACCAGGGAGAGAGAGAAAGAGAGAGAGAAAGTAAGAACGTAAGCTCTCAAGCTGCCAGGCCCAGGACTTGAACTATGTTCAGACATGTGCCTTAACCATCACTCCCATCTACTGGCCCTAAGCTGTAGGAATTTGATAATGAATTTTTGGGTTATTGTTCTTGGTAGAATATGATGAAATAGAAATTTCAGATGTGTTAAAGAGAACAAATTTTAAGAGTAATATTAATAATTAAGAAAAGTGTCAAGCTTTGGGAGACCAGTAGGTAGCGTGGTTAAGGCACTGGTCACTCCCACGTGCCCAGCCACCATTCGAGTCTTGGACCTGGTGGCCTGCTTTCTTACTTTCCCTCTGTGTGTATCTCTCAGGTTAAATTAAAAAACAAAAACAAATGAATGAATACATACATAAATAAATAAATGATTGTTTTTTTTAAAAAAAAAAAAGAAAAATATTAAGCTTCAAAGGAGAATTCGTTTCTTATTGTTATTTTCCATGGATGAATTACTCTGTAGAACTGTTTGTTTGCTTGGTTTTTTTTTAAAGAGAGATTTTTGCTGGTGTATGTGCTCTGAAGAAAACAGAGAGATGGAAAAAGAGAAATCATCCCCCCGGAGGGGACTGCCACGCCGCAGTCCCTTCTCCATTTTCTTGGGATCTTGGGCATGCACACACACGTGCCCGGTGTGAGTTTTGAGACCCCAGGTCCTGGGACTCGATTCCACGGTTGACTACAAGAAGTCCAGAAATGTAACCATTACACTATCTGCTGGCCCCTCTAGAACTGTTTTAAAGTCAGACAAGTTGTAGGTGGATTAATTTATTAACCAAGATCCCATTTGTAGGTTTCATGTGCAGTCATGTTTGTATTGCTCTATACAGAGAATTCAAATGCATCTAAAAGTTTTTCATATGCATCTGGAAGTTTTTATCTATGTCATTAGGAAATACAGAACTGTTTTGTTTGTTTTAATTTTTGCTCTAGGTTGCATGTGCCTGCCAGAGAGAGGGTGGGGAAGGAGAAATCACCACCCAGTGGGGATGGCCATACCACACACACCACAGTTCCTTCTTCACTCTTGTCTCAAGATTTTGGGCACACAGCATGATCGTTCAAACTGCCAGTTTTTAACTCCAAGATAGCCATGTGGGATCTAGTGTCTTAATCTTCATGCCACCCACTCACCACAGAACTGCTCTTTTTTTTGAGAGGTTTTTGTTATAGGGTGTGTATGCTCGCAAGAAAGATAGAGACAGAGAGCAAGAAATAACCCCCCCAGGGGGCATGGCTATGCTGCAGTCCCTTCTTCATTCTCCTCTCAGGATCTTGGGCACGCATGCATATGTGCCCAGTGTGAGTTTTAAGCCACCGGGTCCAGGACTCAAGCCACGGTTGACTACATGGGAGTCTAGCAACATGGTCATTATGCCAGCTCCTGAACTGCTTTTTACGATCTTAATCTGGTCATGTTTTACACATGCATAAATAACTTGTACTTGGATAATAATTAGGCCTTCCTTAATATACAGCAATTAAAATACCTTAATAGGTGATTATTAAAGTGTTGGTATATTACATGATTTAGGAGTTGGTAAACTCTTCTCAAGCTGATTTAAACAGCTTGTAAGCTTGTTTGGTCCAATGGTGAGGATTCACTTCTGTTTTAGAAATACTATGAGAGGGACCAGCAGTTAGCGTAATGGCTATGTTACTGAACTCCCATGTAGCCGACGGCGGTTTGAGTCCCAGACCCGGTGGCTTAAAACTCATGCAGGGTGCGTGTGCGTGCATGCCCAAGATCTCAAGAGGAGAATGGAGGAGAACGGATTGTGGCGTGGCGATTTCTCACTTTCTGTCTGTCTCTCTCTCTCTCTCTCTGTCGAATGCATGCGCCCTATAGCAAAAACCTCTCACAAAAAAAAAAAAAAAGAAATGCTATGGGAAAAGATCTCAGTGGCCCCAGCCTAGGTCTTTTAGAGATCTGTTAAGAGCACATGTGAAGTTACTAAATCTGTTTAATATCCTTTATAGGTTTTTAACAAGTTAATCAGGCGCTACAAATACCTGGAGAAAGGTTTTGAAGATGAAGTAAAAAAGGTATGAGGGAGTAATACGCTTTTAGGAAATGCAAAGGTGTTGGGGTCAGAAGAGGGAATGTTAAATCCTAATTTCTCTCTCAGATTTGAGGTAATTAGATATTTAGATAAACTGTCATTGAAATTAGAATTAAAAATCAACGGAGAGGCTTGTTCAGTAAGCAGAAGGTAACCAGAGCTAAAGAATAAGACATTTAGCATACTTGGTATTTGAGTTCCAGTCTTAGGTATTTCTTAAATAGATGCATAGAAAACGTGGTAATGTTGATAGTAACATTTATCAAGTGCCAGGAATTATTTTAATTATTGAGTTGTTGGAAAAGTCTTGACACATTTTTGCATAGAAAAATACTTGATGACTTTTCCAGCAACCTAATGTATTTACTAATTTAATATTCATAAAAATCCTGTGTTGTTTTAATCCACATTTTACATTTGAGGGCACTGAGGCACAGAGGTTAACTTACTTGCCCAAGATACTCAGTTAATGACCATTTTAACAAGTTTATCCACTTAGATGTTTAGAACCCAGAGCCCATACCTTTAACTAATACAGTGTGCTTTACTATTTTTCTTAATATTTTGCGATTGCTCTTTTTAACCCTCACTGTTTACTTTTATAGCTGTTGCTGTTCTTGAAAGGTTTTTCGGAGTCAGAGAGGAACAAGCTGGCTATGTTGACTGGTGTTCTTCTGGCTAATGGGACACTTAATGCATCCATTCTTAATAGCCTTTATAATGAGAATTTGGTCAAAGAAGGTAATTAGTCTTTAGTAAAGAGTGGTTTTTAGTTGACTGGGCATGTGAGTAGATAAAAGTATGAAAAATGAACTGATAATAGAAGTTGCGGTCAGGCCAGCAGTTGCCATGGTCGCTGAGGCACTGTATCCCACATGGCCAACTCTGCAGTAAGTCCCAGACCCGACGGCTTAAAAATTGGACGCCAGGGTGCCCAAAATTTGGAGAGGAGGATGAAGGAGAAGAGATTGCAGTGTGGGCATCCCCCTGAGGGATGATTTCTCACTCTCTTCCCCCCCACCCCCCTCTCTGTCCAACACTTGTGGCGAAAAGGAAAAGTTAAGGCCTGGTTCACTATTCATAGATGTGACTTGTATAGTCTTAGTTATCATTCCAACTCAGTAGACATTTAATGCGTTTCTTTGGCATTTGGTCTTAATGGCTTTCTTAGACATATGGCACATACCCAGAGTTTATACAGAATGTGATCATACATAATGAAAATTTTATAGAAGAATTCTATGGGAACCCAGAAAGAGATTAATGCCAATTGGAGGGGCCGGCAGGTGGTGTGGTGGATAAAGGCACTGGACTCCCTCCCACATGGCCGACCATGGTTTGAGTCTCAGACCTGGTGGCTTGCTTTCTCACTTTTACTTTTCTCTCTCTCTCTCTCTCTCTCTCTCTCTCATTCTGGTCAAAAAAAAATGAATGAATAAATAAAATTAAATAATTATTTTTAAAAATGCTAATTGGAAGTCTTAGGGACATCTTTATTGGGGATAATGTCAAGCTGGGAAGGAAAGTCATTTTCGAATTGTGGTTTCAGTGATTGAATTGTTATGTATGGTTGGCCCAGAATACTTACAGAATAGAGAAATTGGAATGAAATGGTAAACATTGGCAGAGGAAAGCTCAGGGTTAAGTGGTGAAAGCACATAATTCTGTGTGGTTGAACTATGTGGGGAAGGTAAGGGAGAGACAAGGGTTGAAATCCAGGAAGAGACATTTGTTAAGTCAGCTCTTTTGTTTACAGGGGTTTCAGCAGCTTTTGCTGTAAAGCTCTTTAAATCATGGATAAATGAAAAAGATATCAATGCAGTAGCTGCAAGTCTTCGGAAAGTCAGCATGGATAACAGACTGATGGTTTGTAACATTTTCTTTCCATTTCAGCCAACTCTTAAGGCGAATGTAATGAGAGAAATTCCCTTTTTAAATCTGAAGAAATGTTTTTCTTAATCTGATTTTAAGACCATTTAACCAGATTAGATTCTCCTTTTAGGAGCTTTTTCCTGCTAATAAGCAAAGCGTTGAACACTTCACAAAGTATTTTACTGAGGCAGGCTTGAAAGAGCTTTCGGAGTATGTTCGGAATCAGCAAACCATTGGAGCTCGTAAGGAGCTTCAGAAAGAACTTCAAGAACAGATGTCCCGTGGTGATCCATTTAAGGATGTAAGCTGTTTCTTTTTATACCATCTTTTTATCTCTAAGCTTCTGGCATAGAAATGTTTACTCATTTGAGAAGCTTTATTTTTTAATATTTAACTTTATATATTTATTTTTATTTGATGGGGGGAGGAGAAAGAAAGTGAGAAAGCAAGCTGCCAGGTCCTGGACTCAAACCGCAAACTTGAACTTGAACTCAGCCATGAGGGGGTCCAGCGCCCTTAACCACCACACTACCTGCCAGCCCTCGTTTTTCACCAGAGTGAGTCTGGATTAATAGGTTATACTGTGACTTCACCTTTGTTTTTTTTTTCATAGGCTTAGTCCGTGCTTTATTTTTTAGAGTTTTTGTTTGTTTTTGTGTTTGGTTTTTTTTTGATATAGGGCATGTGCACACACCAGAAAGATAGAGAAACAGAAAGCGAGAAATCACCCCCCAGGGGAGATGGCCATGCCACAATACCTTCTCTATTCTCCTCTCGGGATCTTGGACACACACGCACATGCGCCTGGCCTGAGTTTAAGCCACCAGGTCCAGGACTTGAACCGCAGTCAACTACATGGGAGTTCAGAGACATAGCCATTACACCAGCTGCTGGTCCCCAATTGGTGCTTTTTTGATGCCCAGAAGTGAAAACACTCAAGGATTTTGTACAGGCCAACTCAGTGCAAGGATCTGATTATTTCCATGTTTCTCCCTTTCTGACTAGTTTGTGTGAAAAATAGAGGTTAGATAGGACTTCATCCCCACCTGTTCTAAAGGTTCCCTGATTGTATGTGATACACATGTAGTTATTGCCAACGGTACAGAATGGTGTTTGCGCTTTTTACATAAGGCCTAAATTTGATTTGTGAAGTATATACATATTGAGACTGATTTCTGTTACTAAATTTGGATTCTTTTGCAGATAATTTTATATGTCAAAGAGGAAATGAAAAAAAACAACATTCCAGAACCGGTTGTCATTGGTATAGTCTGGTCAAGCGTAATGAGCACTGTGGAATGGAACAAAAAAGAGGAGCTTGTAGCCGAGCAAGCCATCAAGCACTTGAAGGTATTAGAACTGAACCTTGACAAAACAAACTATTCTGCTTTTAAGTGGGGATAAGAGAACTGTCACTGTACTTTTCTAATAGGATTTATCACATCCTGTGGTTCCTGGGGGTGAACCATCAGTAAGTAGACAAATAACATATAAACTATTTATAGTTAGTATGATAACAGTTTTAAAGTTTGGCATGGGCTTTCTTAGATTTACAGTTTAACATCAAGGTTTATATTCAGGCCTTCAGTGATGTAGTGGTTAAGGCACTAGACTCCTACATGGCCGATTACTGTGAGTCCTGGACCTGGCAATTTGAAACTCATGCTGGGCCCATCTGCAGGTATGCCCAAAATCCCAGGAGAAGAATGGAGAAGGGATTGTAGCATGACCATCCTCTCTGAGAGATGATTTATCACTTTCCCTCTCATTTTCTATCTCTGGTGAATGTATATACCTGATGACAAAAACCTTAAACAAATTTGGGACCAGCAGATGGTGTAATGGTTACATCACTGGACTCCCACATAGTTGACCGTGTGGCTTATAATGCAGCCAGGCATGTGTGCGTGCATGCCCAAAATCCTGAGAAGAAAATGGAAAAGGGATTGTGTCATGTCCATCCCCTCCAGGGGTGATTTCTCACTTTCTGTCTGTCTGTCCCTGCCTCTTTAGTGAGCACACACACCCTATAGCAAAAAAAAAATCATTCCAAAAAAAATGTATAAAAGTAGCTTAAGAGTCCATTCAGCAGTGTGGTGATTGAGGCGGCTGGATCCCAGGTGGCTGGATGTGCTTTTTGAGTCCTAGACTTGATGGGTTGAAAAACATGCCAGGTACATGTGCATGTGTGCCCAAGATCCAAGGAGGTAAAAAGACTGGAGAGCAGGGTACTCTCATCTTCCTTTCTTTTAGCATCCCCACACTTTATATATAGTAAATTTTTAAAAATAGCTTAAACCTAGGCCAGCCAGTCTTCTGGTTAACATGGCTAGATCCCACATGGCCGACTACATGATTTGAGTCCTAGACTTGGCAGCTTGCAAAACACTCCAGGTGTTTGTGCATGTCCCAGATCCTGAAAGGAGGGAGAGATGGAGGAGAGGGGATTGCAGCATGACCCATGCCCCATACAGGGTGCTTTCTTGCTTTCTCTCTCTTTCCTTGGTGAGTGCAAAGTTTTTAAAAAGTAGCTTAAGCCTTATAATTTGGTATTTGCTTTCAAGGGAATATTGGAAGATAGGATTTTTTTTTCCTTCTAAAATATTAACATTGTTTAATATCTGAAATACTGTTGTGTTACTTATTAGACTTAGATGTGTAGCAGAGTTTTCTGTTTTACTATTCTGTTTAGTGTTTTAGTTTCTAGTACATAAGTCATAGTTCACAGTGATTATAAAAGATGAATTATGTCTGTTACATAAGAATATTGAAATGGATGGTCATAGTAGTGACTGACTAAATCTTTTTCCCTTTAAAAGCAATACAGCCCTCTACTTGCTGCCTTTACTACTCAAGGTCAGTCTGAGCTGACTCTGTTACTGAAGATTCAGGAGTATTGCTATGACAACATTCATTTCATGAAAGCCTTCCAGAAAATCGTGGTGCTTTTTTATAAAGGTAATTTAAATTTTGAAATTTGTGGATACACTTAATAAAAATAACTTTAATATTCAAAGTAATTAAAATGAATAATTATCTGAACATGAGCTCTCTGAACTATTTTACCATTTGTTCCAAGACAGATTTGTCTATGGTTAAATTGGGTGCTTTTTAGCATGTTGGTGTCAGAACATTTTTTTTTTGAGAGGTTTTTGCAATAGGGCACATGCACTTGCCAGAAAGACAGAGAGAGACAGACAGAAAGCGAGAAATAACCCCCCAGGGAGATGGCCACACCGCAATCCCTTCTCCATTCTCCTCAGAATCTTGGGCACACACGCACACATGCCCGGCGTGAGTTTAAGCCACCAGGTCCGGGGTTCGAACCACGGTTGACTACATGATATTCCAGAGACATAGCCATTGCGCCAACTGCTGGTCCCAAAGTCTGAAGTTTTTAACATGTGGACTGGGGCCAGCAGGTGATGTAATGGTTAAGGCGCTGAACTCCCACGTGGCAGACATTAACTGGATCTGGCAGCTTAAAACTCATGCCTGGTGCATATGCAAGTGTGTCCAAAATCCCAGGAGGAAAATGGAGGAGAAAGGATTGGGGTGTAGCTATGCCTTCTGGGAGGGTGATACCCCACTTCCATCTCTTGGGGTATAACAAAAACCACTAAAAAAAAAAAAAAAAATACAGCTTCCAGCTTTGCCTTCTGTACTCCGCCCTGGTATGGGAAAGGAACCTGGTATGAGTTCCCAGACACTCTATCACTGTAATCTTCAGCCTGTGTGAAGCCTGCTTTCCTTCACCTTACCCTCCCCAATAGGGCTGACTTTATAATTTATGATTTTCGTTTACTTGTACATCTTTCTAGAGTATACTGCAGATTTTCTGTCAGTTTGCAATAATCAAAGGATAATACCATATTTTTATCAACAGAAAACACCACATA
Organism: Tupaia belangeri chinensis; assembly: GCF_000334495.1. Lineage (NCBI taxonomy): Eukaryota > Metazoa > Chordata > Mammalia > Scandentia > Tupaiidae > Tupaia > Tupaia belangeri. The sequence goes on from NW_006159858.1 coordinate 2,920,192, forward strand.
ATGTATAGCATTAAATATTGTTCTGCTAGTTCTCAGATTAGTGTTGACTTTGACTTATCCTAAAAGTCCAGTTCAAGATACTTCTTTTAAAGTCTGTTTCAGCTATTCCCTTTTCTCTGTATTCTTCATTTCAAAAACCTGTTCTAAAATGGGTAGTAATGGCAAGATCTCTGTTGGGAGAGAACCCATTCCAGTTATTTAACTTGGTATGGTTAACAATGGCATGTTTTAAAATTATTCATTAATCAGATCAGCCTTAATCCCAGTGAGTACAGTAGGTGTGTATTATGTGTTCTACCCCTGGTTGTTTTGTTTGCTTGTTTTCAAAGAATTATTTGACTTTATTTATTTTAATTTGACCAGAGAGGGACAGAATAAGAGAGAGAGAAGGAAAATGAGAAAGTAAGCTTCCAGGTCCGGGACTCAAACCATGTTTGGCCATGTGGGAGTCTAGCCCCCTTAGCTACCACGCCACCTGCCACCTCTCCCTCACCCCCCCCCACCTCTGCCAGTTTTTATAAATGATTTTGTTGATGCCTTATTTTTGAGGTTTTTGTCATAGGGTGCATGCGCTTGCCTGAGAGAGAGGGAGACAGAAGGAAAGCAAGAAATCACCCCCCCAGGAGGAATAGCCACACCACAATCCCTTCTCCAGTCTCCTCCTGGGATCTTAGGAATGTATGCAAACGTGTTTGGCGTGATTTTCAAGCTCTTGGGTCCAGGAATGGAACCACGGTTGGCCATGTGGGAGCCCAGTGACTTAACTACTATACCACTTGCTGGCCCCTGCTGACTTTTTTTTTCCCCCGTTGCCAGAGGGCATGTACCTGTGTCAAAGAGAAAGAGAAAGAAAGCAACTCCCAATGGGATGTGATCATGCTGTAGTTCGTTTCCTGTCACTTTTTCCCTACGTTAAGATTTTGGTCAGGCATACATAGGAACCCAGTGTATTTTCTCAAGTGACCAGGGCTGGGATTTGAACCATGTTTGGCCATGTGGGATCCCGCTCTCTGAACCACTGCTTTAGAGTCAGTCTTGTTAGTGCCTGTATTCTAAACATAGAGGGCCAACAGGTTGCATTAGTGGTTAAGGCAGCTAGATCCCAGATGGCACACTGCACCGTGCAGCTTGGTAAAAACACCAACCGCTTATTTTATTTATTTTTTAGAGGTTTTTGCTATAAAGGCGCGTGCGCTCACCAGACAGAGAGAAAGCGAGAATCACCCCCCAGAGGGGATGGTCATGCCGCAGTCCCTTCTCCATTCTCCTCTCGGGATCTTGGGCATGCATGCACATGTGCCCAGCATGAGTTTAAGCCACCGGGTCCGGGACGTGTACCACGGTCAACTACATGGGAGTCCAGCGACATAGCCATTACGCTAACTGCTGGTCCCCACACCAACCACTTAAGTGGACATGTGCCCAAAATCCCAGAAGAAGAAGGGATTGTAGTGTGGCTGTCCCTTCTAAAGGGATGATTTCTCACTTTTCCCCCCTCACTGTGACTGGCTTCCGAACTTAGAGTTAGGTTTTCTTTTTTGTTTTTTGTTTGCTGTAGGGCACATGTGCTCAGAGGGAGAAAGTGAGAAATCACATCCCCCTGGAGGAATGGCCTCACTGCCCTTCTCTAGTTTTTCCCGGGATTTTGGGCACATGCCTACACGAGTGCTCAGTGTTTTTCAAGCTGCACCATGCAGTCAGCCATGTGGGACCCAGCCACCTTAACCTGTATGCCACCTGCTGGCCTGAAAAACTTTTTTTCTATCAGATATTCCTGATGATTTGACATAGGTTTTCTCTGCCTCAGCATTACTGCCATTGGGCCAGTTAACTCAAAATGTTTCTTAGCTTATTGTATGTTTGTACATTGGCAACAAGTCAATAGAAGTTTCTATGTGTAGGTCCTGTTTTTTCTATTTTTCTTGAAATTGACTCTTTGAAACTAATGTTTTGAGTAGATTTATCTTGCAAAGAACATAAATAATATTTTTACTTAACTTTTCAGTGGGTCCTGTTTGTCAAGTAGGCATTTGAGCATTAGGTGGTTCTCCTCTGCCTAAGGTAGAGAAATGTTAAAGTTCCTTCAGTCTAATGATTGCTTTTCTTCATAGCTGAAGTCCTGAGTGAAGAGCCTATTCTCAAGTGGTATAAAGATGCACATGTTGCAAAGGGGAAAAGTGTCTTCCTTGAGCAAATGAAAAAGTTTGTAGAGTGGCTAAAAAATGCTGAAGAAGGTGAGTCTTATTTTTTGTGTGTGTGGCTCGTTGGTAAAGCTTGGAAACTAACATTAATATGGCAGTTGTATGTGTCTGCCTATGCTTCCCTCTTTCATCCTAATGCCCCATTTTACTATAGCTAAAGTAGAGGGTTTTTATGTGATAGATCTGCAAATAGTCATTTGATTGAAGGCAGAAAAATTAGACTTGTAAATTGTTACACTTGTGTGTGTGTGTGTGTGTGTGTGTGTGTGTGTGTAGGGCATGTGTGCTCTGTGGAAAAAGAGCAATCCTCCGGGGAATGCCACACCACAATCCCTTTTCCATTCTCTCTCCTCATGGGTTTTTGGGTATACACACCTTATATATTTTTCAAGCTGCAGGGTTCAGGACTTGAAGAGCAGAGTTGGCTGTGTGGGATCCAGCTGCCTTAACCACCACGCTACCTGCTGGCCCAGTTACTGCATTCATTTAATGGCTTAGCTTTTGTACTACTAAATAGTCAAAAGAAGGAACTCAAAAGTTTAGAGAACATTTAATTATGAAGTTTTAGTTTATGAATAATTTTGAACATCATCTCCCTCATCTAAGTACGGTGTTGTTAGTAAATTTCCTTAATTATAATTTTTACAAATTTGAGTTATAAATGAGAACTTCTTACTTCTGATACATAATGCTTGACTACATATTTTTACCTTTTCTAGAATCTGAGTCTGAAGCTGAAGAAGGTGACTGAATATTGAAACTACACCCTCAGTAAAGCAAACAGGAGTTGTAGATAAAATGTCATGTCTCATGTGTCCTGGTTCTTACATCTTCCTACCTCCCTATATCAAGCATGATATAAGGGCTTTCATGGCAAATTTTATTTTAACTATTTCTATGGTTATTGAATTTAGTTTCTAAAACCATGTTTTAAGTAGCTACAGGAGCTATAAATTTGAATCTAATGTTGCATTAGTCGTTTCAGTTATCTTCTACCTCCTGTATTTTCTACTGTAATAATGTAATGTAAGGCCTTCCACAATGAACAGAGTTCACTTTATTCCCTGGGTTTTCTATATGAACAGTTTTCAAGATATGATTTGGTTAAAAATAATTTGTTATAAAAATTCTGTTTGCAAATTAAACTGTAAAAGTCTCCAAGTCTCAAAAGGCAATGATTTGTGTGATAATTTGGAATGCCCAGAGCCCAAGTCCTCAATGAAAATCACATACACACTAATTGAATTCATTAACATGAATTTTGATTATTTGGATCATGGGTTTTATGTTAACATTTTCTCCCATTTTTAGTCCAAGATGCCCTTAAGTGCTATCATTTTCTCTCTGGTTATTATCCTTAGTGAAGCCGGAGAACAAACTTGAAAGGTTTGAGAAATCATATTTGACAAAGGTAATGGGAAGAAAATTGAGCTTTTTCCCATCGAGAAACTTCAGTCTGTATCTTTCCAGACAGAACAAATGTGTTTCTTTTCATTCAGCCGTTCTTAAATATACCTTAGAAAAGTCTTGTCACTTAAAATATTTATGCTCAGAATATACTTAGATTGATAGGAAAGGATTAATAAAGGAGTTCATATAAAGGAAATGACTGTATTAAACCCAGTAAATGGTTGAAGATGTTAAGGGTCAATATGTTCTAATTAAGAATCTAAATATGACTTACATTTCCTATTTGAGAGTATTTGTCAGAAAGAATGAAGTACAGTGATAATTATATATTCCCACCTGGTCAGACTGGACTAGCTTCGTTTTCTTAACATATTCAATAGTGACTCAAGCGTCTGTCTGTTAACATACCCTAGTTGCCATTTTTTAATTGCCATGAGCCAAATATTTTTTCTATGATTGATCCACTTATTTTAATGACTGCCTTTTAATTTTTATCTTTTCTTGCTGCTATCCATCTGTGTAGTCATCAGGGGTATAGCCATTTTTTTTGGGGGGAAGGGTAGATAAACTGTTAAAAGTGAACATTTCTAATGTTTTTTAATTGATGAAAGAAACTAGCCTGGAATAGTGCCACCAGAGACTGAGTAAAAATTGCCTTTTTTGAAGGTGCCATTCTTGTGAGCCAAGAATTTGGTATTAGAAAGTTCATCTTGACGGAATAACGTGTAATAATTTGAAATAAAGGTAAAATAACAGAAGAGCATAACTGGTACCATTGTGAATGGGGTGAATTTCTTAAATGAATAACTTTAATAAAGTTTTCATGCATAGGCAAAATGTATTTAGTAGAGTTCTGCATAGTAGTCCGCTTTTACTTTGTAATTTGTAGTCCTCAAAAGACTTTTTTTAAAATAAAATCCATCCTTACACTTAGGTCTTATAGATCAGCCTTTTTTTTTTTTGTAAGTTCCATACAAATACCTAGATATTGTATGTTGTCCATTCAGATGTCTTTACTGCTTAAGCATTTAATAATAATTACTTCTATCTTTACAACTCTCAAACTGTAAACATCTACACAGAATTCTGATGTAGCTGAAACTACATTGACATCTCTACCACCAGGTCATTGCATGTTACTGCCGTACAAAGTGTACCCTGTTTTATTATATACTGTGTATAGTGAAATTGTATGTAGTCTTCAGGAACTACATGATGATCTTTGATCATAGTTTTTTTTTTTTCTTCATAATGACACAACAGTGTTTACCTAATATAATATTACAGTAAATGGATAAGTCATCTGTGACAGTATAGTATGAAGAAAGGGAATGCTTTATAAAAAAGACTGCAGATTTTCATTTTGAATTTCAAGTGGTAATTTTAGAACTCAGCTGCCAGTTTTAGCCTATGGCCTCAAATATGTAATTCTGAATATAGATATTAAAATTGTGTTTTTAATTTTGATTGGATAAATGTTAATTGATTTTCCTAACTTGGTGTCTGCTTCTCAGGTTGTCTCCTTTTGGATACTATTGATTGTGTGTTTAGAGCTGATCATAAATTTCTTAATCCTACTCTGGGAGTGCTGTCCTAGAGATCTTCTGTTCTTTAAAAATTTCCAGATGCCAAAAATGCCACAGGATATTTTGACATAGCATGATGATGGTGAGGGGAAATGCATGTGACCAAGAGAATAACTTCTAATTCAGTGTTTCTCAAGCTTTGTGCCATTATCAGCAATGCCCCACCCCAAGAAGCCTTTTTAATCTTTTTTTTCCCGTATAGCACTCCAATAAATTTAATACCACATATAGTCTGTATATGTACTGTATCTGTGCTTTATACATGAAAAGAATGTGGTGGTTTTGGGAACCCCTTGGATATGATGATGCCCATTCATATTAAGGTTCTTATAAAAGACGACCTAGTGACAATATTTGCATTAGTAGATATGTCTACTTACCCATTGAATGAAGCACTCATTTTTCTGTTGGGATTACTAGAAAATTGAGGGTTTTTTTTTTGCCAACACTTAACTGTTGTGCTTTATACCTCAGGCCAGTACTGATGTCAGGCAAGGCATTTCCCATTGACTTTTGGGGTCTTAATAGATTCTTACTTGATTATAAATTTGAGTTCTGACTTACAAAGGGTTATTTTAATGTGGTTATAAAATCAATACTATTGAAATTTAACTGATGAGTCCAGAGTAGGCTGCTTGCGAGAGCTGATAAAAATATTGGTTGGCTCTAAATGTCACAAAGATAGCAAAGTTTTAGTGTGTGTTATTCCTTTGACTAAATTTTGCCAAGTTGTTTTCTCAGATGCATTTATAGATGCCATGTAAAATAGATTGATCATTCTGTTAGGATTCTGGCAAATTGCCTTGCTATGATTTTTCTCATATTCAGTATTAGCTCTCTGAATGTGAAGTATTTGTATTTACCAGCCTATTGAGGCCTAGAGGTTTAAAATATTGATATTGGGGATCAAAAAAAAAAAAAAACCCTAAAAGGGTACTTTTTCACTTTTCAGCAAGTGCTCCTTTTGGCAATTTTAGTAATTGAAAAAACTAGACTTTGATAAAAATTTGAAATCTAGAGGCTAGCAGGTGGCACGGTGGTTAAGGTACTAGATTCCCACATGGTTTAACCACTCTGCAAATCCTCCACCTGGCAGCTTGAAAATCAAGCCCAGGCACATGTGTGTTTCTTTCCCTTTCAGTGTCTCTCCAGTGAGCACACACGCCCTTATGGCAGAACAGAAAAGTATGGCAGTTTTCTTATAATACATACCTCCCATAACTTGAAGATCCTCCTCCCACCCCTACCCCCCTATAAAAGGAGCCTTAGTTCCTGGTAGAAATGTTTAGCATTTCAGTCCCAACTACTTCATTTGGACTTCTTTCAGGTGACAAAAAATACTGAAAAGTTCTGAAAGCCATATGGCTGACAGTTCTGGATCCCAGGTCCATCTACTATAGCAGGCTTGTGTGCCCAACATACTACCCAGAGAGCTCAGAGAAGGTAATCATGGCCAGACTTGTCACGGGTGCTGGTTTCTCTACCTGGACAGTTGAGGTGAGGGGATCACATGAAAAATAAAGTTTTTAAGTGCTGATTGGACTAAGAAATCTGATAAGGCATTATTCTAGGTTTATCTGAAGGTGTTACCAGAAATTGACATGGGAGTCTGAAATAGACTATGTGGAGAACCACCCTTCACTTGGACAGGCACAATGGAAGATGGAGTCTCCTTTGAGAGGGTTGGGGATAGACTTCTGTTGCCTTGGACATCAGCATTCAAGGCCTTGGCCTAGGACTCCAGGACTCACGCCAGCAGTCCCAGGTTCTCAAGCTTTTAGCCTGATAGATCAGCCAGATCTAGGCCTTGGAACTGAATCACGCATCCAGCACCCTTGGGTCTCCAGCTTGCAGACAGCCTGTGGGACTTCTTGGTCACGTTTATCAAGTGAGCTGATTCTCCCAATAAATCCCATCCTATAGTATCTCTTCATACCCTATTGCTTCTGTCCCTAGAAAACTCGTGCAAATATCTGTCAGTGTTACTTTAGGTATATTACCATGCAGCTAAAGGCAGTTTTCAATGGTCATCTAGAAATATAAACAAATATAAACAAAACAGCCAAAATAAAGAGAAAAAAATCTGCAGAAACTAATCACAGTAGAGAAAAAAAAAGGAGGGATGTCTGAGAAGGGCAAAAGGCTGTGTTTGAAGTTAATAATACTATCTGTGCCCAATGCCAGTGGAGAGCCCTCCCCTGCCCCAGTGATGAGACCACTCCAATCCAGTCAGTAGATTCAGCCATGAATAAAAATAATGAGGTAATTCTGTATCTCCTAGCCAGAGTGGTAGCAGAGGCCTGGGAAGGAGCCAGAACCCCTTCGCTGCCCAGAAGTGATGAGTCCTTATCCAATCCTGGGTGTCAACAGGTTTGCAGCATGACCCCACCCCACAGAAGGGCACTTTCTGGCTCTCCCTCTGTTGAGTGTACAAACCTTCTGGCAAAATGAATACATTCATGTTTGTTTCTTAAGCACAAAGTTTATTCTGAATATATCATTTTTTAATTAGAAAATGATAATTACTTATTCAGTTATATACATTTAAATCAAATTATCCAAACAGCAATAATACAAAATAGGAAATTTACAAAGCTGTACAAAATAACTTAATATTTAAAAATTAGACTGATACAGTCAATGAGTTCTCTTTAAGAAAGCTGTACATTTACATATCTATGTTTTTTTTAGTGGGTAAAAGAAAGGATGTTTCAAGGCTTCTCTGAGAGTAATTCTTTTAGCTGGATCATATTCCAACATTTTATGAATAAGGTCAAAAAGAAGCTCGTGTTCAGTATCCTGGGAAAGCATGAATTCCTGAAAGTAAACAAGAATTATCAGTACAGCTTTTTCTACTACTATGTACTGTGTTTTATTTCTCCATAAAAACAAGGTGAGGCTCAAGGTTTTGATCATGTAATGTCTGAGGCTTACCTTTAGAGGTTTACAGCGCCTTGAAACATATCTGCCAGCAGAACTGTGTTCATCCCAGTCTAGTCGATCATGATGGAAATATTTACGTTTCCTAAAGATAAATCAATAATTCATTCCATGTTTATAATGTTGACATTAAAAAGTTTAAAAAAATTTGTAAGTATTTTTTTTTTCTTCCCCATGAGGCAAGTGTGTTTGCTGGAGTTACTGGAGACAAGAGAGGGGGGTAAAAGGGAGAAATCACTCCTTCCTCCTGGAGGTGGAATGGCCAGGCCACAATACAATCCCTTCTCTGTTCTCTTGGGATTTTGGGCACACATGTCTGGTGTGATTTTTCTTTTTTCAAACAATTATTTCATTTAACTTTACTTTAAAAAAAAAAGTTGACCAGAAAGGGACAGAGCGAGTGAGAGAAGGAGGGAAAGTGAGAAAGCAGCCAGGTCTGGGAATCAGACTTTGGTTGGCCATGTTGGAATCCAATGCCCTCACCAACCACGCCACCTGCCAGCCCTGACTGGTATGATTTCTAAAGCCACTGGGTCTGGGACCTGAATCTCAGCCACATGGGAATCTAGCACCTTAACCACCATGCCACTGGCTAGCCCCACTACTTGAATCAAGATTAAAGGTTTAGTGAGAACACTAGCAGTTAGCGTAGTGGCTATGTCACTGGACTCCCATGTAGTCAACCGTGGTTGGTGTTCCGGATCCGGTGGCTTAAAACACGCCAGGTGCGTGTGCGTGCATGCCCAAGATCCCAAGAGAACGGAGAAGGGACTGTGGTGTGGCCATCTGTCCTGGGGGGTGATTTCTCGCTTTCTGTCTCTGTCTCTCTCTGCCTGGGGAGCGTACCCAGCCTATAGCAAAAACCTCTCCCCCCCCCCAAAAAAAAAGGTTTAATGAGAACATGTGATCAAGCAGTACTACAGATGATACTAACTTAAATAAAACATACCTGGTTTTCTGTATCATGTGTTTTGGAAGAGGTCCAAGAATCCTTTCCATCATTGCTAAGTGTTCTTTACTATCATGTGTCTAAAATAAAATAATGAAAAAATAACTTGGTTAACTATCTTTTCTTAGACATTGTACTTTGTTCTCATTTAACCTCATTGCCGATTTGCCGATTTTCAAGTTCACAGATAGATCAGAAGTCACAAGAAAGGTGATCACCAAAAAAGGCATACTTTTTAGGAAGTTACAAATAATGTCAAAACTAAGACTTGTAGAACAAGCCTGCACATGATTTCCATAGCCAGAAATAACTGCTTATATTTTCAATGAAAGGGTAAAATATGGAGAAAATAGAAATTATAACTACATCTTAAGCTTATTTACAATTAATAAATATATTTTAATATGTATAATTATGTATATATTTAATATATAAAAAATGTGTGTATGTGTGCATGTACATATATATATGTGTGTGTGTGTGTGTATATATATATATATATATATATATTAAATAAATGCCATTATCAATATATGTCTACTTTGAGAGTCTAAGTATTCTTTATTCTTTCATATAAATAGGTACTTTTATGTTACAAAGTCACTGAAACAGTTGTTACTTACTGGAAATACTGTAAACCCAAGATAGTATTCAATGAGAATACAGCCTATACTCCAAACATCACATGGTTGGGACCATCCTAGGGCTGCAATGCAAAGCAATATGTTAGGGAAAAGGGTCTATTTCTTAAAGACATTAAATGTTACATAAGAACACCTTGAGGGAAATCACTAAATCCAAAGTTAAATACAACTGATAATAGTGTTACGTGTTAGGGGTTAGTGTTTAAGAGACATCTGGTTCCAAGTCTCAACTCTGGCTTATCTTTAGCAACCAATTATCTATTCCAATTTTGGACTAATAATTTAGAAGGAAAAAAAAAAGTTTTAGAGGCCCAATCTTCTAATCTGTAAAATGGGAGCTATATGTACCATCCAAGGACTTAGTGAACTTGAACTGCCTGGGACATAGAAGGCATTATATTAAATAAATACTTGAAATAAAAAAGCAGGATTTGGGGCTTAGGAGCACATGCACACACCTAGTGTTCTTTCTCAAGCTGCCAGGGCCAATATTCTAGCCAGAATCAGGAATGTGGGATCCAGCTCCCTTAACTACTAGGTAACAAGGCAGGCTCACGATTCTGTTTTTAAACCCACCATGTACTACAAATTACAGAAAGGTGAAGCCACTTGTTCAAAATCCCAGAGCTGACTAGTCAGAGCAATCAAAAACTTAAAATCCTTAATATACATTATGATACCAACCCTTAAAGGGGGGGGAAATGAAGTCCTACAGAAAATTAAGTAAAACTATAAAATTTAAGTCAGTTTTAATAAAGAAATATATATATTCTCAAAACACAATAAATACTAACCTAAAATAACTTCAGGTGCTCTGTAATGCCTTGTAGATACCAATGTACTGTGATGTTCATCATCATAGGTCGCACTTCCAAAGTCTACAACTTTAATATCTGGATTTATTAAGGTTCGTTCATCACGTTTCTGAAAGTCACAAATGATACCATAAAATATAAAGCCATAAAGGATTAAATCAAAAACAGTCACTTGAATCTGTGAAGATAACATATTGAAGACTTACCATTTTGGGATTGTATGCCTCCGTGTAGTCAGATTGCACAAATAAGATGTTTTCAGGTTTTAAGTCTGTGTGAGTCAATTTATTGCTATGCAAAACTGGGAATAAAAAGAAAAAGTTTATGAAATCTTATAAGACAAAAAATTGACCCCAAAATCTTACCACAAAAGTCTCTAACATCTTTCCTGTGCCCAAAGTGGTTAATATTCTAATCTGCTAGAAAATTTCAAGAAATCTACTATCCTCTTTAAAAAGTCCAGTGTCCACTAACAGCTAACTGCTTAGAAAGCAGAGAAAGAGGGAAAAAAATAAAATAACTTCCTCTTACAAAGCTGGGATCTGCCATTCCTTACTTTTCATCCAGGATTCTAGGTCAGCAACAGGAAGGCTAACCCCTCACCAGATAGGAGAGGAGAAAGCATCCTCCATGAAGTATGGTCACAGAGAAATGCCTTCTCTATTTCTCCTTTTTGGGTTTTGGGCATGGCAAAGGATACCCAGGTTAAGACTCAAATTGTGTTGTCAGCCATGTGGTAACTAGTTGCCTTATTAATAGACCAGGTCATGGAGCTGCCCCAACTAAATACAATATAGTTATTAACTACAGTGTTCAAGAGGTACAAAAAACCTCTTAAATTCCTCCTAAGCCTCAAACTCAAGTTTCTGGAAGATATGCCAAGAACTTACAATTCACGGACTTGCATATCTGATATGCCATTTTCCTGATGTGATCCAGTCGAAATGGTAGAAAGCCATTTTCTTTAATGAAGTCATAAGTACTAAGTCCCAGTAGTTCAAACACAATGCAAATGTGACCATGATGCTCAAACCATTCCAACATCTGGACACAGCGGCTATAAAGGCATGAAAGATAACTGAATATAGCTTTCACAATTCAATTAGAACTAAGGCCATTTCCTAAGTTCTAATTTGATACTTACAAAGTACTGTTTGGGTCTGTTGTATTTAAGTGTTCCAGAACTTGTATTTCTGAGCGAGCAGCCTCACAGTATCTATCCACATTTTTAACTATTTTTACTGCAACATGTCTACCTCCCCTGTTGAAGAGTAAGCCAAAGTTAGATACTGTCCAATTCAACATAGGCAACAACAATGACCTGGGTATAATATGGTAGGCGTAGTAATGCAAACATATTTAGCAGTGCTCACATGTACTTTTTTGGTTCTTAAATAAACAGTTTCTTACTGCAGTACCTATCATTGTCAAAATTTATCTCAAATTTCCTTTGGCCCAGGTGAACAGACAAGATGGATACCACAGGGTCATAGCAGTGTGTGTGTCTCTCTCTCTCTGGACCTTACCAACCATGCCACCTAGCTGGCACCCATGGTCAGATGATTTTCTAGAGCTAAATGATTGGGTCAGGGGACCAGCAATTAGTGTAATGGCTAAACCACTGGACTCCCATGTAGTCAACTGTGGTTTGAGTATAGGACCCAGTGGCTTAAACTCAGGCCAGGCGCATGTGCGTGCCTGCCCAAGATCTCAAGAGGAGATTGGAGGAGAACGGATTGCAGCATGGCCATCCCGCCCGGCAGGTGATTTCTCACTTTCTGTCTGTCTCCCTCTGTCTTCCTGGTGAGCGCATGCTTCTTACAGAAAAACCTCTCCAAAAAAAAAAAAAAGATTAGGTCAGGAAAGTCATGATGTACTTTTCTATGCAAAAATGTGTCATGACTTTTCTGATGACCCAGTAGTTTTCTACACTGTTGACTTCACCAAGTGTATCCCCAACAAAGGAAACTTACGCTTTATGATCGATGCACTCCACAACTTTTCCAAAAGCTCCTTCACCTAAAGTATCAACAATTTCATCTAAAAGAGAGAATTACACCTCAGTTATACAAAGAAGTGGAAATGAGATACTTATCATAATAAATGCTATCCATACATATTATTCTAGTTGATGCTACAAATTTTCTTACATCTAGATAATTATTTTATTGGTCAACGCCATGAAAAAACATATAACTATTATTAGATCTAATTTCATTAACTTGATTTACTATTCTGGAAGTTCTGTATAACAAATATTAAATTTCTAAAGAAAGCAAAAAACAATCCCCCCCACCAAAAGAAATGGAAAATAAAACAGAACAAAACAAAAAAGAGAGAAAGAAAAAAAGATTTCCAAAACCCTGAAATCTTATTCTATATATAGATTATGTTATCTGAAAAGTTAATAAGTGTTGAAAAATATTCTATACATCTTGCACTTAGTACGTCTCCACTCTGACAGATCAGGTGACCCTCCTCATCATCCTCTACACTCCTGGTTCTTTTCCTTCGGTGACTCTTCTGGAAACGTCAAGTGGGCGGCACCAAGATCATCCAGCCAATCAATATACCCGAGTGAATTCAGGGCAGAATACGAAATTCATTCGCGGGGAGATATTCAGGCATTCAGATACACGCCAGGCCACAAACGGTTGGCAGGAGCAATTTCAAATTCAGTCCCCAGAAATTCACAGGGCACATAGTTTATGTTAACAGGAGAAAAACATGGCAAGGAACAGATTTTCAGATAAGATACTCAAAGTGGCAAGGCAACAAAACATAATACAATTGTTTTTCTTTAAAAAAAAAAAAATATATATATATATATATACACTATATCTATGCTTAGTCGTAGCATTCACTGAAACATAAATTTTTAGTTTCTAGTGTCCTAATTTAATGTTGCAAAATAATAGGACATAGTATTACTTGTCTAAGTAGATTGGGGTCAAAGATTTCCAAGCTAGTCTAAGAAAAACAAATATTAAAAACAGTAAATAAAACTATAGTCCTAGTTTTGAGGGGAAAGACGATTTGGCATATAACAATATACTACGGTACTTTAAACATAATTTGAGCTATCTCCAAACTAATACGTAACACATAAAACCACAAATCTGTTGTGGTTTGCTTAGTGGAAAAAGGACTAGAGAACATGCTTTGTTAGAACAAAGAGGCATACCCAATCCTCAATTACACAAAAACAAAATGTCTTTTCTATTTTAGGGACAAAGGCTTCCATTATCAAAACAAACCAGACTTCTTGAGTATCTTTTTTAAAAAATTCAGAATATCTTGTGATCATTTTTGTGAACTAATCTAAATTATCTCTACTACTTCACTGGAATGACATTTAATAGCCAATCAGTTGTTAAATATTATAGAACTGTGTATTTATATTCCAGGAATTTTATATCCAATGCACAAATAGGATCTTGAGTTAAAACTGGGATGACTTCTTAAACAGGCCTTTCTCAAAAAATAAAACACAAATTCAAATTTTTGTTTCATATGGGAAATAAAATTTCCAGAATATTTTAAAAGAGCTCATACCCCATGGGAACGATGATGTGAAGTACTGTGGTGAATTCTGTGTTTGCTCTTATAACTACTTCTTCCACTTCTCCCAGAGGACTTGCTACTATGGTTCTGATATCTGCTTTCATGGTCTCTATGGCGATGTCCAGGTTCACATCCTTGATCGTAGTCATGTCTGTATTCATCAATGTAGCGGCGACTCTGGTAATCTTTCTCATTTATAGACCTGCTTTCCATATAATGGCTAGAGAAAAGAAAAAAATAATTTCAATGTTTCGTGCAAATACTGCAAAATTCCTAGTAAATATCTTTAGTTTCCTTCTTTTTAAAAGTTTATTTCTTTCATGAGAGAAAGAGTAGTCATGGGGGGAGAACAAGCACCCCCAACAGTTCTTCCATGTCAGGGTCCATTCCCGATTAAGATAGTATATTTAAGACTTTTGTGCTTCACCCATCCACAAAAGCACACAAATTGTACAAACATCGCAACCCACTAAAATCTATCATTGGAAACAATAGTACCTGCAGTTATTTAAAGTGGTACCAGTTTATCATGAAATGTATTTTTAGGTAAAAATGCTTTAAGTATTCTTCCTTACCTGTCAGATGTTTTAGAGTGATTATATTTGCAGCGCTTGTTCTCCCGAGCACTGCTATGAGATCTCTTCTTTCTTTTATGACTGCTGCAGCTCCTCCAACTTCCATAATCCCACTCCTTTTCATCCCAGTCAGGACAGTAGGCTCTCTTTGAGTGTCTCATCTACACAAAAGACAGTTTTTCCCCATTAACATTGTATTCCACACAGTGCTGATACTAAATTTCTTTGCAAATTCACGTGACCCTTTAAACTGTTCATTTAAATCAAGTCATTCAATCTGAAATGCCCTATAAATCCAATTATCCCGTTGTCCCATATTTCAGACTTTAAACTTCATTATTCTGTATTATGACTTTTTTTTTTGTTTTGGGAGTGATTTTTGCTATAGGGCGCGTGCCCGCCAGAGAGACAGACAGAGACAGAAAGCAAGAAATCACCCACAGGAGGGATGGCCCCCGCCACAGTCCCTTCTCCTCCATTCTCCTCAGGATCTTGGGCACGCATGCACAGAAGTTTAAGCCACAGGGTCCGGGACTTGAACCGCGGTCAACTACATGGGAGTCCAGTGACATAGCCATTACACTAACTCCTGGTCCCTGCATTATGACTGTCATACTCAAGATTTATTTGAAGAATGTAGGCAAGGAAAACAGGAGGGGAAGAGAATCTCAATTCATTAACTTTAATAAAATCTTGGTGCTGCCCTGTCAGTAGCTTGAATGTGCTGTAGTTCTACACGTCATCATACATGTCATCTTTCTCTTTTAAAGGTATCAGAAACTGGCCTCCAACTCAAATCTTAAATGTTATGCACCGTCACTGGATTCCCAATTACGCGGACAGTATACACACCATCCAGAATCGTTAGAATGTTTCTGTAAATGGTAAATCAATATAACAAGGACTTTTACTTAATATATCCGTATGTCAACGATGGTAAAACAATCAAAACGACAAAACCCTTCCTAGTTGGAATGTAGAACAGCTCCCCAGCCCTTACCGACACTTAACGAAAACAAGCTTATTCTAATCGCCGATCGATCTTAACACTATCACTTTAGGGGGTGAGAACCTTCCTTTTGGAAAAGCTTCGAACTTGGGGAAAAAAATTTTCATCAACGACGGATCTTACTGCCCGGGCCCCACTACATCTCTGCATACTCTAAACCCGAACGCTCCAACATGGGTGTGGGTTGAAACGTCAACGGATAAAATGTCTGATCACTTTATTTTTCTCTCGACCCTCCTTCGAATTACAGTTATTTCTCTTTTTATCTTAAATCTGGTTTCAGGCCAAGCCACTGCGGGCCAAGGCACTGGAAATTTCCACTCCAACCCCTTCCTGCCAAGTCATTTTGCCCGGTCCTTTTACTGGCTACAGATACATAACCCCGCCTCGGCGAGCTCAACGCACTTTCGAGTCCAAGCAAACGCCGCCCCAGCATGCAGCCTCTCCCTTCGGCGAGAGGGTGAAGGCCGGCCTCCGCCCCGCCGCCATCTTACAGCTCAGCCGAAGCGGTCGCCAACATGGCGCCGCGGGTCCTGACTAGGCCAGCCGTCCCGCTTCCTCTGCGGAAGGCGGCTCCTCGACGAGGGCACCCCGTGCAGCAGACGTTCTCACTAACCCCGCTCGCAAAAGCTGGCGGGACTGACTCGGCAGGGAAGACGACGCGGCTGCATTTGTGCAGTCGGGGGTGAGACCACAGCGACGAATAAGCAGGGAAGAGGAGCACCGCCAGGCGCTGGTGAGGCACACCAGAAGCACCTGGGAGCCAGTCCGCCCCCCGTCGTGTCTTACCGTCCTGGCCAAAGCCGAAGGAGACAAAGCCTCCAACCAGACCGCGGAGAGCGCCCAGCTAACTGCGACGAGCACCGACCACAAAATGGAGCTGACAGGCGCAGCGTCTGGAATGCCCTCAAAAACAGACTACGCGGCCGGCGCATCTCCGCCCCAGGGCGTGGCTACGCGGGCAGGGGGCGTGGCTGCGCGGCCAGAGGGCGGGGCGGGGGTGGCCCGCGGAATCCCTGAGTGCGCAGGCGCCGAGCTGAGAGCCCGAGCAAGTTGACCGGGAGGAAGGGAAGCTAACCTCCGCGGCCTTGATGTACGCCGGAAGTCTGAGAAAAACACCTACAGTACTGGGGAGGAGTCCAGGCCATGGTCGTTGAGAATGTTTGTGAACGCCAAAAAAAGAAGTGAGGAACGCGGAATACAAAATGGCATGTTCCCAAATTACAACCATTAAAACAGTGCTGTTCAGAATATTTCATCACCGCCGTCAAATCGCTCCGAATTTCTGACTGGATTTCGGGTTTTACTAAGGTTCTGAGACCTACTAAAAACTAGCTTTTAGTGACTGGGGCCCACATGCTCTGAAATTGGATTAAAGAGCTTGCCCCCCCCCCCCCAGGTTTTAAACATAAAAAGGAAGGGAAGCTAACCTCCGCGGCCTTGATGTACGCCGGAAGTCTGAGAAAAACACCTACAGTACTGGGGAGGAGTCCAGGCCATGGTCGTTGAGAATGTTTGTGAACGCCAAAAAAAGAAGTGAGGAACGCGGAATACAAAATGGCATGTTCCCAAATTACAACCATTAAAACAGTGCTGTTCAGAATATTTCATCACCGCCGTCAAATCGCTCCGAATTTCTGACTGGATTTCGGGTTTTACTAAGGTTCTGAGACCTACTAAAAACTAGCTTTTAGTGACTGGGGCCCACATGCTCTGAAATTGGATTAAAGAGCTTGCCCCCCCCCCCAAGGTTTTAAAATAGAAAAAAAGGGTTGCGCAAGAGGCTGGGGGTAGGAAGTGTGGACTCAGCCCCTTTAAGCAAAATTTCCGCATTAGGTGAGGCTTCTGCAGTGTTAAAACCACGTGAACTGGGAAAGGAGAAAATGGAAGGTGGCGAAGAGAGATTATCAGAAAACAAGCTCTGAAAAACGATCATCACACTGCAATTCGATAAAAACATTGCTGAACCTTGTCCCTGCAGCCTGCCCTTCCCCATTTCTTCACTCACTCATTCCAAATTTAGCTGAAAACATAGTAATTTGTAGATTACTGTGAAGCCTAATAATTTTACTGGTCTGGTTCATAAACTGAAGATTAAAATGCGTATTTGTGTAGTAAAGCAACATAAAATAACCAGCCCTGTACAGATGCACAAATACAATGGGATAAAATCTGAAGAGGCACACACATAGCCGAAATTCCTATAGTTTACATTTTTAAGGTCTCTTACTGGACTTGAAAGTGCCTTAAAGTCGCCAATATCTGAGTTTTTGTACCCTTGCCAGGATCACTCTAAACAGGTAAATACTTCACACAGGAAGAAATTTTATTTATGTATAGTTCAGGAAATACTTAGCACCACAGATGTTAAGCAAATCTAAGGAATCTTTTGAAACAAATAGCTAATCATTGGGCTAGTCACAGTGCTAAGCAGACACTGTACTGTATGATGCCACTTAATCCTGACAACAGTATACAGGATTGGTATTAGATATGTCCTGCTGTCACAGAGAAAAGTTGCAGTGAAGAACTCTGTGCAAAGAGCAATTTGGTATATTTCGAAGATTTCAGCTGTAGGGGACAGATGGCTACACAGAGGTAAATGTGACACTCTGCAAAGCGGATCCACATGAGAAGGTTCCAGTTTGTGTCCAGAGACCTCCCTGAGCACGCAGATGGATGGCAGCGTGAAGACCCTGTTGGCGGTACCTGTCTCGTTTGTTCTTTTGCTCATGAAAGAAAGAAATTTAAAAAAGAAAAAAAAAAAAACACCTTGGGGGCCAGCTAGGCAAGGTGACTGGATCTCTTATGACTGATGACAGTTTGAGTCCCAGACCCAGCAGCCTGAAAAACATGCTGGGCATGGCATGCATGTGTGCCCAAAATCCCAAGAGGCAAATGGAAAAAGGATTGCAAAGTAGTCATACACACCCCTCCCCCAACAGGAGTGTGACAGCTTTTTTACTTTCCCTCTTTCTCTCTCAAGTGAACTCATGCACTCAAGCAAACTGAAAAAAAAAAAAAAAAAAAAAAAAAAAACCCAGAAAAAAGCCCTTGGTACATATTTCCAAAATTGCTTTCCAAAATGGCTTTACATTGAAAAAGCCCAAACGTAGTCAATTCAATTACTTTTTTTTTTTTTTTTGGAGAAGGTTTTGCTATAGGGTGCGTGCACTTATCAGAGAGAGACAGCGAGACAGAAAGCAAGAGATCACCTCCCTGGGGGGATGGCCATGATGCAATCCCTTCTCCTCTTGGGATTTTGGGTATGCATGCACATAGGCCCAGCATAATTCTCAAGCCGCCAGGTCTGATATGGGAACCATGCAATCAGCCATATGGAATCCAGTGTCTTAACCTCCACGTTATCTGCTGGCCCCATAACTGGTACCTTTATGGGAAAAAGATTATGACACAGAGTGCACAGATAAAAGTTCATATTAAGACAGAAGATGGCCATTAACAAGCTAAGAAAGAGCTCTGTCAATACTTAGATCTCAGACTTTTAGTCTCTAAAATTATGAAAAAATGGTCTATTTATTTAGCCACTTAGTCTGTGGCACTTTTATTTTGGAGAGGTTTTTGCTATAGGGCGCGTGCGCTCGCCAGACAGAGAGAGACAGAGACAGAAAGCGAGAAATCACCCCCCAGGGGGGATGGTCACACCGCAATCCCTTCTCCTCCATTCTCCTCTCGGGATCTTGGGCACGCACACACACGCGCCCGGCGTCAGTTTTAAGCCACCAGGTCTGGGACGCGAACCACGATCAACTACGTGGGAGTCCAGCGACATAGCCATTACACTAACTGCTGGTTCCCTCTGTGGCACTTTTTCATGGCAGTCCGAAGAAACTAATATAAGGTATTATATTAAAAAATGTTATTTCAATGGTTTGCAGGTGGTATGGTGGTTCATGTGTTGGAATTTGGTTGTATTGTGAAGGTATTAAGAGAAGCCTTAATCTATTTGTAATGTTGAGAGCTGGGGTTTTATGGAAAGGATTAGACAGACATCAGACTGGGGCCACCAGGACTAAATCCTGTTGAGTTTTTTTGGGGGGAGACAGAGACATAAACATACATGCATGAATGTGCACATAGGTATATACACATTCTCCTGGTCTGCTGTCTTGCCGTGTGATCCACCAGCAAGAAGACCCTTACCAGATACAGCTACTGGATCATAGGTCTCCAAACCATGAGATGAATACACTTCCATTCTTATAAATTACCCAATCACAGTATACTCTGTTAAAAGCAATCTAATGGAATAGAACAGACCCTTTACTAAAACTCTAAAGACCAGAGAAAATAGCAACTATATCGGCTGGCCTTTCTACACCATCTATTTATCCTGTCCTCCTTCTTTCTAACTGCATAAAGTGAATAATTAATTAAAGTTAATACTTCAAGGATATGAACTAGATATGAAAGAGTATATAATTAGGGTATTCAAAAATGCCTGCATTTAATAGAAGCACAGCATTAAAAATAAGGGTAACAAAAATTAAAGTTTTTATATTAAAATCAAAGAAATACATTGGATAATGGTTATATTAAACAATATGCTCTACACTGGGGATAAAAGCTGTGGGCTCCTCTTAGTGCCACCATTGGTCATAAACAAGCAGAAGGATGATGCAATCTCTGTCACCATTGAAACTGGATAAACTACAACAGTCATTTGAGCAAATAGTTTGACTAATATTCATCCAGGTCTATTATGGCTATTGAGCAAATGGGTTGGCATGAATAGTTATATCCTTAATGTGTACATCATTAAGAGGTCGGTATGTCTTCTCATTTACTGGTAACTTCTCCAATTCATCTAGAGTCTCCAGACCATCTATTACCCTGAAACAAAAACAATATAGTCCATGAAAATTTCTTCAAATTAAAATATAATATCAAAATATTTCTAGCAATTATAGTCTCCTTGAGAAAGGACCATGTTTTATAGTTCTTTGAGGTCTCTAGTTAACTGTACAACAAAATAGTGATTTTCTGCCACTGATATGGATCAAAATTCAGAAATAAAAAATTTCATGTTCTTAGTCATGTTCTTTCCACCATATTTCCACCAAAGTAACTGAAATTAAATTCTCCATTTTTATAGTTGTCACATAGAATAGCTACAAGTGGGCCTAATAGAGACAGTTAAAGGGAAAACAAAATTATCCATGCTCTCACAACATTTCTGACACCAAACATGGGTTTTCTCAGTTCCCCAAGTGTCTTGAGTGTTCTTCAATTTAGCTCTGATAGTAACTACTCAGAGTTAGCGAAGACCACACAGGTTTAGTCCCAGAGTGCCCTCCACTTCAAAAACCAGTTCCAGGGAACCAGCAGTTAGCATAATGGCTATGTCACTGGACTCCCACGTAGTTGACCGCGGTTCGTGTCCCGGACACGGTGGCTTAAAACTCACGCCGGGCGCGTGTGCGTGCGTGCCCAAGATCCCGAGAGGAGAATGGAGGAGAAGGGATTGCGGTGTGACCATCCCCCCTGGGGGGTGATTTCTTGCTTTCTGTCTCTATGTCTCTCTCTGTCTGTCTGGCAAGCGCACGTGCCCTATAGTGAAAATCTCTCCCAAAAAAAAAAAAAAAAAAAAAACCAGTTCCAGGTCCCAAGTTGTGATCTATACCTCTGACCAGCCAGATATTACATTGGAGGTTAGGTTCAATAATTTGCAAGAATTGCTCCCAGAACTCATGACAGAGCTTTACTTACTACTATTGGTTATTTTAAAGAATACATCTTAGAACAGTCAAATGCAAGAGATGTACATAGCAAGGTACAGGGAGTGTGGAGCTTCCATACTCTCTCCAAGTGTTTCACCCCCTCCAGCACCAATATACATTCACTAACACAGAAATTCTCCAATCCTGTTTATGGTTTATATGGAGATTCCATTATGCAGGCATGATTGAGAAAATCATTGTTCACTGGTGACTAAACTCAACCTCTAGCCCTTCTCCTCTTTCTGGAGGTCAGAGGTTGGGACTTGGGGGTACGACTGGCTCCTCTGATAACCAGCCCTCATTTTGTAACTACCAAAGGGCCCACCAAGAATCACCTCAGTAGCATAAACTCAGGTATGGTCAAAAGAGGCTCATAAGTAGCAGAATATTCTTGTCATTCCTGTGACTCAGGAAATTCCAAGGGTAATTTCAGGAGCTCTTTGCTTTGAACCAGGGATGCGGATCAAATGACCAAACATAAAACACACATGCACACGTATACTTTAATGAGAGACTTCTGACAGGGTCTTAGACTGTTGTGTGACCCTGCTGCCCCAGCATCCCTCTTAGGTAGGAGCACAAGGTATGTGCTTCCATGCCTGGCCTGTTCTTGGTTGGGCTGATAATCAAACCTTGGCCTTCCATGTGGCCTCAACCTCCAAGGAGAATCATTTTAGAAGCACATGTCACTGGGGCTCAGCCCAAATACTATTTTTTTGTTATATCATGACATCACCCCAGTCACTGAAATTTTCTTTCTATAGGAAATATCTAGAGAAAGTATGTAATGATGACATTATTATCATCAGTATTATTCTCCCAACATTGACCATCCTTAAGTAGGCAGCCACTATATGCTTTATTGTTTAAATTTGGAGTTTCTACTTTTTGCTTCTAAACAGTAGCAACTAATAATAATAAAAATAGAAGAAAAGATTGACAGTTAATTCAGTCTCTGGCAAACTCACTTCCTGTTATCACTAAGAAAAAAACATACCCAGAGTTATTCTTCTAATACATGTTCTGGAAATTTGATCCTAAGACATCTGCTAAGAAAAAGTGGCTTTTATGGGGCCAAGAGGTGGTGGTAGTTAAGGCACTGGACTCCCATGTGGCTCACCATGGTCCCAGTCCTGGACCCAGTGGCTTGAAAATCGCAGCAGGCACGAGTGTACTTGTGCCCAAAACTCAAAAGAAGAACAAAGGAGAAGAGATTATGGTGTGGCCATTCTGCCACACCACTCCTGCCCCATGTGATTTCTCACTTTTCCTCTCTCTCTTTCTCTCTGGTGAGCATACATGCCCTGAGGCAAAAACAAAAACAAAAATAACCAAACAAAAAAGAAAATCTAGCTTTTATATTATACCTCTTAATAAAACTCAGACCAATTCCTAAGATTTATAATACTTTCAAAAAAGATAACAAATTTAGGGAACCAGCAGTTAGCATAATAGCTATGTTGCTGGACTCCCACGTAGTCGACAGCGGTTCGCGTCTCGGACCCGGTGGCTTAAATCTCACACCGGCGCGTGTGCATGCATGCCCAAGGTCCCGAGAGGAGAATGGAGGAGAAGGGACTGCGGCGTGACCATCCCCCCTGGGGGGTGATTTCTCACTTTCTGTCTCTGTCTGTCTGGCGAGCGCATGCGCCCTATAGCGAAAACCTCTCCAAAAAAAAATAAATAAATTTACATTTTATTTCACATTACCACTAAAATAGTACTTTAAAACATTTGATTTTACACCTAAATGTAGGGGACAGTTAAAGTCATTAAATTTTAAGTCTCTGGGCCAGCAGGTGGTGAGCTGGTTAAGGCACTGAATTCCCACATGGCAGACCATGTTTCAAGTCCTGGACCCAGGAGCTCAAAAATCATGTCAGGCATGTGTGCATGTGCATGTATGCCCAAAACCCCAAGAAAACAGAGAAAAAGTGACTAAAGTGTGGTCATACCCCCAAAGGGTGATTTCTTACTTTCCATCTCCCTGGTGAGCAGCCCCTATGGCAAAAATCCAAAATAATATTTTTGAGAATTGGGTAACCGCAGATGGCCTAATGGTTATGTCACTTCCACATGGCTGACCGCAGTTTCAGTCCCGGACCTGGAAGCTTGAAACTCATGCCAGGCACTTGTGCATGTGTATCCAAAATCCCAAGAGGAGAATGGAGAAGGAACTGAGGGGTAACTTTTCACTTGTCTTTCCGTCTCTCTCTGTCTCTCCAGTGAGCACATGTGCCCTAATAGCAAAAATCTCTTTTAAAAAAAAAACTAAGTCTTAAAGGCTTTTCCATCTTAAGAATCAGTAAGAAACAGAGAAAGTAAGAAACAGATCTCAGGAGGGGGAACAAAAGACAGAAAGAACTGTGGCAGGTTAAATCTAGTCGAATACCTGGGACATGGGCCTCTGAGAACCAGAAAAGCGTGTGTACATTTACATATAACACTTAGTTGCAAGGGATTAGTGAACCTAAGGTTAATCCTGTTCTAAACACTAGTTTTGTCACAAGCCCAGTAAGAGAAATGCCAGTAATTGCTGATCAAGAATTCTGATGATTAAGAGACCAGCTGCTGCGTAATGGCTATGTCGCTGAACTCCCATGTAGTTGACCACGGTTTGACTGGGACCCGGTGGCTTAAACTTACGCCGGGTGTGTGTGTGTGCATGCCCAAGATCCCGAGACAAGAATGGAGGGGAAGGGATTGTGGCGTGGTCATCCCCGGTGGGGGGTGATTTATCACTTTCTGTTTCTCTGTCTCTCTCTCTCTTTCTGGCAAGCGCAAGCGCCCTGTAACAAAAACCTCTCCAAAAAAAAAAGGAATTATGATGATTGGTTGGTTCAGGGAGAAAATAAAAGGAAGGGAAACTGAGTTACCTACATATACACAAAGACTAGATGCTAATATTTCATTAATTTGTTTTTATGTATATAATGGATAAATTAGATACCTGCATATGAAGTGAAAAAGAAAACTTATATAGTCCTTTTTTCTTTAGATTTTTAAATCTTTTAAAAGTTTATTTCTTTCTTTTATGAGAATGTGTGACAGGAAGAGACAGGAAGCCAAATGTACACAACAAGGTTTCACGCTATGAACCCATCCTCCACACGCCCTGGCCAGTCAGGATCATGGGTGCACATGCCAGCGTGCAGGACCATTGTGGAAGAGAACCATGACCCAGACTTCCTTGAACAGCATGTTCTCACTGTGCCATCCAGCCAGCCCAAGTCCATTGTTTTTAATTAATCCAACTTGGCATCCCAACTTAAATAAAACAAACTCTAGAACTAAGCCTTGTGTTTTCTTTTTGTGTTTTTTTTAGAGAGGTTTTCGCTATAGGGTGCGTGCACTCGCCAGACAAACAGAGAGAGAGACATAGAGACAGAAAGCGAGAAATCACCCCCCAGGGGGGATGGTCACGCGCAATCCCTTCTCCTCCATTCTCCTCTCAGGATCTTGGGCATGCACGCACACGCGCCCTGTGTGAATTTTAAGTCACTGGGTCCAGGACGTGAACCGCGGTCGACTACGTGGGAGTCCAGCAACATAGCCATTACGCTAACTGCTGGTTCCCTAGAACTAAGCCTTGTGTTTTAACAGAGCATGGTAAATAATAGGTTGTCAGCAAAGTCATGACATGTTTTTCTATGTAAAAATGTATCATGAGTTTCCTGATAACCCATTATTTGTTGAATTAAAAGATGGATTTACTTCCCACTAATCTATAAAAGTGACCCCCAGAGACAGAGCTTCCAATGAATGTTCTGGCAGAGACTGCTAAACATCACTCTAAGATCCACTCTTTCTTTCACCTCACTCAAAAAAACCTGATTTTCTAGAGGCTGGTAATATATCCAGCTTAAAAAACAAGATGTCTTTCCTGTTGGGCGTGGCTGTGTTACTAAGGGCTGGTGTCTTCCAGAAAACTGTTTAAAAAGGGCTGACTCAGCTTACAAGTGCCTTTTGTCCTCCTTCCTTTCTGCCTGAAACACAGTTTTTTTTTTTGGAGAGGTTTTTGCTATAGGGCGCATGCGCTCGCCAGACAGAGAGAGAAATAGAGACAGAAAGCGAGAAATCACCCCCCAGGGTGGATGGTCCCTCCTCAATCACTGCTCCTCCATTCTCCTCTCGGGATCTTGGGCGGGCACACACGCACACGCGTCTGGCATGAGTTTTAAGCCACTGGGTCCAGGACACAAACCGCGGTCGACCACGTGGGAGTCCAGTGCCATAGCCATTACGCTAACTGCTGGTTCCCGAAACACAGGTTTTGACTGAAGCTGTGCTGTCCATTTTATGACCATGAGGTGAGCCCAAGGATAGAAGATAAAGATGGTTAAAGGAAAGATGGAGGCGCTAGAATACTGGTGAAATAAAGGAATCGCCCTACCCATCCACCTTATTTAAGTTGTTATTTTTCAGATCTCTGAGTTGCTGTGAAATGCTACATTTTTTTCAGTATTTTTTTTTTTTTGCCTTAAGGCGTATGTGCTTGTGTGTGTGTGTGGGGGGGAGAGACACACAGTGAGAGGGAAGGTGAGAAATCACCCCCCAGGGGGGATGGCCACTGCGCCATTCCTTCTTCATTCTCCTCCTGGGATCATGGGCAGGTGCACGCCTGCATCCAGCATGAGTTTCAAGCTACCAAGTTTTTGTTTTTTTTTTTTTTTTCTGAGAGGTTTTCGCTATAGGGCACGTGCACTCATCAGACAGACAGAGAGAGACATAGAGACAGAAAGCGAGAAATCACCCCCCAGGGGAGATGGTCATGCCGCAATCCCTTCTCCTCCATTTTCCTCTCGGGATTGGGCACACACGCACACACGCCTGGCGTGAGTTTTAAGTCACCGGGTCCGGGATGCGAACCACGGTCGACTACGTGGGAGTCCAGCGACATAGCCATTACACTAACTGCTGGTTTCCAAGCCACCAAGTTTGAGACTACAACTGTGGTCAGCCATGTGGGAGTGCAGCAACATAACTTCTCCACCATCTGCTGGTCCCTGAAAGGTTTTCTTTTTTTTTCTTTTTTTTTTTTAAGGGAGATTTTTGCTACAGGCCACATGTGCTCACTGGAAAGACAGAAACAGACAAAAAGGGAAAAGTCACCTCCAAGGAGTGACAGCCACTCCACGACCCCTTCTCTTCCATTCTCCTCCCAGGATCTTAGGCTTGCATGCATATGCACCAGAGTGAGTTTTAAGCTGTCAGGTCCGGGACTCAAACTGCGGTAGACTGTATGGGAATCCAGCAACGTAACCATTACACCATCTGCTGGTCCCAGTTTTTTAAAAAGAATTTATTCATTTATTTCTTCCATGAGAGAGAGAAAAAAAGACAAATAAGGCACCCATATTAGAATCTTCATGCCCCAATCCACCCCTAACTTCAGTCTGTCTGGATCACAGATAAACATACATGTCTGGTGTCTTTATTTTTTTTTGGGGGGGGGAGAGATTTTTGCTATAGGGTGGGTGCACTCGCCAGACAGACAGAAAGCAAGAAATCATCCCCCAGCGGGGATGGCCATGCTGTAATCCCTTCTCCTCCATTCTCCTCTCGGGACCTTGGGCACACATGCACACGCGCCCGGCGTGAGTTTTAAGCCACCAGGTCCGGGACGCGAACCACGGTCGACTACATGGGAGTCCAGCGACATAGCCATTACACTAACTTTGGGCACCCCCCTTTTAAAAAAAAAAAAGGTTTTTAAAAGGCATGTGCACTTGCCAGTGAGACAGAAAGATAAAGTGAGAAATCACTCCCAGTGGGATGGACACACCACAATCTCTTCTTCTCCATTCTCCTTTGGGGTTTTTTGACATGCACACATACAAGCCCAGCGTGATTTTCCAGCCCCTGGGCCTGGGACTCAAACCATGGTTGGACATGTGAGAATCCGGTGCTTTAACCACTATCCCAACTGATGGCCTCATGCCTGGTATCTTCAGGGAGGTTCTGGGACACAAATCTAGGACCTTCCCACGTGGTTCCAGTTGTGTAACTGCTGCGCCAACTGCCTGGTCCCTCAAATGCTATCCTCTGTCTAGTAATTTAAAATAATAAATAAAATAAATAATTAACAAAATGAAATGCTACTCATGCTACATACACATTACTATTAGGTTTTACAGTAATCTTGGGAAAAAATGTCAGCTCTTCTTTTACAAAATAAGGAAAATGAGGCTTAGCAAGGTCATAACTTTCCAAAGGTCACAGGAAGGGTAAGTTGTAAACCCCAGGTACATCTAGCTCTTATATCGCTTTTTCCCATATTAGTTAAGCTATAAACACAGCCACACCGATGCACCCCTGAGTTGGTAGGCCAAAGAAAACTATAATCAGAATACTGTACTCACTTTCCAAATACCGTGTATTTCATGTCCAAATGTGGTTGTTTGCCATAGGTGATGAAGAACTGAGAACCATTGGTATTTGGACCATTATTAGCCATAGATACAACGCCTCTAACATTATGCTGGAAAAGACAGACCAAAGTATTCATTTAACTGTGTTTTTACATAAATATACAGTTGAGACAAAAATGCACTCTTTATTGTCCCAATGTTTAAAAGACCAAGAAAACAAACATGTAAGCAGCTTCTATTAGAACTAATCCAAATGTTCAGTTTCTGTATTATTTGTATCCCTGAAATGTAAATTGTTTATGTATCAAATAATTTCTCCCAATTAATTCCTTTTTCGCTTTGGAGATGTGCAATCACAAACATTTTTGGTAATATCAATATATAATAGAAATAATCCTTACATTTATATTAAGGAATAGTGTGCTGGCATGAAACGATCAGGTAGACAACAAAACCATAATCCCCATAATCTCTTCTCAATACACTGGACTCTCGCTAGTTTCTTTATCTGTAAAACAAGGGAGGTTGGACTAGTTCAGGGGTCTATACGTAATTCAGAGGCTCACAGGGGTTAAGCAAATAGTAAATTGAGAACTGGGCAGAATGTGCTTTGGGATAGATGGAGTCTAGCAAAATGGCTAGGAGTCTAGCAAAATGGCTAGTGTATCTCTGGCCTAATGGCATTGAATTCTTTTTTCAGTCAATGGTCATAGAGAATGCATCTGTGGGTTTTCTCAGCATAATTCCAGCACTGGATGATCTATGAAAACCGCATCTAGTTCGGGACCAGCAGTTGGCATAATGGCTATGTCACTGGACTCCCATGTAGTCAATCATGGTTCGAGTCCCGGACCCAGTGGCTTAAAACTCACACTGGGCACATGTGCGTGCATGCCCAAGATCCCAAGAGGAGAATGGAGAAGGGATTGTGGCTTAGCCATCCCCCCTGGGGGGTGATTTCTCGCTTTCTGTCTCTGACGAGCATACCCACCCTATAGCGAAAACCTCTCAAAAAAAAAAAAAAAAATCTCATCTAGTTCTAACATCATCCACTATTTGCTTACAATGAACTGTGTTCACGAATTAAAAGGTCTTAGTGATTAAGATAGAAAACACAACTGAGAATCATGTTACAGTGATACAAAATAAACTGCAATAATGCCACTGATTACTCTAGTTTTAGCTATTCATCAAATGACACAAATAAGTAGGATTTTTTTTTTTAATTTGATAGAGCATATGTGTGTGCTTGTCAGAGATAAACAAAACAACAGAGTGGGGAAAGGAGAAAGCATGCATGGGGCATGGTCATACCACAATCCCTTCTCCTCCATTTCTCCCTCCTTTTGGGATTTTGAGCATGTACACGTATATGCCCAGTATTTTTTTCAAGCTGCTGAGTCTGAGACTTGTGTCATGTAGTTGACCATGTGGGATCCAGATGCTTTAAATGCCGTTTCACTGGTTAGCCCAAGTGACACAAATTAGACACAGAGATGTAACTACATCAACATATTTATGTTTTATCACCCTAAAAGATCACTACTAGGCTAACAGGTGGCAAGGACATTAAGGCAGCTAAATCCCACAGGGCCAACTGCACAGTTTGATTCCTGGACTTGGTAGTTTGAAAATCATGCTGGAAGCTTATGTGTATGTGCCCAAAATCTCAAGAAAAGAATGGAGAAGGGACTGGGGCATGGCCATACCCTCTGAGGGTGATTTCTAACTTGACTTCTCTGTGTCTCAGAAAAATATAAACACAGGAAATTAAAAAGCTCCTAATTTTATAGTGAAGAGTTATTCATATGCACTTCTCCTTAATCTACTTGAGATCTACCATAACTATTAACTAGAGTTAATATGTTAAGATTTGGGGCTGGCAGATGATGTGGTGGTTAAGGGTGCTGAACTCCTACACGGGCAACCGTGGTTCAACTCCTGGACCTGGTGGCTTGCTTTCCCACTTCCCCCACCCCCGTCCCTCTCTAGTCAAAATTAAAACTAAATAAAATGGATAAAGTTAAATAAAAAATAATTCTTTAGAAAAAATACAGTAAGGTTCAAACATCTAACAGAATATGGTAAAAGTTGAATATTAATAACCAGGAGATGGCATAGTGGTTTCATCACTGGACTCACACATATTCGACCATGGTTCGAGTCCTGGACCTGGCAGCTTAAAACTTGCTGGATGTATGTGTGTGCGTGCCCAAAATTTTGAGAGGAGAAGAGTGTGTGACCAGCCTCCTAGAGAGGTGATTTCTAGCTTTCTGTCTCTCTGGCAAAGTGTGCATGCCTTACAGCAAGAAAAGCTCTTAAAAAATAAATAATAGGAACTATTGTACCCAGGAGTTCTGAGAGTCGCTCCTCTTCACTCTCAAAAAAGACCAATGATTTATGTTATTCAGGATGAACTTTTAGGTTAATTATTTCAGGTTGGGTTCAAAGATGAGCTCCCTTAGTATCAAAATCCATGTCATGGTGAGACTCCAGGATACGTGTCAGGGTAGAACTGCCGTTTATAGGGACCAGCAGTTAGCGTAATGGCTATGTTGTTGGACTCCCATGTAGTCAACCGCGGTTTGCGTCCCAGACCCAGTGGCTTAAAACTCACGCCGGGCGCGTGTGCGTGCATGCCCAAGATCCCGAGAGGAGAATGGAGGAGAAGGGATTGCGGGGTGGCCATCCCCCCTGGGGGGTGATTTCTCGCTTTCTGTCTCTCTGTCTCTCTCTGTCTGTCTGGCAAGTGCACGTACCCTATAGCAAAAAACAACAAAAAAAAAACACCTCTCCAAAAGAACTGCCATTTATATTTTTTTCCCCTGACATCTTTTATCAAGTGTGCAAAAACTTATATTCATATAGTAATGTTGTTAACTTGATTACAACACATGTATCAAAGTTTCCGAGCATAACCAAGGCGTGAGAAAACAAACTTTGGCAGCACTGGTAATATACCTTAAGATATTCACTGTATTCATCCTCAAACTTCTTGCCCCAGATACTGTTACCTCCTCTTCCTGTACCTACATTATAAAACAAGGAAATCAAAAGAGGTAATTTCCCCCTGCACAAGGGTGAAGAGATAGGGTACCCCAAGGGGAAGGGCTGTAGATTGAGAAAGAACAGACAGATAAAAGCGGGGATCCGGCTCTCATTCTTAGGGAAGGCAAAGTCTCATGCTTCAGCTGTGGAGCACCTCTTGTGGTTCTAAACAAGGCTCCCCTGGCCTTCTCAGGCTGACGCTCAGGTTTCTTCTATCTGTAAAGCCCAGCATTAGATTATGTTTCTGTTTAGAGCTTTCACATACCCTTCAGTGACAACACAAAGACTGTGTCTTAGGCACTCCCTGCAACTTTAATTCAAGTTGCAAAAAGGTTGTTCAGTTTCTAAAACTCAAGGGCTACTTTACATCATAAATCTTTAAATACAAGTGAAATTTAACGTAGCCTCTAGCACTTGCCCAAATTTTACCTTAGAGTCCAGAAAAAAGATTCCAACAAAAAATAAAAAGGAATAATCCTCCTTATCAATATTGTTCATATTTTAGAGGCAGAGGGTGATAGCTTTTGCTTAAATTGTATTGCTATTATAAAGGACTCTGGGAATAGCAAGTGGCATGATGGTTAAGGTGCTAGATATCACCTGGCCGATTGCACAACTGAAGTTCTGGACCTAACGGATTAAAAAACATGCAGGGGATTGTACACATGAGTGTCCAAAATCCCAAGAGGAGAATGGAGGAGAAGGGATTATAGCATGGCCATCCCCCAAGGTGGTGATTTCTCACTTTCCTTTTTCTCTCTCTCTCTCTCTCTCTAGTGAACACATGTACCCTAGAGCCCTACAGCAAAATAACTAAAAAATGAATAATAATAATAATAAATAAGGCACTCTGGTTAAAAAACTTCAACATGCTCTTATTTTCCTAATCCTATTTCCCCCTCATCTTCACAATATACATCTACTTCCCTAGATCTTAGTTAATCGAATAACTTACCTGTTGGATCTCCTGTTTGAACCATGAAACCCTTAATATTCCTATGAAAAATACAGCCATTGTAGTAATTGCTTGCACAAAGAGCCAAGAAATTCTGGAGAATAAAAATAATGATGGAAAAATGATGCATCAGAAACACATTTAAGATAAATAACCAATGATATATACTGAAACACTATAGCAGCATATTTTTACAGTGACTCTTAGGTATTACTTTGGATTATGTCACTTCCATGCTTAAAACACTTCAATAGCTTCTTCCTGCTCTTGGAATTAAATACAAACTCCTCAGCAGGGCCTCGCCAGTCCTGTATGACCTGGAGCAACTCTACCTCTCATCTGATAATACTCTGGTCAGGATTCCAATGGTTCATCCAAAAGGGGCAGGCTTTCCCACCTTGGGGCCTTTCCACCTATTTCTATACCTGGAGATGTCCTTTGTATGTCTCTTTCCATGGAGATGCCTTCATGCCTTCTGTACTCAGTGTCCTTCTGTATCACTGTCCTGGATAGGCCTGCCCCCACCTTCTTCTGTCAAGGAGCTCTTTTCCCTTTACTCTCTACCTCAACACTTTATTTTTCTCAAGGCATTATTACCTTTTAGAATTATGTCATTTCCTGACTTTCCCTATTCTCCCACCTAGAATATTAATTCTACCAGGGCAAGGAATGTCTCTTGCTGATCACTGTACCCCCAGACTCCCGACAAGACGACCTTTATAAACAACTGAACAAAGTAAATCTACACTGGTGACTCTTCTTCCTTCTATCTTTATGGTTTCAACTAGGAGAAAACAGCGTATAGATTAGTTCTTAATCTAATATCCTATCTAGCCTAATATCCTAATGATTACATTTCCTGAGGAAAATGAGTCAAAAGGAAAAGATACTAGCCACTCTGGCTACAGAAAAACAATCTCCCTTCTCTTTGACCCACCTCAGACATGAGGAAAGGTAAGTAGAAATTAGGCCACAAGTTATGATGGGCAGTTTTTACTGACAATGATTTTATAAAAGTTTTGCTGTTGTTCAAGTTTAATTATTTGATTTCCTAATAGTTATCCTGTTGCATTAATTGATTTATTTTTTTAATTGCTACAAGGTATGTACATTCCCTGAAGACAGGGATGGGGTGAGAAGGTAGTGAGAAAGCATCCCCCATGGGAGATGGTCATATCATAATCCCTTCTCTTCCATTTCTCCTTTCAAGGTTTTGGGCACACACACACACACACACACACACACACACACACACACACGTCCACATGTTTCTCAAGTCACCAGGACACAAACTCTGTGGTCACCATGTGGGACCCAGTCACCTTAACCACACCACTGGCTGACCTCTGAGATTTAGTATGTAAATAGTGGCACTCACCTCACATGTTTTGGGTGTCCTCTCACAGAAGACTTCTATTTTAATGTCACCTACATCAGTATGCAAGGTCACAGACTAAATAGAGAATGTTAAGAACAAATGAGATATCTCCAGGTAACTATGTTAATTCTCTGACTGGCTATTCAAAATGACAATCTGGGGCCAACAGGTGATATGGCTGTTAAAGGCGATGGACTCCCAAACGGCCGACCACAGTTCGAGCCTCGGACATGGCAGTTTGCTTTCTCTTTTCTTCACTTTCTCTCACTCTCATTCTGTCCCTCTCTGGTCAAAAAATTAAATAAATAAATAAAGTTAAATAAAAAATAATTCTTTTGGGACCAGAAGTTGGCTATTAAAAACATGTATTTTTAGTTGCTAAAGGGCATGTACACTCTCCAGAGAGAGACAGGGAGAGAGAGGGAGAAAGCAGTCCCCAGTGGGTAGTGGTAACGCCAAAGTCCTTGCTCTTCCATTTCTCCATCCTGTCTGGAGTTTGGGACTGCATGCACATGCACCCAGAGGGTTTTTCAAGCTGCTAGGGTCAAGATTTGAACCATGGTCAGCCATGTGGGATCTGGTTCTCTTACCACTAGGCTATGAGGCCTAGTGCTACTTAGTGCTCTGCTACCATATTTGGAAGCAAACACAATAGAAATAATTATTTTAAGTTTGGATTTTCTTCACCAATAAAAATAAAAACAGATTGGGACCAGCAGTTAGCGTACTGGCTATGTCGCTGGACTCCCATGTAATCGACTGCAGTTCAAGGCCCAGACCCAGTGGCTTAAACTCACACTGGGCACGTGTGCATGCGTGCCCAAGATCCCGAGAGGAGAATGGAGAAGGGATTGTGGCGTGGCCATCCCCACTGGGGGTGATTTCTTGCTTTCTGTCTCTCTGGTTCTCTTTGTCTTTCTGGTGAGCACATGTGCCCTATAGCAAAAACTTCTCCAAAAAAATAAAATAAATAAAATAAAAACAAATGCTGTTAGTATTATTGATCTTTATGGTAATTCACCAACATCATTAATATTCCTTAAAAAAATGGTAATAAAATGATTTTTCAAAACAGTTTCCACCACTTTCCTTAAGTAACTGAATTCTGAGAAATATGGTTAAAAACAATTCCTTTCTTGAATAAAGACAACAAACATAAAATATTGGTGTTTCTATATACTAAATGCACAGAGATAACCATAATGCTCTCTTGCTCTCTCTCTCTCCTCATTTTTTTCTTGGCTAGAAGACACAAGTTCTCACCAGGGAGAGAGAGGAAAGGGAGAAGTACTCCCCAGTGGGCATGGTCATACTGCCATCCCTCCTCCTCCATTTCTCTATCCTGTCAGGATTTTTGTTGGCCAAGTGGATACAGCTCTCTTAACCAGTAGGCCATGGGGGCTGGCCCATTATAATGAGCTTCCTTGTTTGCTGTTTTTTTTTTTTTAAAGGGTTTTTGACATAGGCCACTTGAGCTCACCAGACAGAGAGAGACAGAGAGGAAAAGTGAGAAATTACCCACAAGAGGAATGACCATATTGCAATCTCTTCTCCTCTTGAGTTTTTGGGCATTCATACATACACACCCAGTATGTTTTTCAAGCTGCTGGATCTAGGACTTGAACCATGGTTAGCCATGTGGGAGTCCGGTGTTCTAACCACCATGCTACCTGCTGGCTGCACTGTTTTGTCTTTTGTTGTAACTACTTTGTCGTTCCATTTCTCTTCCCTGTCTAAGCGCATCTAGCAGTCAGAGTACTGGTCACGCTGGTGATGCAGATTAGTGTGTGTATGCACAGGGTACAGGAGCACTGTTTTTGCAGTTTTTCTCCTACTCCAAGTTCTAGTTGTCTACCTTAGATCAAAAGCAAAAGACTCCCATTATAATGTTCATGCCTGCCTATTCTATCCCTCCCACTCTCCCTTTTCATCTTTACTTTGCAATCAGTATTTTCTCCATAAAAGGTAAAATCTGTCCATATTAAGTGAAATCATTAAGGAATTTAAAAGTAGTTTTGTTGGGCCAGTCCATGGAGTGGCTGTTAGAGTTGTAGGATCCCACATGGTCAATTGCATGTTTTAAGTGTCAGATGCCACAGCTTAAGAAACACACCGAGGTGGGGGTGGGGGGCAGTAGGTGACACAGTGGTTAAGGCACTGGACTCCCACATGGTCGACCATGGTTTGAGTCCTGGACCTGATGGCTTGAAACACACCAGGTGCACGTGCATGCACGACCCAAATCATGAGAGAATGGAAAAGGGATTATACTGTGGCTATCCTCCCTAGGGGGTGATTTCTCACTTTCGCTCTGTCTCTCTGGCAAGCTCACCCATCCTACAACCAAAAAAAAAAAAAAAACAAAAAACAAACAAACAAACAAACAAAAAAACCTCTCTATGAGAAAAAAGAACAAATACCCCAGGCATATGTGTGTGCATGCCTAAAATCCTGAAAGTAGGGGAAAAAAAAATCCTGAAAGTAAGGAGAAATGAAGAAGGGAAACATCACGTGTGTGTGTGTATGTGGGGAAATGGTAGGAATGCTGCCTTCTTGTTTTCCTTCTCTCTATGGTGAGTGCATGTGCTCTCTAAATTTTTAAAAAGTCATTTTATTTCCATTTCATTTATTGCCAGAGGGTGTGTGTGCTCACCAGAGAAAGAGGAGAGCAAGCAAAAGTACCTTTCAATGGGAAATAGCCATGCCTCAATCCTTATTTCTTCATCCTGCAAGGACTTTGGGCATGTACACACATGCACCTGGTATGTTTTTCAACCCCTCTGGGGCTGAGGTTCAAAATTATAGTTCAGGGGTCAGCAGGTGGTGTGATGGTTAAGGTACTGGACCTCCCACGTGGCTAATCACAGCTTGAGTCCTGGACCTGGTGGTTTGAAACTCATGTCAGGCATAAGTACCCAAAATCCAGAGAAGAGAATGGAGAAGAGATTACAGCATGGTCATCCCCCCTGGGAGGTGATTTCTTACTTTCTTTCTCTCCATCTCTTAATAAGTGCACGTGCTCTATAGCAAAAATCTCAAAAAAAAAAAAAAAAATCACATTTGGCCATGTGGGATCTAGCTTCCTATGACCTGGGCTATTAGGCTGGTCCTTTTTTTTTTTTCTTTTAAAGAGAGATTTTTGCTATAGGGCACAT
>NW_006159858.1:2956568-2976611 GCF_000334495.1 Tupaia belangeri chinensis
AAGTGAGAAATTACATACGTACCACCCCCAAGGATAGTCACACCACAATTCCTTCTCTTTCCATTCTCCTTTCAGGATCTTGGGCATGCACCCAGCATGAGTTGGTCCCAGACCCAGCAGCTTAAAACTCATGCTGGGTGCGAGTGTGTACGTGCCCAAGAGCCCAAGAGGAGGACAGAGGAGAAGGGACTGCAGCATGGGTGATTTCTCACTTTCTGTCTGCTTCTCCAGCATGTGCAGGAGCAAAAATCTCTCTAAAAAGAAAAATTTAATTAATTAAAGAACCAGTCTACATTGTTTCTACAGCCTAAAATTTTTCTGTCTTGCCACTAAAATTTCAGTGTTTTTTTTCCCCTTGACTGAATTTGTAAAAATTATCCATAATGAAAGGCATTCATAAGAATTCTTTAAAAAAACTACTTACCATTTTTTTTCTTGATGGTTTGAGGAAGTACTATTTAATTTCTCAGAGTCTCACCAAAAGAAGCTCAAAAATAAGTTTCTATTTCCAAGAGAAAAAAAGAATTAAACTCATTTTTTATCTTAACTCAAATGTGCTGATGGTCTTGTACTTTTTATTATTACTATTATTTACATTTAACTTTATTGTACATTTAAGGAAAAAGAGCCTCAAACAGCATCATGTACTTAATAAAAATCTGGCTATGGAAGTGATGAGGAGATCATACCCAACTCAAGCCATCTAGTCTACTTCCTCTACTCCCTCTTCCTCAAAGGCCTCTTTGCCAGTCTTCTAACAACCCGGTATATTCCCACGGTAGGTCTTGTTAAAGTACTCTGTCCTGAGAAAGCTGTTTCCCTAAGCAAACTGTTTCCTTAGGAAGCTGCTAAGTTATAGCCAATCACAGACATCTCGCCTTTTAAACTGTGTTAATGTAGATAAACCTCAAGACATAATTAATCCAATTATTTCTCCACCTCATTCCCCCACTTTCGTTCTTGTACATCACTTTCCCCCATTTCTGCATAATGGACCCTTCCTCTCATCGTCTGTTCAATCACAAGGCTAACTGGAGTTCCTTGTTAGTCATTACAAGATTCCCTAATTTGAACTGTTTTTGCTTTTTTTTTCCCCCTCAAGTATATCCCACTAAATTAAATTGTTGAAGTGTTTTTTTGTTTTTTTTTTTTTAATCTGGACACAAGGTGTGCCCTTTGCCTGAATGCTGTCGACAGAAACAACCAACTCTGTAAAAGGTAATAATTAATGTGGTTTATCTCTAAGCAGAATATGATTGACCTAGGCTGGAGAGGAGGCAAAACATGCCTTTCTTTCCGGGTGTTCAGGTACAGGGATTCCTTTTATTTGATTTTAAGAAGAGAGACAGAGTTTGGAATTTAGTGAAGAGCTTTTCCATTGGTCTGGTCCAAAAAGGCAGGACATGTAGAAGCTGAAGGGTTGGGGAGGAGCTTGTAGGTTACAGGTATGGGTTTTTACAGTTTTTAGGATGATTGGAAAAGGAAGGTTGCTGAGATCAGAAAAGGAATGTACTTTAATAGTGATAAGGAGGCTTAATATACGTCACAAAGATACTCCAATACTATGCCAGGGGCAGGATGTGGGAAGAATCCTGCTATTAATGGGTCAAAATGGTCTGTTAATGCTTGTGGGATTGACTCCCTCTAGGCCCTCTGTGAAGGATTTTGGAAAAATTGAAAAAAGCAATCAGATTTCTGTCCACAATGCTTATACTCAAATGTTTATATGGCTAATTTCCTCACCTCTAAATCTCTGCCCAAATGTCAGGTCTTACTGACAAGACAAAGCTTATTTAAAATTGGTTTAGGGCTAGACCAAAGCATGGTTATTGGGTGGTTGAATCCCACATGGCTGACTGTGCAGCTCCAGTACTGGACTAGCAAGCATGTGTATGCATAGCCAAAATCCAAAAAGGAGAAAAAAGGGATTGTGATCGTCCCCCATGGCAGGGGCTGCTTTCTTACTTTCCCTCTCTCTAAGCACACATGCCCTCTGGCAAGTTTTTTGTCTAATTGCTTTAGGGCCAGCAAATGGCAAGGTGGTTAAAGGTGCTGGATCCCACATATACGAATGCATGGTTGCATAGTGTGAGTACAGGACCCGGAGGCTTGAAAAACACACTGGGTATATGTGCATGTGTGCCCAAAGTCCCCAGAGTTCGAGAATGGAGGAGAAAGGACTGCTCCATGGCCTTCCTCCCACCAGAGAAATTTTTTCTCACTTTCCTTCTCTTTCTGTGTCTCCCACAAATGTACACACCTTCTAGGAAATTAAAAAAAAAAAAAAAGCTTTAAACCTTGGAATTGCCCTTTTGTTTTCCCATAGCACTAATCACTAATATACTCCTTCCTTATTTATTCTGACATTCTGACAACATCCTCTCAGCCCAGAATGTTCACTCAAGCTATCTGAAGACATAAACCAGCGCTGGCACCCTAGTCTTACTACCAGAATCAGGAGATAGGCCTTTGCTAAGTTAGCACTTACCTTTTCATGCTGAGTGCTAACAATGCACTTAATAAAAACCAGACAGACAGAAATTTACCAACAAATACCCTAAACTAAAAGGTAGAAATAAGGCAGTTCCGTCTGAGGACAAAAAGTTTGACTGCTTTTCCTTTTTTCCAAAATCCTTTCAAAGGGGCCTAGGGGGAGTCACGCCTACAAACATTAACAGACCATTTTTTTCCATTACTGAACCCTGGCATAGTATCTCTGAGATGTATATTCAACGCATTATAGTATGTTCTTTTGCTTATCTTTTCCCAAGACACAGATCTTTCCTTCCAATCACCAACCTAGGTGCCAGCAGGTGGCGTGGTTAAGAGCGCTGGACTCCCACATGGCCAACTTAAAAATTGTGGAACCCACTTATAACCTACAAGCACCCAGCTTCCACATGTACAACCTTTTTGGGCAGGACCAATGAAAATCTCTTCACTAATTTTATCTTTCACTCTCAAAATCAAACAAAAGGAACCCCTGTACCTGATCACCCTGAGAAAGGCATGTTTGCCTCCTCTTCAGGCCTAGGTCACACATATTCTGCTCAAGAATAAACCGCACTGGGACCAGCAGTTGGCTTAATGGCTATGTCACTGGACTTCCACGTAGTCAATTATAGTTCAAGTCCCGGACCTGGTAGCTTAAACTCATGCCAGGCGTGTGTGCCCAAGATCCCAAAAGGAAAATGGAGGACAAGGGATTGTGGCATGGCCATCCCCCCAAATAAATTAATTAAATAAACTGCATTATTAATTATTAATTTTTTAGAGTTGGTTATTTCTCATCAACATCTCCGTGGTGAGACTGTGCCCCTGGACAGGTCAAGGAGTAGCACAAACTGTAAGAGATCACAACCCTCACCTTTTTGGATTCCAATACAAAATTGCAGTTCTCTGTGGAAAGATATTAAAAAGGGTTCTTCCTGTTTTTCTTTTTTTTTTTAAATTAAAGCATTGGGACCAGCAGTAGGCGTAATGGCTACGTCACCGGACTCCCATGCAGTTGACCATGGTTTGAGTCCTGGACCCGGTGGCTTAAACTCACAATGGGCGCGTGTGCATGCAAATCCAAGATCTTGAGAGGAAAATGGAGAAGGGATTGCCAGCGTTGCCATCCCCCCTAGGGGGTGATTTCTCGCTTTCTGTCTCTGTCTTTCTGGCAAGAGCAAGCGCCCTACAGCAAAAATTTCTGCAATAAATAAATAAATAAATAAATAAAGCATTGCCTATTATCCTGCTACAAACAACTGAACTGTATTCCTTATATAGAGCTGTCTTTTTTCTTCTCCCTTCTTTTCTTTTCTTTGGTCATAGGGCGAGAGGCAGTGATAGAAGAGGGAAAGCGAGAAATTACCCCGCCACGGGGGATGGCTAGGCTACAATCCCTTCACCACTCTCTTCTCGGGGATTTTGGACATGCATGCACACATAACTCGCCTGATTTTCAAGACACTGGGTCGGAGACTCCAACAGCGGTTGACTATGCAGGAGTCCAACGTCCGAACCACCACGCCACCTGCTGGCCCCGAGCTGTGTTTTCTTAAACATTTACTGTTAAATAAATACAATAAAACAGTGCCAATACAGAGCTCAGCATTATTTGAATAAATGAAAGAATGAATGACGTTACTGTACACTTACCCACTTCAGTTAGAACAGCCGCTGTTAAAACCGGAAGACGCAATCGCAAATGCTCGCCCAGATCTGTTGGCTAGAAATTAGTTTCTTCTAGCCGCCGGAAGTTAAGCGCGGAACCCATTAGAGAGAACACCCTTTATCTGTACATCTCCTCCCTACCCTCTCCTTCTTATTTCAAACGAAAACGGCTAGAACTAGGGGGACAACGTACAATAGTTTATCCCTCACCTGAAACCCGACTATAAAAGGGAGCTCCCTTAACTATTACGCAGGGACAAGAAACGGAACCCGGAACTACCTGGGCAACTTCAAGCAGCGCTTTGGGCGCAGCCGTCAACTGAAGGACCACTTCCGCCCAGTTCCCTTTCCACGCCCATTTCCACGTGCTGGGAGCTCAGGCTCAGGACCGGAAGTGACGCAGAAGGAGCATATCCGAGAACGGTGCGTGCTGGGCGATTTAAATATCTTCGAGGGTGCGTTGTGGCTTTCGCTGCAGATTCTAGGGCTGCGTCAGATAGAGTGGACAGAAGAGGAGAGCAGGATAAAAAGCTGACCTGTTGAATGAGAGCAGAGGGTGCGGGTGCACGTGTGTGTGTGGCGGTCCTGCCTCTCGGAATTTTTACTCGCTGTGTCCCCTGGCGCTTCACAAGTGATGGAAAAAACCCTAAAGTGGCACTGAAATGGAAGATAGGGGAGATAACGTGAAGGGACCAGTTTACAGGTTGTGAAGGAGGCCCTACTGATGTTACTTGACCTAGGAAACAGAGCTTTCCCTGGGACAGCCCGTATTCCCAGGTTTGGGTATGTGTGACTGACACTAGACTGTTTACAGCACATGACTTGTTTCCCTTCGGGCCGGGGTGCGGGGTAACAGATGTTAAGTAACTTAATTTGCCCTTGATTACACAGCTGTGTGTGTCTAGAGCAAGAAAGACTCCATATTTGAAACTTGTATGGAAGTGAGACGTGTGTGTAACAGTGATTTGACCCCCACTCTCATAAACGCCCCTGTTTATCTAATATGCAGAGGAATCTCATGTGGCACCCTAGATAAGGATTAACGCTTGTTCTCTTTTTTTGCTTTATCAAGAGATTTTTTTGCTATAGGGCACTTGCACTGTGGGAGAGACAGAATGTGAGAAATCACTCCCTAGGGGGTATGGCCATATCGCTATCCCTTTTCCTTTCTCTTGGGATTTTGGGCATGAGTACAAACGTGCCCGGCATGAGTTTTAAGCCTTGGGGTCTGAACTTTGAGCTGTGGTTAACTACGTGGCAGTCCAGCAATGTAACCATACGTCATCTGCTGGTCTCTGGCTTTATTTTTTCTAGCTATGTTGTGTGTTATGTATGCTTAAATGTCAGTTATGTAAGAAAATGTATAACTATACCATTATAAAAGCAACATATACATGATTAATAGAATTTAGCTCCTAGCTGGATGTAAGCTGAGTCCTCTAACACCTACATTTGTATGTAGAAGCTTAGATTTTAATTTTAGTTTGACCCTAGTTGCAACTCTCATGTGAGAATCTGCACCTTACTGGGTAACTGTGACTGCTGATTTGTGTTTGTTTAAATGACAAATGTCTTACAGTGTGGAAAGACAGTCACTTGTCCTGCTCATGACACTGTGGCCCTGAGATTCAGTCTGTCTTCAGTGTAAGTGCTCTTCCCTCCCATATGGGTATGTTCTACCACATTATGTCCAAGGGGTCTTTTGAATGTTATTTAACTCAAAGCCTGTGTGGTGGTTCATGAGGCCTTCACTTTTGAGCCTGGCAGATTTAGAAGAGTATGAGGAGTGGAGTGTTGTCAGGATGTTGAAACTGGAGAGTGGCAATTGTATTAGCACCATTAGAAGGTCTTCCAAGACATTTGGTGGGTTTTAGAGGCCAAGTATCACTTCAAACAATACATCAAGTAAGTACCGACTATCTAATTAAATATTTTTGCAGTAAAAAAGCTGGAGAATCGCTTCTCGGCCTTTTGGCTAAGATCAAGTGTAAAAAGCTGGGAAAAAATAGTTTGTGTTTGAAATAATTGGGTTATGGATATTTTATTACATTTACAATCGACTATGCTTTCATGTTAATTATTGTGCATACTTTGAGATGCTCTTCTTCAAAAGCAGAAATATTTATAGGTAGTAAGTTTATAAATGGTGTTGACATCTTTTGAAGTTATTTGATGGAACTGAGGACAGAAGTCTGACTACTTCTAACTATTTCTAAAATCCCTTCCAGACAGCCTGGGGTGAGTCACGCCCACAGAC
The DNA here is from genome assembly GCF_000334495.1 of Tupaia belangeri chinensis. Lineage (NCBI taxonomy): Eukaryota > Metazoa > Chordata > Mammalia > Scandentia > Tupaiidae > Tupaia > Tupaia belangeri. Next base: position 2,962,987 of record NW_006159858.1, read on the forward strand.
ATTAACAGGCTATTTTGGCCCATTTGATATCAGAAATCTTCCTATATCTTGTCCCTGGCATAGTATTCTTGTCATGGGTAAGTCATGCCCACAGTCATTAGCACCATCATTTTGACTCATTGGTAACTGGACTCTTCCAGTTATCTTGTAACTATATACAAGCCCCCATATCTGTGTTACTAATTCCTTCTCAAAACCTACAAGCTCCCTTCCACATGTCTCTCCTTTATGTGCAAGGGCAATGGAAAGCTCTTCACTAAATTTTCACTCTCAAAAGCAAGTAAAAGGAACCCCTGAACCTGATCGGCAGGGGGGGGGGAAACCCCCCCTCGGCCATGCCTCCTCTCCTGCCTAGGTCTCACAAATTCATGCTTAGAAATAAACCACGCTAATTATTATTTTTACAGAGTTGGTTATTTCCATTGACAGAACGTTTGTTAATTTTGTATTTTCCATACTATTCTTTCCAGTTTTTATTTTCTTTCTAACTTTTCTTTCTTTTTTTTTTTTTTTTTTACTTTTTTTTTTTTTTTTTTTTTTTTTTTTTTTTTTTTTTTTGCCATAGGATGTGTGCACTCACTGGAGAGAGACAGGGAAAGTAAGAAATCACCCTCCAAGAGGGGCGGCCATGCCACACCCCCTTCTCCTCCATTCTCCTCTCTGGATCTTGGGCACACATGCACACACACGCCTGGTATGATTTTCACCTGCTGAGTCCAGGACCTGAACTATAGTTGGCCATGTGGGAGTCCCTTGCCTTGACCACCTCACCATCAGCTGGCCTCTTTCTTTTTCTTTTCTTTCTTTCTTGTTTTGTTTTTGTTTTTTGATTTTTTTGTTATATAATCCAGAAGGCATCTGTACTTGCTAGAGATAGAGAATGTAGAAAAAAGCAGCCCTCAAGGGAGCACGGTCACATTGCAATCCTTTTTCCTTCACTTCTCCATCCTTTCAGGATTTTGAATATGCATGCATGTACATGTGCCTGGTTGTTTTTCAAGATGCTAGGGCCAGGCTTTTAACCAGAGTTGAGTTTCTAGGATTCAGCTCCCTTTTCTCTAGACCATGCAACCAGTTCCCTTTCTAGTTTCTTTTTGGAGACTTACAGGCTGTTTGGGCAAACTGTCCTGTACTACTACCTCTCCTACCTCTTCTTTAAAAAATGTATTAGGGGCCAGCAGGTGGCATGTTGTTAAGGGTGCTGGACTCCCACCTGGCCAACCACAGTTCAAGTCCCAGACTTGGCAACTTGCTTTCTCACTTTCCCTCCCTCTCTTTCTCTCTCTCTTTTTCACTCTGTCCCTCTCTGGTCAAATTTTAGTTAATTGATTAATTAATTAATAATAAAGTTTAATAAAATCATTTTAAAAAATGAATTATTAGTCTTGAATAATTTTGAATGTTTTATAAATGGAATCCCAAGTTTATCCTTTTATAACTTGCTTTTCAAAAATTTTTGCCAGGACCAGAAGATGGTGTAATAGTTACATTACTGTACTCCCACGTAGTCGACTGTGATTCAAGTCCCAGACCTGATAGCTTCAAATTCATACCGGACATGTGTATGTGTGTGCCCAAGATCCTGTGAGGAGAATGGAGGGGAAGGGATTGTGGTGTGGCCATCCCTCCTGGGGGATGATTTCTTGTTTTCTTTCTCTTTGGTGAGTGCATGCACCCTGTAACAAAAATCTCGCCCCCGTAAAAAAAAATCTCTTTAAAATTTTTTTTTTTTTTTTTTTTTTTCCTGGAGAACATGTACTTACTAGAGACAGAGGGGATAGGAGAAAACAAGAATTCCTCATGGGAATGGTCACATCACAACCTCTTTTCCTCCATGTCTCCCCTCCCTTCAGGATTCTGGACCTGCATGTACATGTGCTCAGCATGTTTCTCAAGCTTCTGGGTACAGGGCTTGAACCAGGTGGTCAGCCATGTGGGATTCAGCTGCCCAACCAGCAGGCCACAGTCTGGCCCAGTACTTACTTTTTGAATTTTTTTTTCATGATAGAGCATGTGCATGCACGTGTGAGAGAGAGAGACTGATCACTCTGTGACTGGTCACTCTGCAATCCCCTTCCTCTAGCCCTTCAGAATCTTGTTTGCCTGTATGTTTTGATGCCTCAAAGGTCCAGGCCAGAAGTATGTATGCAGACCATTTTCTGTGTTTCTGCAGACATTCAGTTGTACCTGATTCTGTATGTTGTCATCTTGTGCACGCCTGATCCCCACGACAGTCCGCCTGGTCAGTTCCACAACCTGCACTTCTCCCCATTCCTTCATGGATTTGAAGGCTCTCCTTTCCTCCTTGAATGACTTTGCATCCCTCTCATTTGCTGAGAGTTGGGACAATGTTGGATTACTGGTGGAACCCAGTCCCCCTCACATGGTAAACACACTCTTCCTGACCAACGACTTGACTGAGGAAGTGATGGAAGAGGCGCTGCAAAAGAAGGCAGATCTCATTCTCTCGTACCATCCGCCTATTTTCCGACCCATGAAGCGCATAACCTGGAAAACCTGGAAGGAACGCCTGGTGATTCGAGCTCTGGAGAACAGAGTCGGTATCTACTCTCCTCATACAGCCTATGATGCTGCACCCCAGGGAGTCAACACCTGGTTGGCTAAAGGACTTGGTGAGAAGCCTCTTGTTCATTCTTTCTCATTTAACATTTTCTTTCAAATATTTTGAAAATTTAGAATGTCTTGCCAGTAGACTTTTAACTGCTTTAGTGGTGGTAGGGAGGCATTCTATTTTTTTTTTTAGAGAGAGATTTTTGCTGTAGGGCATGTGCCCTTGCTGGAGAGACAGAAAGTGAGAAATCATTCCCCAGGGAGGATGACCATGCCACAGTTCCTTCTCCTCCATTTTTATTTTGGGATCTTGGGCATGCGTGCATATGCACCTGGCACGAGTTTTAAGCCGCTGGGTCCTGGATTTGAACCGTGGTCAACTTAGGTGGGAGTCCAGTGATGTAATCATTACTCTATCTGCTGGTCTCCACATTGTTCTATTTTTATGTATTTACAAATAGTGTTGCTGAAGAAGCAAGCAGATGGCGTAATGGTTACGTCACTGAACTCCCACCTAGTGGTATGCAGTTCCAGTCCTGGAGCCTGTGGCTTAAAACTCATACTGGGCACGTGTGCATGCGTGCCCAAGATACTGAGAGGCAAATGAGGGAGAAGGGATTGCGTTGTGACCATTCTCCCTGGAAGATGATTTCTTGCTTTCTGTCTCTGTCTCTCTCTTTCTCTGTCTCTCTGGTGAGGGCACATGCCCTATAGCAGAAATCTCTCTCAAAAAAAAAAAAAAAAGATGTTGCTGAAAACTGGCGATTAATTTGCATTTGAAAAATGAAACATTTTCCTTTTTTTTTTTTCTTTAAATATTTATTTGTTTTGATTTTTAAGCTGCTAGGCCCAGGACTTGAAGGACAGTTGGCCATGTGGGAATCCAGTGTCCCAACCACCATGCCATCTACCAGCCCAGAAATTTTTTATTCTTAACTGCCCCAACCTATGGGGCAAAGGGACATGGAACCCCAAGTGGAAGCTATCGAGTGGATTGAGAAAAAAACACATACACAGACACACAAATAGAGGAAGCAAGGATCTGATATACCGGGCATCTCTGTTGGACAATGCCGTGGCCCCAAGCAGTTCTGTGCTCATTCTTTTATAGGGAAGGTAAAGCCTCATGCTTCAGCCATGGAGCACCTCATGTCGCAGGTCTCCTGGTTCCAAACAACCTCTCCTGGCCTTCTCTGGCTGACACACAGGCTCAACTGCACAGCAGTAGATTATGTCATTGTTTAGAGCTTTTGCATGCCCTGCGTTGTGAGTGCAAAGACTATCTACTTTAAGACGTTCCCTGCACTTAATCTTCATTGCTCGACTGACCTTCTCAATTCCTTACTCATAAGGCACAGTGCCTGGCATCCAGGCACTTGAGAAATGCTCATTGAGGGACCAGCAGTTAGTGTAATGGCTATGTCGCTGGACTCCCGTGTAGTTGACTGCGGCTGTGGATTTTTAGATCATCTGACAACCTGCTTAAACTCAGGCCGGGCGCGTGTGCGTGTGTGCCCAAAATCCTGAGAGGAGAATGGAGGAGAAGGGATTGTGGCGTGGCCATCCCCCCTGAGGGGTGATTTCTCGCTTTCTGTCTCTGTCTCTTTCTGTCTTTCTGGCGAGTGCATGCGCCCTATAGCAAAAACCTCGGGGGGTGGGGAGGGGATGCTCTTTGAATTGAAAACTCAGGCCTCTGCAGGATACACATGATATGTCAGTCAAATCAACATCATGTTTCATTGAATGCTTATTTATGCCTCACACAATGAGGGAATTAAACATGTAGTTTACTTACCCACTTTGGGCTGAAGCTTTTATGATGATATATTTGGATTAATGTGGTCAAGTAGATTGTCAGCATTTGCAACCTGTACCATGGTGTACTTGGGTAGGTTTAGTACAAAGTAGATGGTTGTCAGATGATCTAAAAATCCACATCTCTCCACCAGAGAGATGCAGAGAGAGAAATCACACTCCAGGGAAATGGTCATTCTGCAGTCCCTTCTCCACCAGTCTCCTTTAAGGATTTTGGATATGAATGTACATGTATCTGGTGTGATTTTCAGGTTACCAGTTCTGAGACTTGAACTGTGCAGTTGGCTGTGTGAGATCCAGCACCTTAACCCCATGACATCTGCTAGCCCCGATAACAAATTTATTTATTTATTTATTTATTTTGGGAGAGGTTTTTGCTATAGGGCACGTGCGCTCGCCAGACAGACAAAGAGAGACATGGAGACAGAAAGCGAGAAATCACCCCCCAGGGGGGATGGTCACGCAGCAATCCCTTCTCCTCCATTCTCCTCTCGGGATCTTGGGCACGCACACACACGCGCCCGGCGTGAGTTCTAAGCCACCGGGTCTGGGACGCGAACCGCGGTCGGTTACGTGGGAGTCCAGCGACATAGCCATTACGCTAACTGCTGGTCCCACAAATTTAATTTTATGGGGGCCAGCAGGTGGTGTGGTGGTTAAGGTGCTGGACATTCCCACATGGTCAAGTTCCAGACCTGGTGGCTTCCTTTCTCACTTTCCTTCTTTCTGTGTGTCTGTTGTTCCATGGTCAAGTTAAAATAAATGAATGACTAAATAAAATTAAATAATTCTTTAAAACTAAATTAATTAATTTTATATGTCTATACCAAATCCCTAGATTATGAGGATTGGATGTAAATCTAACAGGTATGTTGTGTGTGTGTGTATTATAAGAATTTGAAAAATACTTGTTACAAATTTTGCCTATAATAGTTTGACATTTTATTCTTAAAAAAAATAATAAACTCAAAAACTCCCTTTTTTGCGCAATTTTTTCTCCAGGAGTTTGTACTTCCAGGCCTATACATCCTTCCAAAGCTCTCAGCTATCCCACAGAAGGAACTCACCGAGTAGAATTCAGTATTAACCATGCCCAAGATCTGGACAAAGTTATATCTGCGGTGAAAGGAATTGTAGATGTTTCTGTCACTTCTTTTCCTGCTAGGTACAATACAATTTTCTGGGGGTTTTTTTGGTGTGTGTGTGTATGTGTTTATATGTAAGGAGCTTCCTTACAAATCTATAACCCTGATATTTAGGTTTGAAACAAATCATTTTTCCTGGGGTTGGTTTATAAAGCAGTGTATGTCTCATTCACATGTGGGTCCTAGAGGAGGAGAACTGTGGAATCTTTTCCAAACAGTACCTATGAGGGACCAGCAGTTAGCATAATGGCTATGTCGCTGGACTCCCATGTAGTCGACCACAGTTCAAGTCCCAGACCCGGTGGCTTAAAACTCAAACCGGCACGTGTTCATACATGCCCAAGATCCCCAGAGGAGAATGGAGAAGGGATTGTGGCGTGTTCGTCCCCCCGGGGCGTGATTTCTTGCTTTCTGTCTCTCTGTCTCTGTCTGTCTGGCGAGCATATGCGCCCTATAGCAAAACAACAACAAAAACCCTCGGGACCAGCAGTTAGAGTAATGGCTATGTCACTGGACTCCCACGTAGTCGACCATGGTTCGCGTCCCGGACCCGGTGGCTTAAAACTCACACCGGGCACATGTGTGTGCGTGCCCAAGAGCCCAAGAGGAGAAGGGATTGCGGCGTGACCATCCCCCTGGGGGGTGATTTCTTACTCTGTCTCTCTGTCTCTCTCTGTCTGTCTGGCAAGCGCATGCACCCTATAGCAAAAACCTCTCCAAAAAAAAAAACAAAACCTATGATAAGTTATACTTACTTAGTATTTTCTATATGTAAAGGATTACATTATGCATTTTATGTATAGTATTTCTGGTCTTCTGTTAAGGGGGGCGGTAGTTGTTTTTATTTAAAAAATATAGATAGCTCTAGTGATAAACATAAAATCATTTTAACCAATCCCATCAAACCAGTGCTTCCCAAGCACTTTAAAGGACAAATATAGTTAAGTACTGGTACAAGGTGAGTCATTTAATTATTTAGAGTAGGGTTTCTTTCAGGCTAATTTGTTCCAGTGCCCATGGAAGCATTTTCTTGATTCCAATTTTTTTGGAAAAGACAAATGATACAAAGTTAAGACTTAACAGTTATTTTTTTTTAAATGAAGGTAAATATTGGTCATCTGTAAAGACGTGATGCATTTTTGCATAGAAAAAGACATCATAACTTTTCTGATGACCCAATATAATGACTTTACTAGAACTGGAACTAGCTGGGATCATGGGCACTGTGCCCCTGGCGTGCTCGGGGTTGGGAGTCCTCAGAACACAAGTAAGGGCCTTTTCCCTGTGGGTCGAGTTGCATTACCACTGCACTGCTACCTGGCCCAGCATTCTGTATGTGTGTTTCACCATAGGGCACATGTACTCATTGGGGGGTGGGGGGAATAGTGAGTAATCCCCCCTTAGAAGGGAATGGCCACATCAAAGTCTCTTCTCCAGTCTCCTCTCAGGATTTCTGGCAAGCAAATACACACTCTTGGAGTGATTTTTTTAAGCAAGCTGCTGGGTCTTGAAGGCAAGCTGTGCAGTCAGACCCAGCACCTTAACCTCTACTCCACCTGCTGGCCTGCATCCTGTGTTTTAATAAGTTCTTTAAGTGACTCTTGATATATGCTACAGTTTGAGAAACACCATTCTAGAAAATATGTTGTTTGTGATTAAATGGATTCTGTTGGTTAATTGCTTCATTTCATGTAACTGGAACCTATTATAACAGATATGTAAACTGGATTATTTAAAGTACCTTTTGGTTGTATTTATCTTAAACCAGTGATGTGTGGGGTATTATTTTAAACCATAGGATTGATGATGAGGAACAAACGCGCATCAGTCTGAACTGTACTCAGAAGGCTTTGATGCAGGTGGTGGCATTTCTGTCCCAGAACAGACAACTTTATCAGAAGACTGAAATCCTGTCACTGGAAAAGGTAATAAGAATATTCATGTTTGATTTTATATTACTGTGCCCTTTTTTGGCACCATAGGACACATGTGCTTGCCAGAAAGAGAAAGAGGGAGAAAGGAAGGTTCAGAAAGTGAGAAAGCACCACCCATGGGGAATGGTCATACTGCAATCCTTCTCTCCTCCATTTTTCACCCCTTTAAGGATTTCTGGCTCATGCACACACATGCCCGGTGTGTTTATCAACCTGCCAGGTCCAGGAATTTAACCTCATAGTCAACCATGTGTGATCCAGTTGCCTTAACCACCATGCCACTGGCTGGCCCTTAACTGTGCATTTGTTTTTAAAGAATTATTTTATTTAACTTTATTTATTTACTTATTTTTTAAATTGACCAGAGAGAGGGACAGAAAAAGAGAAAAAGTGAGGAAGCAAGCTGCCAGGTCCGGGACTCAAACTGCAGTCAACCATGTGGGAGTCCAGCGGCTCTAACCACCATGCCTCCTGCCGGTCCCAAGTTTGGTTTTTTTTTTTTTTTTTTTTTTTTTGATCAGGGAGCAGGTGTGCTAGCCAAAGAGAGACAGAGAAGGAGGAATAAACAGAAAGCATCCCAGTGGATGTGGGGATGCTACAATTCATTCACATCCATTTCCCCATCTAGTTGGAATTTGTGATATTGAATACTTTTTTGTTATTAGTGTTTTGGCCATTTGTATGTCTTCAGCATTTGTTGTTATTATTTCTAATTTGACGAGACAGAGAGAGAGAGAGAGAAAGGGAGAGTGAGAAAGCAAGCCACCAGGTCTGGTACTCAAACCAGAATCAGCCATATTTCCCTGTGTCTCTCTCTTTCTTTCTCTCCAAAGAGCACATATGCCCTATAATAAACTTGAAAAAGAAAAAGAGGGACCAGCAGTTGGCGTAATGACTATGTCACTGGACTCCCATGTAGTCGACTACAGTTCGAGTCCTGGACCCAGTGGCTTAAACTCACACCAGGCATGTGTGCGTGCGTGCCTAAGATCACAAGAGGAGAATGGAGGAGAAAGGATTGCCGTGTGGCCATCCCCCTCGGGGGGTGGCCTTTAACCACCAAGCCACCTGCCCCCAACTGTGCATTTTTAATACTAAAGTTTAATTAATATACAAAGAAGTGTACATTTTAATGTGTGCAGTTTGACGTGTTCCATTGCTCTGCATTTTTGTTAAGAAAATTAATTTGTAAATTGTTAGGTTGACAGGCCAGTAGTCACCTGAAGTACAAAGTGGCGATGAGGCACAACATGCCCTGGAAAGTACATTGTGGAAGGGAGGCATTTCAGGAAGAGGAAAGGGAAAAGGTTAGTACTTCTTTAGGATTATAGACGATCACAGGTTTGGTCTTCTCTCTTTCCTTTTTGTTTTTTTTTTTTTTTTTTTTTTAGAGGTGTTTTTGTGCACTCACCAGAGAGACAGAAAGCGAGAAATCACCCCCCAAGGGGGATGGCCACGTAGCAATCCCTTCTCCATTCTCCTCTAGTGATCTTAGCCCCACACGCACACGCGCGCCTGACGTGAGTTTAAGCCACTGGGTCCAGGACTCAAACTGTAGTTGACGACATGGGAGTCCAGCGACATAGCCATTATGCTGCTGGTCCCTCTCTTTCTTTTTCAAGTTTATTATAGGGCATATGTGCTCTCTGGAGAGAAAGAAAGAGAGACACAGGGAAAGTGAGAAATCATCCCCCAGGAGGGATAGCCATGCCACAATCCCTTCTCTATTCTCCTCTTAGGATTTTGGAGACGCATATTTGCCTGGTGTGTTTTTCAGGCTGCCAGGTCTGAGACTCAGACCGTGGAGTTGGCCATGTGGGATCCAGCTGCCTTAGCCTCTACACCACCTGCTGGCCTGGTCTCTTAATTTCTGCTCTCTGCTCATACCTTTTCATTCAGTCTAACTTGATAACAATTTGTACCATGGCAATTCCTGTATTTTTACATTCTGCCTCAGGATGCTTTCTTAAGGGGAAAAACATATTTCTACCTGCTGTCTGGATATTTTCCACTGACAGATCCCACAAGTATGTCAAATCCAACGTATATGTTCCTGGGGAGACTCAACCCCTGGGATTTCCACCCAGGGGAGGTGGGTCTTTCACTTGGTGCAGGAAAGAAGTTGAGAATGAGGGAGAGTGAAACGGTTTAATAAGAGCATACAGAGCAGATTACTCTACAGGTGGAGCAGCCCCGAAAGGCGAACATTTTCATTCCCTCCTCTGGTGGACAGGAAGAAAGAGTTAGCCCCGGACTTTCATGGCTGACTCCTTCTGTGACTGCAAGCCTTAAGGGGAAGGGGAAATCCATTACCTAAAATGAAAACTATGGGGCCAGCAGATGGCGTGGTAGTTAAGGTGCTGAACATTCCCACATGGTCAACCACGGTTTGAATCCCAGACCTGGTGGCTTGCTTTTTCACTCCCCGCACCGCCCTGCCCCATGTTTCTCTCTGGTCAAATTAAAATAAATGAATGAATAAAAAATAAATAAATAAATAAATCTTTAAAAAAAAAAAAAAGGAAAGCTAGAAGGGCTGCCAGCCCTGAGCATCAGTGAATATCTGACTTATGTTGCTTGGCTTATTGCCAGTCTGAATAAGGAACTGTTGACTCATGACTTTCCTGGGCAAGGGACAGTGATTTTCCTGGACCACTGTCCTTCCCATTTTCTGGCCTTAGTAGAGCAGTTCTAGTTGTTGTGGTTATCGTGAACTGTCATGGTGCAGGTGGAAGGTGTCATTCAACATGCTAATGCGGTACAAGAGGGTACAGTGAGTTTATAGGTTAGGCAGTTGCAGGCGTCATTGTGGTTCCAGCTAGTTCAGATCCAGCCTCAGCTATTTCCTGTTGCATCAGGTTGTATTGTTTTATTGTAGGTGTTGGAATGTCGTTCTCTTCAGTCCTCCTGTCTCCTATACAATAACTGACCTTATTGTCACCCCATACATTCATCTCTTCTCTTTTTTCCCATTTCTTGGGGGTATATTTGTCTACCTTATTTTCCAGGTTTCTACAATTCCTCCCTTGATTTTCCAAGGCAGCCCTGCTGATTCTGTCTCCATGTCTATAAAGAGGTTTTCTGTATTAGTTCTGTCCCCACAGTAGTGGAACTCACATCCTCCCTGACTGGGCACCCAAAGGAGAGTCCAGGCCTGTTAGTGTAGTGTTTGGACCCTGTAATGATCCGACTGCAGCCTGTGTGCAGCCCGCTTTCCTTCTCCATCCAGTTCTCTGCGGGCAGCCCACTGTCCACTCGTGGGTCTGCATGTGTTCTCATGCCTCTGGCATGTTGGTAAATTTCTATCTAGAATGCCTTTCCACATCCCATCCTACCCGTATCCTGCCACAATAGACTTGACATCACCACCCCTCCCTGTTTTTTTAAAGAGAGATTTTTGCTGTAAAGCGCTTGCACTCACTGGAGAGACAGAGAGGCAGAGAGACAGAGAGCAAGAAATCACAGATGGCCACACCACAATCCCTTCTCCATTCTCCTGTCAGGATTTTGGCCGTGCATATACACACATGAGTTTCAAGCCACTGGGCCTGGGATTCAAACCACTGTCAACCACAAGGGAGTCCAGTGATGTAACCATCACACCATCTGCTGGTCCCCCTTTTTATAGTCCTATCAAGTGTTTCTCTAGGACCCATGTCTTTGTAAAACTTTCCCTGATTCTTTTTCCTCTGAGCACCCCCACACCACAGTCTCAGCTCACTTCATTTGTCATCCCTTTGTGCTCCCAAGGCAGTTGTACCTACCTCACCTTTGAACACTTGTGTTTAAATCATTTATTTAGAGGTCTGCCTGCCTAGGAGGCTTTGAGCTCCTAGTCACCGTGCTTTTGTCAAGTTTGCATCCTCAGTCTGGCCTGCCACGTACTCTAGTGAGCTCACAGTGTGCATATTCACTGATTTCAGCATTTGTTCTTTGTTCTGTAGGTTTGGCTTTTAGGACTAATAATGGACAGTGTTTCTAACTTTCTTTTTTTTCAGCCTTTGCTTCTACACACTGGAATGGGCCGGTTGTGCACACTGGAAGAATCTGTCTCCTTGGCCACCATGATTGAGCGAATCAAAAGACACCTGAAATTATCTCATGTTCGCTTAGCTCTTGGGGCAGGGAGGACATTAGGTAAGTATTTGTCCTTCGCTTGTCTAATATACCTATGATAACATGGGGCAAAGGTTGAAACTCAGTTGGATTCCCATAAATGACAGAGAATGTGCTGGCAGCTCACAGGAAGAAAGGGGTTTACTTTATGATCAAGGTGGGCTAGGTCATGCTGTGGATGCAGGAACGTGTGGGAGCAGGGACGATCAGGCCCAGCACTCGCAGCGGGTCATCGGTTCTTTTCTCACACTCACGAAAAGTTAGAGACATGTCCACACAGAGAGGGCATAGCAAAGTGCAGAGGTTATTGAAGGAGAGGGAAGGAAAAATAGCTCCGAAGAAGAAGGGCAGGGCCCCAGAAAATGGGTTGTTAAGGAAGAACTGGGATAGAGGGCTTTTATCCAGCTGGGAGGAGCCTGTGCATGCATTCTTCTCGTGGCAGGAGGTCACACGTCCTATTGGTTATGCTAAACCTTAGGGTGGTCTCATAGTCATGAGACCCCATGTAATGCAGCCAGTTGGAAACTGGTTTGTTCATAAGGTTGTTAATTTGGAAAAGGTCACTATGTCAGTTAACTTTAAAGGCCTGGTGATCCGTATCTTGGAATCCATGCCCCAGAATCAGGGAGGGGTTTGCCCTTCAGGGAGTGCCTTGCCCCATTCTGGTATTTGTGATAATGCCCTTACATTATCTTATGTGTCCTGGGCCCTGGACTATGTCCCTCTGACCTTTTGGTTTTTGTCTAATTGAGTCTCATTGCAAAGGGGCCATGAATTCTTTAAGAATAAGATTTACATGTCTGAGGGCAAAGGAATATGGCAACTGGGAGAGGAGAGGAGTTAGGGTCAAATAAAAAAGGGGAGAGATTTTAACAGTCAGAGGCCACACAGCACAGCGGCTCTCTTCTCTGGCGCCCCTACCCTATCTACCTGTAAGGCCCAGCTCCTGTCTCACTGGGAGATATCTCAACAGCTAGGGATTTATTTCCAACCATACTACATGCTCATAAGTCTGCAGAGGAAATCTCTTCACTCTACCAGAGGAACAGCAGTTCTCAAGGGTCTTAAACCATCAGTTAAGAATTCCAGACTGGAAATGATATGTATCACTTGCTCAGCTTTTTGTCCAGAATTACTCACATAGCCCAACAGCCCAGGGAGGGCATGAATGGGGTCCTACCATGTGCCAGGAGGAGAACTGAATCATGGTGGCTACAGCTATAATACGAATCTCGCACTTTTCAAAACTGCTGATACTTCACGTGGAAGTGCTCCACTACCCCACTGCACGTTCTGAGTCCTGCGGCCACTGTCTTTTCTTCCGGCTTTCCCACAGTTAATTTACTACTGATGAGACCGGGAGACAAAACTGCATTACCATCTAGATTCTTGGTACAAATTAAAACACTAACATGAAGACAAATTATAATTATAGGTCTCTAATTTTCTTTACTTTGAAGAGTCCCAAGTCAGAGTCGTGGCCGTGTGTGCTGGTTCTGGGAGCAGCGTTCTACAGGGCGTAGAGGCCGACCTCTACCTCACAGGTAGGGCAGCCTTCACATCTCTTCTAATTTTGGTTTATGTTTTACAAAGTAGGAGGAATGGATTTTAGGACAGTGCCTGGAGCATAGATGATATCTAATGAACATTTTTTTGAACCTGAGCTAAATAGTAACCACATTAAAACGGGGAACATACTGTATTCTTTGTGGAGAGAAGAAATCATTTATTTCTTTGTTTGTCTGAGTCATATCCAATCTATGATCATACATTGTGTCTCATTGTCTTACTCCATTAGTGCTGATACAAAAGAAATACCTGAGACTTGGGCGGTTTATAAAGAAAAATCACCCAGATTTTCTGGTGTCTGGAAGTCCAAGAGCATGGGACCAGTATCTGGCCAGACTCATGCTATCTTACAACGTGGCCAAGATAAGCCTAAAGGAAAGCAAGCGTTTGCGAGAGAGAGCCCTCTGGGTGACCTCCTTCCTTTTTTTTGTTTTAGAATTATTTATTTTATTTTTTATTATTGTTTTCAAATTTC
>NW_006159858.1:2976721-2981179 GCF_000334495.1 Tupaia belangeri chinensis
CAGGCCTTTACCCACGGTGCCCCCTGCCAGCCCCAAGCCTACTTACTTTTTTTTTTAGGGGTGGGGGGGAGAGGTTTTCGCTATAGGGCGCGTGCGCTCGCCAGACAGACAGAGACAGACATAGAGACACAAAGCGAGAAATCACCCCCCGGGGGGATGGTCACGCCGCAATCCCTTCTCCTCCATTCTCCTCTCGGGATCTTGGGCACGCACGCACACGCGCCCGGCGTGAGTTTTAAGCCACCGGGTCCGAGATGCAAACTGCAGTCGACTACGTGGGAGTCCAGTGACATAGCCATTATGCTAACTGCTGGTTCCCAAGCCTACTTACTTTTATAACAGCTCACTCTTAGAGGAACTGTAATCATTACGGAGAACTGAGACAGCTGTAATTTACTCATGAGGGATCTGCCCCAAGTCCTAAAAACCTCCTACTAGGCTCTGCCTCCCAATACTGCCTCATTTGTGCCAAGTTCCAGCACTCAGATCTCAATAGAAGGTACATAGCTTTAGTCTCCTTGGTCTGGAATAGTTCCTCAGCTTTGACTAAATGGCATTGACATTTTTTAATAGCACAGACTTCCCTTTTATTTTCCCTAGGCCTTTTGTTTTATTATCTCAATTTAGAATGTCTTAATTACGTCCTCATAAAAAAATGATCCCCCCCCACCCAAAGGCACATGGGCTTGCTGGAGAGAAGACAGAGAGAGTGAGAGAGTGGGAAAGTGAGAAAGCAAAGCAACTTCCCCCGCCCCACTCTCATAGGCAATGGTTATACCACAATCCTTTCCCTTCCATTTCTCCCTACTTTTGAGATTTTGAGCATGTACACATGTATGCCTGGTGTGTGTCTCAGGCTGCTGGGTCCAGACTCAAACTAGGCAGTCAGCCATGTAGGATCCAGCCACTTTAATCACCATGCCATAGGCTGGCCCAGTAATGACTTTTTAAAAACTTGGGGTTGGCAGGTGGCATGGTGGTTAAAGGCACTGGATTCCAATATGGCTGACCATGGTTTGAGTTCTAGACCTGGCAGCTTGCTTTCTCACTTTCCCTTTCACTTCTCTCTGTTCAATTAAAAATAATAACAACAGGACCAGCAGCTGGCATAATGGCTATGTTGCTGGACTCCCATGCAGTCGACCGTGGTTCGAGTCCCGGACCCAGTGGCTTAAACTCACATTGGGTGCGTGTGCATGTGTGCCCAAGATCCGAGAAGAGAATGGAGGAGAAGGGATTGCAGTGTGGCCATCCCCTCTAGGAGGGTGATTTCTCACTCTCTGTCTCTCTGTCTCTGTCTTTCTGGCAAGTGCATGTGCCCTATAGCAAAAACCTCTCAAAAAAAAAAAAAAAAAAAAAAGGATCCTATGGCTATGTGGAGAAATCAAAAATATATTATCTGGCTAACTTTATTTTATTTTTGTTTTTTGTAAATTTGCCAGCAGGTGCATGTGCTTGCCAGAGAGTGAGAAAGCACCCCCGGTGGGTAGGGTTATGTTACAGTTCCTTCTCCGTTTTTCCACCCTGTTGGGGTTTCGGACATGCACACACACACATGCTTGGTGTATTTCTCAAGCCACCAGGGCTGGAATTTGAACCATAGTCAGCCATGTGGGTTCTGGCTTTCTTAACCACCAGGCCACAGGTCAGTCCACCTGGCTAACTTTGGATGTCTCTGATCTGTGAGGTAACTTTGAATATAACTTTGGGGATGGGAAGTACCAGCTAAAGGACTGAGCGTCAGCTTAGGTGAAGGTTCTTCACCTTCTGAGTCTAGGTGGCGCTCTCTGGTATTAGATGGTCAAGTGTAATGACCTGTAAAAACCAGCAGATGGGGAGCGTCCTCTTCGCACTCCTGTCTCTTGCTCTTCATTGGTTATTTTCCTCACAGCTGCCATCCTGAGCAAGGTTTTCTTTCATTTGCTGTCAGCTATCATTAGAGTCTTCACTGACACCCCACTTAATGTCTTTTCCAGTGAGTGAGCTTATAATAGTCCAGGAACCCAGACTTGTCCTTTCTAAAGTAGAGCTTCTAATCAGGCTATTTTAGTGTCTTTTCCTCCTTTTTTTAACTTTATTTTTACTATTATGTTACAGAGTAGGACATTTTCAAAGATACTTGAATAAAAATTTTCCTTAGAGTAAAGTAACACACATTGGGAGGGGAGTTGAAAAACTGAAGAATAAACTCATTTTTGTTTCCCCCTCTCTCTCATTTATTTTAAAGAATTATTTTTGTTATATTATTATTTTAATTTGACTAGAGAGACCATACACACACAGGGAAAGTGAGAAAGCAAGTGACCACATCCTCAAACCACACTTGAACTGTGGTCGGCCATGTGGGAGTCTAGCACCTTCACCACCACGCCACCGGCTGGCCCCTCTCTCTCTTTTTTAATTTCCAGAGGACATGTACACTTGTCAGAGGGACAGAGAGGAAAAAGCACTCCGCAGTGGAGCTCGGGCACATACACACACATGCCTAGTGTTTTTCAAGTTGCTGGGGCTAAGTTTCAAATCACAGCCATGCAGGGTCCATTTCCTTGAACTGCTAGGCTATAGGATCGGCCTAAATTCATTAGCAAAAAATTTACTTTAAATTTCCTAGAAAGTGTGTGTGGTCATCTGAGAGACGGTACTAGAAAGCATCCCCATGGGGGTATGGTCACACTGCAATCCCTTCTCCATCTCGCCTTCATTTTGGGATTTTTGCATGTGCACACACACATGCCCAGCATGTTTTTCAAGTTGTTGAGTCCAGGACTTGAATCTCACAGTTGACCAGGTGGGGGATCCAGCCACCTTAACAACCACTCCATGGGCCGACCTCATTTTCTTTTTCTGATAACCTCTTTTCCTTAATTTTTTTTTATGCCTTTATGTCTTTAGATAATGGTTCAATTTATACTTCTGTTTTTGTTTTTGTTTTTTGAGAGGTTTTTGCTATAGGGCACGTGCGCTCACCAGAAAGACAGAGACAGAGAGACAGAAAGCAAGAAATCACGCCCCAGGGGAGATGGCCACGCCGCAATCCCTTCTCCATTCTCCTCTTGGTATCTTGGGCACTGTACGCACACACGCCCAGTCACTAGGTCCGGGACTCGAACCGCAGTCGACTACATGGGAGTCCAGCAACATAGCTATTATGCCAACTGCTGGTCCCTCAATTTATACTCCTTATGAACAAACCAAATTGTGTACAATAGATTTTTACTCTTGAATTAGAAGTCTTCACAAGTGGTGTTTTTAAAAATTCAAAACAGCATTTTCCTCAAATCTTTTCACAAAAGATGAGATTCTCTTCCATCTTTAATTTCCTAATTTCTAGAAATTTTGTCTAAGTCAAAGATTAATACTTTGTTTTTCATCTATAAGTAATCTTAAATTCATCTCATTCTTTTTTTAATAATTATTTTATTTATTCATTTATTTATTATTTTTTAATTTGACCAGAGAGAGAGAAAGTGAGGAAGCTAGCCACCAGATTCAGGACTTGAACCCTGGTCAGCCATGTGGGAGTGTCCAGCGCCTTAACCACCACACCACCTGCTGGTCCCAATTCATCTTATTCTTATGAATTGCACTAGCAGTGATACTGAAAATATTGGTGCTCACAAAATATAAAGCAATTTTCCAGGAAAGGTACCTAGGATTTTTTTCCTGAGGTATTACTTACATACTTAATAGTGATCATTTATTTTATTGTGAAAACACTTTTTTTTCTTTTTCTTTTTTTTTACTTTGCTATAAGGAGTATGCACTCACCAGAAGAGACAGAAAGTGAGAGAGCACCCCCCAGCGGGGATGACCATGCCACAATCCCTTCTTCTCTGCTCTCTTGGGATTTTAGGCATGCACACACATGCATGGCATGTTTTGTTTTGTTTTCTAACCAGGTCCAGGACTTAAACTGTGTAGTCATCTATGTGAGACTCAGCCACCTCAACCCCCATGCCACCTGCCTAGCCCAATGTATTCATACAGATCTTGTTTTTTGTTTTTTAATTTTGCCTGAGGAGGTACATGCTTGCCAGAGAGACAGGGAGAGAGGAAAAGTCAGAAAGCACCTTCCATGGGGAACGGTCACACCACAGTCCCTTATCCTTTTTCCCTCCTTTTGGGATCCTGGGTATGCACACATGTGCCTGGTGTGTGACTCAAGCCACCAGGTCTGGGCCTCAGTCGTGCTGTTGGCCATGTTGGACCCAGCCACCCTAACCACCAAGCCACAGCTGGCCCCAGAGTTGGTTCTGTCTGGATATGCTGAATGGGATACTTGCTGTGGGTCTGCCATGGAGGAAGCTGGACTAGTCAGTAGGTTGGCCTTTCTCTCCAAGTTGGAGGACATGTAAGGAAGCTATACAGCTTTCCAGACTTACATGTCAAGTAGCTCTGCTGTATTATGTTTACTGCCCACAGAATACAAGCTTGGTATTGTGCTCTTGTGGTTCAGCA
>NW_006159858.1:2981233-3004189 GCF_000334495.1 Tupaia belangeri chinensis
GAATCCAAGCTTGGTATTGTGCTCTTGTGGTTGAGCAGAACCTCCGTAGATTCTATGTGTGATATTTAAGTGTTCTTTCCTTTCTGGCAGGTGAGATGTCCCATCATGATGTTCTGGATGCGGCTTCCCAGGGAATAAATATCATCCTTTGTGAACATAGCAACAGCGAACGAGGCTTTCTTTCTGACCTTCGAGACATGCTGGGAGCTCACTTGGAGAATAAGATTAACATTATCCTGTCAGAGACAGACAAGGACCCTCTTAGTGTCATTTAACACCTACAGGAATGTCAAGGTGACACAGTCTGAACCAGTTGGATCCTAACTTGAGTGTGTAATATGAAGCACTCTGAGATCCTGTCTCAGAATGCATTATCTCCAGTTTATCTGGTTCACCAAATGTTCTGTAGTTCATAAGGTGAACGCTGTATTGCAGCTATCATATTAAAAGAACACATTCATTATAAACTCTTGGAAAGCTTGACTGAAGTCTGTTAACATTCTTGGGAAGTAGCTTGAGTAATCCTCATGTATTTTATTATACTTGGGATTAGTGTAGATACAGCATCAATCAATTCAAGTTCATGTACCACATTAAGGATGCTGTAATTGCTGATATTAGTAAAAGCTCATAAATAGATATTTCATATTTTATCTTCATATCCTCACAACTGCTGTCTGACAGAGCCTTCTATATAATAAGTGCTTAACATTATTTAAGATGGTTTAACAGCAGTTTAAGATATTTAAATGTGTGACCAGAAGATTGCATAATGATTAGGTTATTGGACTCCTACATGGTCGACCGTGGTTTGAGTCCTGGACCCAGAGGCTTGAAACTCATGCGAGGCAGGCACCTGTGTGTGTGTGCCCAAAATAGCAAGACGAAAATGGAGAAGGGATTGCAGCATGGCCATCCCCCCCTTGGGGGTGATTGCTCCCTTTCTGTCTGTGTCTCTCCAGCAAGTACACACACTATAGCAAAAATCTCTCAAAAAAAAGTAGGGCCTGCTTCATGGTGTAGTGGTAATGTGTCCCTCAAGAGAACCTGGGGGGCTGACAGGTGGCATAGTGGTTAAGGGTGCTGGACTCCCACATGGCTGACCACAGTTCGAGTCCTGGACCTGGTGGCTTGCCTTCTCTCTCTTTTTTTCTCTCTTACTCTGTTCCTCTCTGGTCAAATTTACATAAATAGGAACCTGCAGTTGGCGTAATGGCTGTGTCGCTGGACTCCCACGTAGTCGACCGCGGTTCGCATCCTGGACCTGGTGGCTTAAAACTCACGCCAGGCGCGTGTGCATGCATGCCCAAGATCCCGAGAGGAGAATGGAGGAGAAGGGATTGCGGCGTGGCCATCCCCCCTGGGGGGTGATTTCTTGCTTGCTCTCTGTCTCTGTGTCTGGTGAGCGCACGCGCCCTATAGCAAAAAAAAACAAAAAACAAAAACAAAAACAAAACCCTCTCAAAAAAAAAAAAATTTACATAAATAAAATTAAATAAAAGAATTGTTTAAAAAAGAGAGAGAGAGAGAGAACCTGGATCCCATGGGCCAGCCCTCTGGCCTGGTGGTAAAGGAGTTAAATCCCACATGGCTGACCACATGGTTCTAGTCCCTGCCCTGGTCTTGCCCTGGTGATTTGAAAAACATGCCAGGCACATGTGTATGCATGCCCAAAATCTGAACAGGATAGAGAAATGGAGAAGGGACTATACCCCATTATAGGGGTACTTTTTTCTCCCTTTCTCTTTGTCTTTCTCTGGCTAGTGCATGCACCCCAGCAGATTCAAAAAAAAAAAAAAAAAGGGGGGGGGACCCAGCAGTTAGCATAATGGCTATGTCAGTGGACTCCCACATAATCAACCGTGGTTCGCATCCCAGACCCGGTGGCTTAAAACTTACACCGGGCGTGGGTGTGTGCCCAAGATCCCGAGAGGAGAATGGAGGAGAAGGGATTGTGGTGTGGCCATCCCCCCTAGGGGTGATTTCTCGCTTTCTGTCTGTCTGGCGAGCGCACGCGCCCTATAGCGAAAACCTCCCCCCCCCAAAAAAAAAGGGAGAGGCTGGATTCTACATGGTGATTGTGGTTTGAATCCTTAATCCTGTCAGCCTGAACTGTGCTGGGCATGTGTGCAAGTGCCAAAGATCTAATGAGCTGGAGGAAGGGGACAGCATTGTGACCAGACCCTGTGAAGGGTGCTCTTTTCTCAGTCATACTCACATGTGTGCACACACTATAAATAAAGGGAGGGAAAATCAAAACACGGGAGACTCGACTCTCTTAGGGGGAAATCAAATAATCACAGAAAGCCTAAGAACAGTCACTTACATCACGGTTTTCCATCCCTCCATTTACAGGAGCCACACAGTCTATTACAAGGCAGACCCTCATGACTCACTGTCATCTGATATGCTATTTAGGACTGAAGAAGAGTCATCTCACCTCCCAGAATGTAGGAAAGTACATTCTGAGCAAAGCTGACACCACATTCGACTTAAGATTGGGAAAAAGTTTACTTCTAAAGTTAGTCATTTTTTCCCATCTAATATATGTAATACGTGTTTCATTGTATAAGTCATTCTCAGCTCTAGTGCCTCCCTTCAGTAGACAGTTGATTAGTAAAGCTAATCCCAGGTGAGAGCCCCCTCTCATTAAGGTTAGTCCATACACTTTTTTTTTTTTCCAGATTTTTGCCATAGGGAGAAAGGGAAAGTAAGAAATCACCCCCCATCACCATGGCCACTCAGTAATCCCTTCTCCCATTGTCCTCTTGGGATTTTGGGCATGCATGCACATGTGCCCTGTGTGATGAATTTCAAGTATCCATGTCTGGGACTCGAACTATGCAGCCAGCCATGTGAGATCCAGTGCTTTAATCACCATACCACCTACTGGCCCCACACTGTTTCATAACAGAAGAAATGTTTGGGCTTGCAGATACCAGTCCAGGAAACTATGCACTTACTTTCCTCTGACAGTATGCCATCTCCAAAGGAGTCCCCCCACACCCCTTGTTTTGTTTTTGTTTTTTTTGAGAGGTTTTTGCTATAGGGTGCAGGCATTCACCAGAAAGACAGAGAGAGACAGAAAGCAAGAAATCATCCTCCAGAGGGTATGGCCACACCATAATCCCTTCCCCTCCATTCTCCTCTTGGGATCTTGGGCACGTACACACACACACACACACACACACACACACACACAGGCCGGGCGTGAGTTTAAGCCACTGGGCGTGTGTGTGTGCAGGACTTGAATCGCAGTTGACTACATGGGAGTCCAGAGATACAGCCATTGTGCCAACTGCTGGTCCCCACCCTGTGCTTTTTTAAAGTTTGCCATAGGCACTTGTGCTCCCTGGAGAGAGACAGAGGGAACAGGAAGTGAGTGAGTAACCACTACCCTGGGGAGATAGCCACACCCAATCCCTTCCCCACTCTCCTAGGGATTTAGGGATTTGGAGCACACAGCACACCCTGCATGTTTTTCAAGCAATTAGCACAGGACTCAAATTGCTCACGCAGCCATGTGGGATCCATCTGCCTTAACCACTGCGTCACCTGCTGGCCTTCCTTTGTTTTTTCCCCTATCATTTGCTCAGTGAGAAATCAAAGAATGTGCATAGCTATAAAATTTAAAGTGCACAAACTGCAGAAATGGGTATGAGGGGGGTTGTGAAGTTCGAGTGCTGAAAATTTCAGTTAATAAAAACAGTTCTGGGAACCAGCAGTTAGCGTAATGGCTATGTCGCTGGACTCCCACGTAGTCGACCGCGGTTCGCGTCTCGGACCCGGTGGCTTAAATCTCATGCCAGGCGCGTGTGCGTGCGTGCCCAAGATCCCGAGAGGAGAATGGAGGAGAAGGGATTGCGGCGTGACCATCCCCCCTGGGGGGTGATTTCTTGTTTTCTGTCTCTATGTCTCTGTCTGGCGAGCGCACGCGCCCTATAGCGAAAAAACCTCTCCAAAAAAAAAAAACAGTTCTCATTTGCTAAATCAGTT
Organism: Tupaia belangeri chinensis; assembly: GCF_000334495.1. NCBI lineage: Eukaryota > Metazoa > Chordata > Mammalia > Scandentia > Tupaiidae > Tupaia > Tupaia belangeri. The sequence continues at coordinate 2,985,230 of NW_006159858.1, forward strand.
CTGGTTTGGAGCTGCGTGACTCGAGCAAAAAGTCTCTCAGAGGTTTATCTCTACACTGGTATTTGAAGCAAACCAAACCTTCCTGCATGCTCCAGTGTCTTTCCTGTTCCTCACCTTGGCCCGTTTCCTTCATGGCTTCACACAGTTCATGTTGTACATTTGCAAGCATTCACATTGGTTATAAAAACATAAATAACGTAAGTGCAACAAAAACATAAGAGCCTCTAAGTAATATAGTCCATGTTAATTTTTTTCTAAGTGCTCCTCTATCATCAGAGATACGGTAGCTAATCTGTGACTTTTCCTTTGAAGAAAACCAGAAGAAAGGCCCAGAATGTCTCCAATAACAAGCTTGCATTGGTTGCATATGTATATTGTAACATGTCTCCTTGGACAATGTCTAGTTCAATTGCTTGATTGGAGGTTTTCTTGATTCATTCTTCTGTCAAGATACTTATTTATCCCCATCAGAGGTTCCAGTGACTTAGGGCCAATGAAGAGTGGGGCTATTTGTAACTGTTCCATAGTGTTTCCTGATGTAGCCATTCTGCCGTGCTCATTGTTTCTGCTACAAACCTCAGATTGCATTCTGATTCCATAGAAACTGCCATTGTACTTGCTGGCTTTTGTAAGCTTGTGCTCTTGGATAGCTCCTGTTTGTTTTCTGGAAATGACAAGGTGATAGTCTTACATCCACCTTATAATCCTGTGTTATCCTGAGCCAAATGTTTCAGGGGATTTAGCTATCAAATCATGTCCTGGACCTTGTAGCTGAAAATCATGCCAGGCACATGTGCATGTGTGTCTAAAATCCCAAGAGGAAGATAGAGAAGGGATTGCAGCATGGCCATCCTCCTGGGGGGTGATATCTCACTTTCCCTATCACTGTCTGTCTCCAGCAAGCCCATGTGCCCCATGACAAAAACCTAACAAACACAAAAAATCATACTGACCCAACCCTTCACAGGGCCCAGGATAATCACTGTCTGGGTATAGTGTTATTTCCTGCCCTGTAATAGGCTTAAAAGACTGTCAGGCCAGCCAGCAAAGTGGTGGATAAGACAGCTCAAACCCTGGACCTGTAAATACATAGGTTGATGCATGTGTGCCCAGAATCCTGAGGGGAGAAATGGAGAAGGGATTAGTGTGCCCATTCCACTTGGGTGCTTCCTCACTTTTTTTCTCTCTCCCCGTTGAGTGCACACGCCCCCTAGCAATTTTTTTTTTAAGAGAAGAATGTCTTGCTCTTTTTCAGGATCACTGGTTTCCTACTTGCTCTGCTGCTTTTTCTTGTATGTATATTGGGAATATTCAGATGAAGCTTCCTACAATTTGTCATCAAATGACCTCTTTTCTTACTTTTTAGTTTATTTCTTGAGAGAGGACACACCCTCAACAAGGCCTCAATATGGATCCACCCCCAGCCTTGGCCAACCCGAATCACAGGCATGTGGGCATGTGTCTGAAATGTAAAGTGAAGCCCCAGAACATAAACCTGGGACCTTTCCATTTGGGCTCAGCTGAGCCACCACTGTGCCGTCACCTGGCTGGCCCCACGAATCACTCATTCCAGTTGTGAACTAATTTCACTGCCTGCAGTCAGGTTCCTTCCCACCCTCCATTTGCCGAGGATGACCCCCATCTCCTGTGGCCCTACAGCATGACTCTCTTGGTTTCAAACCAGGTAGCACCACAGCTGCTTAGCCAGTTTCCAGAAGTTTCTAAGCAGAACAGGCAGCTTCTCAAAGTCAACCAACCGTTTTCCTCCTGGTTGAACTGCACAACAATGTCATTTTTTTTTTTTTTAAGCAAAATCTATTTACCATCCCCAAAACACACTGATCGTTTTACGAAATCTTCAAAAACTTTATAGAAAATGTATAATACGAGGGGCCAGGTCAAGGCCAAGTAGTTAAGTGAACTAGATCCCACATGGCTGTCTATTCAGCTCGAGTTCTGGACCTGGTGGCTTTAAAACCATGTTGGGCACATGTGTGTACTACAAATCCTGACAAGATGGAGAAATGGAGAAGGGACTGTGGTGTGTCCTTGCCCCCATAGCGGGTGCTTTCTCAGTTTCCTTCTGTCTCTGGAGAACATGTGTGTTCTATAGGGAAAAAACCCAAAGTATTAGGAATAAACTATACAAATTTCAAAAAATTTTTGGACCAAAATAAACTCATACTTCAATTCCACTTTTCCACAAACTTATTTTTTATTTTTTTTAATTTATTTTTTAAAGAATTATTTCATTTAACTTTATTTATTTTAATTTGACCCGGGAGAGACAGAGTGAGCAAGAGAGTGAGAAAGCAAGCCACCAGGTCCGGGACTCAAACTGCAGTCGGCCACGTGGGAGTCCAGTGTCCTTAACCACCACGCCACCTGTCGGCCCCCCACAAACTTTTTCAAGTCCCCTCATATATGAATGAAATGTTTAGGTATACACACATACACACACACATTTATATAACGTTTATATTAAAATAACGGAAACAATGCTAAAATGGGTCAGCAGGTTATGTAGTGGTTAAGGGGCTGGACTCCTACATGGCTAACTGTGGTTCGAGTCCAGGAAGGACCTGGGGGCTTGAAAATCATGCCAGGCATGTGTGCATGAGTTCCCTAAATCCCAGGAGAATGGAGAAGAGACTGCAGCGTGGCCATTTGCCCTGGGGAAGGGTGACTTCTCACTTTGCCACCTCCTTTCTCTCTTACCCTGTCTCTCTTCAGCAACTGCAAGTGCCCTAGGGCAAAAACTTTAAAAAAAGAAAAGCTAAGAAAGTCAAAGTTTTTTTTTTTTTTTTACTATTATGAAAACTAAAATAGTACTTGGTACATAAGGAATTCAAATTTATAAAAAGTGAATGTTTCTACATCCCTTATCCCTTTTTTTTTTTTTTTTTTTGCTATTAAGAGTACCTGGAAAATGTTTCAAGTGTTTCAAAATGTCTGTCCAGTCTTGCTGGAAGCAAGTTAACACAGTAGAAAAAACCAGAACCTTGGCAATCAAGATATAACTGGTAGAGCTAAAGTTAACACTGATGCTAACACAAGTTAATGAAGCACATACAGCAATTCTGCAAAGATCACCAGATTTGTAAGATGCACCCAAAAAAGTTCCATTGGAAGCACTTCAAGGAATTTTTAGTAAAAAAAAAAAAAAAAAGAAAAGAAAAAGAAACACTACAAATGAAAGAAAAGGTCATTTTATCCAAATTGGCTTTTTATTTACTAATCGTAAAGTCTATCGACACATATTGTTCACAAATAGTATAGACACAAAAATTATAAAAATAAACCAGTAGATATTTAAGGGCAAGTGCAAAAATTTGCACATTAGTTCATCAAAATTTTATATATATTTTACACTGTAACAGTTTCACTGCATATTAGTTCATTAAAGTTTTATATATATTTTACACTGTAACAGTTTCATAGACTAGATATAAGCAAAAAAGCAAGGTGCAAACCAGCAAGTATCATGTGACACCATTTGTGTTTTCAGAAGGGAGAGATACAGACACCTTACATATGCATAGACTATCTCTGAAAGAAAGCTCAAACTGCTACCAGTGGTGGCCTAAAGGACTGCAGATCAGAGAATGGAAAGGAGACTCAATTTCACTGAATATCCTTTGGTACGAATTAAATTAAAAAAATTATATTCATGTAAAAATTTATTTAAATATTTTGATAATTTAAGACTAAACCCTTAATAAATGGATTTAACATAAAATTACTTTAAAATTATATACCACAAAATAATTTTTTAAAATTCCAAGCATTTTTGGAAATATTTTCTTAAAAGATTTACAAATTGAGTGAGAAATGTTGATGCAGTACATATTTTGTTACAGTGCTATTTTAATGGAGAATTTCATTTCCAAGTATGAGATATTTCAGAGGACGTGAAACCTATGAGCAGACCATAGTGGCCAGGGTTATTTCATGTAAGTATTCAGGAAGCTGGAACTCATCACTTTAAGGAAGAAAAATTGGAAATATCTGACAGTGAGTTTTAGATCTACTTGACAGAAAAGCCAACATTAATGTATAGGCAGCCATTAAAATGCTATTTACCTGCAATGTTATTCAAGAAAAGAAAAATATGTCAATATTTAAGAACAATGAATTGTTTTATTTCTGTTGAAATTACTAAATTAAAACAATTACTAAAATGTAATTCAGGATTTTATTTCTCTAGCCTGTTTTCTTACTTGAATCATGAAGGTCTTGACACAGACACAAACAGTTCCAAATGGATCCACTGTTCACGTGCTTTTTAGCGTGGATGGACAAGGTATGTACTCCTTACGCTTTTCCTGCTATCCCCACTGATAGTATTATATCCCCAACCCTCATCCCTAGTATGTAGCCTATCCCAAAGGAGAAAGCTGGACCAACTACTTCTTTCCAACCTATACTTTTGTCAAGCTGATTCAGAAACAGTAAAAGATGATCTGCCTTTTCCATTAAACTCATTGGTCTGATACAGAGAACAGAAAATGAAGCAGATTTACACAATGCCCAGGTCTTTGTACTTCCACCCTCTGGAACAAACGCATCACTTGCAAACAATCAGCTCGGGGAGTGTTAAAAGGCCCTCAAAAAATTATGAATAATATCTCTAGTATAAAAGAATTCAAAAACATCCAGTTCCAAATATTCCCTGAGCTCACTGTTCATTCCAGCAAGAAGTCTCCGGAGAGGTAATGAGTGAAAGGCACATTTTCTCCCACTTGAGGACTGCTGCGTAGTACTACAGACAACACCAGGCTAAGCAAAAGTTCCACTGATGACATTCCCCCGCTTCCAATTTAAAATTTCATAGGCTGGAAAAATAATTGAATGTTGGATGTAAACACAACACTTCCAACCAGAGGAGTGGCAGCTGGGGTGCAACAACCCTTCCGTGGAAAGATAAAATGAGTAAGGATAGCTTCAAACCTCCTCTTCTTCCTTTTCCAAGAAATCAGTCAATGTTCCACTGTCAACAGGAATTAATAAATACTCCACTCCATCAGTTCCCTGAAAGATGTAAGGGAGATACTTAAACCACTGTAGGGTAAACAAAAAATGTATCTGATTTCTTTGATGCAATATTTGAAATATGTAAATTTAAAAATTACGTTAAAAGAGTACCCAGGAGTACATATATATGTAGTATTTTAATATAGTAATAATTAAACAACTTTAAAGAAGGTAGGCAGGAAGGCATTTATTTTCTTTACCATGCTGTAGATTCATCTTCACCTTTCTACCCTCTCCAGAATCTTGACACTAATTTTTCTGTTGTTTTCCTCTTTCAACAGAATCCTTTTCTATTGACTCAAAATTTTTTTCTTCTTTCATTTATTTGTTCATTTATCTATTTATTCTATGAGAGAGGAAGACAAAGACAGACAGAGTCCCCATGCTGCCATCTCCCCCAACCGAAGCCAGCCAAGATCATGGTCCTGTGCCTGGCATGTACAGAGACTCTGGGATGCAAACCTGGGGCCTTCCACATGGCTTCGGCATTATGGGGTATCGAGTTACTGCTGAGGCACAATGGCTGGCTCCACTGGCTTTTAAATATATTCAGGTAGTTCCCACTTTAAAATAACTTCCACTCCTTCATTCCTCTCCAACTATTGCCCTCCCTCTGCACCATCCAGAAGAGTTGTCTATAATGATGGTCTCCTCTTCCTCACATCTTGCCCAATAGTCCAACCTAGCTACTGCTCCATTCCACTCTCCATGGTCACATCAGAGTAGAATAATTTTTGATTATTTTGTTTTATAAAAAATTATTTAACTTTATTATTAATATTATTATCTGAGACTGGAACCATGGTTGGCCATGTGGGAGTCCAGCACCTCTAACCACCATACCACCTGCCAGCCCCTAATTCCTATTACTTTAGAATAAAGATTAAAATCCTTTCTTTGGCCTAAAAGACACAATAGTCTTATATCACTGTATATTTAGCCTCATCTTGTGATGGTTGTCTTTTTGTTCTAAGTCTCTTTAAATGCTGTTTCTGGCCTCTTTCCTTGTTTTTGACTGGTTATCTCCTGATCTTCCTTTTGATCTCAGTTCAGGGGTTTCTTCTGATATCCATAATCAGGGCAAATTTACCTTTTTTTTTTAGTTGTGTTTGTTTTCTGCTATATAGGAAGTGTGTGCTCATGGAGAGGGCGGTGGGGAGGTAGTGAGAAATCACCCCCCAGGGTGAATGGCCCTGTCACAATCCCTTCTCAACCATTCTCTCAGGATTTGGGGCATGCACGCACACGTGCATGGTGTGATTTCCAAGCTGCCAGGTCAAGGAATCAAACAGTCCTGTCAGCTATGTGGGATCCAGAGCCTTAACCTCCATGCCACCTGTTGGCCCCAAGTTTACCTATTTGAATATGCTCTTTCAGAATCATAGGACTTAACACAATTAAAATTGGACATGTATATTATTACTTGTCTAATGCCCATCTCCCCCTTTAGACTTTAAAGCTCCAGAAGAAAAGTAGTTGGGTTTGTGCTCACCACTACATCCTTAACACTTTGTGCAGCATCTGACATGCTCAATAAACATATAACCTCCACACCCCTTAATAAGTTATATGCGCTATTCCTGGCACACAATGCTGTAATAGCAGTTTTACCTTCTTTGTTCTTATAAGCTTGTGATCTCTAAATTCAGTTAACTGGGCTCGGAGTGTCAGGTCACTATTGACAAGGAATGCCTCCCGACATTGCTGATAAAAATCTTGAAAAGAAAGTCCTGGCAAGTTCAAAAGGAGATATGAATGTAAGTCAGCAGGTAGGACATATGTGAATAACCATAGTAAAGGACAGAGACCAAAAGCGCTACTGGTATGTTATACCAACAAGAGTTGATAAAAAAAAAAAGTACCTCTGGTAAAAAGTAAAAACTAAGCAACACTTAGGTGTCATCTATTGTGGCTTACAGTTCTTAAAGAGAACTGATTGGTGAAAGAAGTCAACTGTGACCAAGTGTAACATAACCCCTTGGGTGGTTTTAAAGTCTGAATAAAGTTGACTTTAGAAGTGGAAGTTACTAAAATGCCTTTTTTAAAGCAGCACTTATTTTTGGCAAGAGAACAAAATTTCCTAAAATGCAGTGTGTAATAACTATGTAACTGGCAGACACAGCCATAGTTAGCACAAGTAATTTTATTTTATTTTTCAGTTTCTCTAACAGGGCATGTGTGCTTACCAGAGAGAGTGAGAGAGAGAGGAAAAGTGGGAAATTGAGAAATCATCCTACGGGGGGATGGCCATGCCACAATCCCTTTTCCTCTAGTCTCCTCTTAGGTTTTGGGGCTCGCATGCACACATCATGCCTGGTTATGATTTTCAAGCCAGGGGTCCAAGACTTGAACCACAGAGTTGGCCATGTAGGATCCAGCATCTTACCCTTCATACTATCTGCTGGCCCAGCACAGGCAATTTTAAAAGTAAGCTGGCTTTGTCTTTCAATTCGTATTGGCAAACAGCCTGTTCAAAAGTGTAGCTAGGGGATGGCTTGAGAAGTTACTATAGCATACACAGCCAGCCCTGAGAGACCACTTATACACTGCTGTGAAAAAATACAGTTGCCATCACTGGATTTCAGAAATAGGAATTTATAGGTTGAAACAAAGTCACACAATTTAATATAAATGTTGATACCAATATAAGAAGGGTTATCCTGGTTATCCAGCTGATACTTTATTAGTAGTCTGAAAATTCCCCTATGAAAGAAAACAAAACAAACAGAACTTCAAAAACGGAATGTTAATAACATCCGAAGATAACAGCTCGCAGTAAAACAAAGCAGCTGTCAGACAACTGGCCTGTCTGCATTACGTTCTGCCTTTTCTCCAAGGAAAGTCACATCTCTGTCTACTTAAAGAGGAAAACCTTTTTTTTTTTCCTTTCAAGAAAAACCTAAGATCATTATTTTTTTTCCCTGACTGTATATTAGTTGCTGTAGAAAAGTTGGAATATATCTAAAGAGGAAAGTATCAATCCCATAACCCTATGATGACAGAAATAAACACTTGGTGTTGAAATTATATTAGGTATATACTATATACCACTTTTTTCACTTACTGAGTTTTCCCCCGGGTTTAAAAATGCTTCCTAAACAAAGTTTTGTGTTTGTTTACATGACACGGGTCACATGTGCTTTCCAGAGACAGAGAGGCAAACAGAGAGAGGGAGAGGGAGAAAACACCACCCAATAGGGTGTGGTAATGCCGCAATCCTTTCTCTTCTATTTGTCCATCCTGTTGGGATTTGGGGAACACACACACATGCACCTGGCATGTTTTTCAAGTTGCCAGGGCCAGGGTCTGAAGCCGGCTGGCCATGTAGGATCTAGTTCCCTTAACCACTAGGCAAAGGGGCCAGACCCCTAAACAAGCTTTAGTTTTAATGGCTGCATATCTACCACACACTGACCATTTCCCTGCTGATTTTTAGATACTTACTTTATTTCCAATTTTACGTCATTAAAAAATAATTCTACATTAAGTAAAACTGTACATAGTTTTTTCTTATTTTAAATGATTTCCACAGGTGAGTGGGCCAAGTACAAGCAGGGGGTGGAACTTAGAACTACACAAAGTAATATTCCCAACAGTCTTTGGGCATGCCACAATTTTAAAATGAGGGTACATTCACTAGCCAGAGACAGAGAGAGTAAACAGAGAAATCACCTCCCCCCCTTGGGGAATGGTCACCCTGCAATCCTTTTTCTTCTATATCTGCTCCTTTTGGGATTTTGAGCATATACACACATGTGCCTGGTGTGTTTCACAGACCACTGGGTCAGACTTGAACCACGTGGTAGGCTATGTAGGTTCCAGCTGCCTTAGCCACCAGGCCATGAAGCTGGCCCACATTTTCATTTTTATGATTACCTAGAAATAATAATTATGGTATATTTTGGATTAGCTGAATGGCCACTTTATAACTAAAGTGTCACTGACTTCACAACTGGATTTTGATTTAGACTCCATCAATCACATTCATAGCAAGTGAAGACTAAATGATACTGGAGTTTGTAGAATGAACCAAAATTCAAATAGTTAAATTTTTTTTTTTTGGAGTTTTTGTTTGTTTGTTTGTTTGTTTGTTTTGCTATAGGGCACGTGTGCTCACCACAAAGACAGAAAGAGAGAGAGAGAGACAGAAAACGAGAAATCACCCCTCAGGGGGATGGCCATGCCGCAATCCCTTCTCCTCCATTCTCCTCTTGGGATCCTGGGCACACACGCACCCGGCGTGAGTTTAAGCCACCAGATCCGGGACTTGAACCACAGTCAACTACATGGGAATCTAGTGACATAGCCATTACGCCAACTACTGGTCCCGCAAAATATTTTAAATTAAAAAAAAAAAAAAAAGGATTAAAGGATGGCAAAGAAACATTTAGGTATGCCAAACTATAAAAATATTTGCACTAGAGCAGTTCCCCAATTTCATACACAGCAACTAAGTAGTCCTTTGGCAGTGAGTCTAAGAGTAAAACAGAATGAAGACTTTTTCTTCCAGTTCTATCAAAAAATTTGATTAACCACTCAATGCATATTTCAATATTTATGCAATGATAATCTTATCCTCAGTGTACAAATCAGCTATAGAGAGTAACAAAATTCATTACAATTTGCATTTGAGGGTTTATATGAGGAAGTCTTGTGATGGTACAGTTAAGTGTCTTTTTTAAAAATAATTGTTTAATTTTATTTATTATTAATGTTATTTAAATTTTTCTACAGGGTACACATGCTCACCAGAGAGATGCAGAAAGAGAGAGAAAGTGAGAAAGCAAGCGACTAGGTCCAGAACTCGAACCAAGGTTGGCCATGTGGGAATCTGGCACACTAACCACCATGCTACCTGCTGACCTCCAGTTGAGTGTCCTGACTGTAGTGATGGTTATGCAAGACTACGCAGGTGACAAAATTACACAAATTTTGCCATAGGGAATGTGTGTTTACTGGAAAGAGACAGAAAGAGAGAGAGAGAAATAGAGGAAGTGAGAAATCACACTCCCCCCCCCCCGGGAGGATGGCCACTTGGAAATCCCTTCTCCTCCATTCTCCTCAGGATTTTGGGCAGACATGGACATGCATCTGGTGTGTTTTTCAAGCCACCAGGGCTGGGACTCAAACCACAGTTGGCCATGTGGGATCCAGCCACCTCAACCACCATGCCACCAGCTGGCCCACATCTACTGAAATCTTAAAGACCTAGTCTCAGCAAAGTTTGCTGTTTTTCAACACTTGCTCTTACGGTTTTGAGGGAAGATCTTGCTACTGAAGTCCTCTTTTGGCATGTTAATGTTATTTTATTTTTATAACTTTTCCTTTATGAGAAAGAAGAAGGGCAAGAGACAGAGACAGACATTTTTGACAGAGTCTCACTTTACTGTGATCCTCCTGTCCCAGCCTCCCAATTACCTAGGATTAGGGGGGGGCCTCCAATGAGGCCTCCAATGAGGCTTCCAGCCTGTTGTTGTGCTACCTGTGCATAGCTGCTGCAGATCTATGCTATTTATTTTTTGCTGCCTTATGCTATACCAGCTTTTCTTAGCTTTTATTCATACAGATGTGCCTCTGGGGTAGGCTGCTGAAAGGGGTTCACTGGAGACATATACAGACATATTTAAGAGCATGAAATTTGGAGCTGGATTGATCAGGACTAAAATTTTTGTGCTATTTCCTATCCACCTTAGTTATGAGGGTCAAATGAGTTTTATCTTATAAATGGCTTGGTGTTTGGATCATAATGTTTGATTGATGATCACTCAGATGCCATTATTCAGAAATATCAAAATTTACTGAGAAGCCTATTAGGAAAGGAAGCTGGATCTCTTGGGACCAGCAGATGACGCAATGGTTGCACTGTTGAGTTCCCACATAGTCAACCATGGTTCAAGTCCCAGACCCAGTGGCTTCAAACTCACACTGGGCGTGTGTGCGTGTGTGCCCCAGATCCCAAGAGGAGAAGGGATTGTTGAGTGGCCTGGGGGGTGGTTTCTCACTTTCTGTGTCCTTCTCTCTCTATCTGGAGAGCATATCCGCCCTATAGCATGTGCTATAATCTCTCAAAAAACAAAACAAAACAAAACAAAACAAAAGGAAGCTGAATCTCACATGGCTGACTGTGGTTCAAATCCCAGTTCTGGAGGCTTGAAAAATATGTTGGCCACATGTGTGTGCATGCCCCAAATCCTGACAACATGGAGAAACAGAAGAGAAGGGACTGCAGTGTGACCAGACCCCACTGGCAGGTGCTTTTTCTCTCTATGTCCCTCTTTGGCGTGCAGGCGATGCTTTGGCAATTAAAAAGAAAAGAAAAAAATGTTGGTACTCTTACATTAGTATTGCAATTAGACAGAGTAGCCTCCCTGCTGCCCAATAACAACTGCATGTAACTGCCTACTGCATAATCCAGTACTAGCAACTGTTACAGCAACTACTTCTCTTAATCCTGCAAATGAAATGGGGTCCTTCATAACATAATTAAAATCTAGTATTACATATTATAAAATGTATAGTTAAAGATATATATATATACGTGTGTGTGTGTGTGTGTATCTTTTATTCTTACCTTGCATTAGGGGTAAGGCTTCGTAAGACATGAGTCAGGGAACTCAGTGGTAGAGATCCAGTTTGCTTAACCAGAAGAGAATTCTCATAGGAGGTTTCTTCAGTATAAGGACTATATGTAGTAGTTTCATACCAGAGCCAGTTATAAAGACTCTGCTTTGCATGATCCCACACTAGAACACACGATCAAAGACAGCAAGAACTCTAAGTTATTGTCGTATTGTCATGTGAGTAGATTATATTCCAGGACAGGATGAAAAAAGCATTAAATAAAAAATGAATTGTGGAATGTTTTATCTTTGCTGCTTCCCCTATCCAAATCAGTATCTCACAATCTGATTTCATTGCTGATCAACAACTGAATCTTAACTTGCATACTGAATATATCTTAAAATATCTTAGCACTACCAAGGCATACTTTTGAAAGAGATCAAAATAATAGTTAGGTCTCCTCCTCATATAACTTTAGATATAAACCACCCCTTTTGGCAACTTGTGTCTTTAAACATGTAACAATGAAAAAGTACACTGAACAATAAAATTTCATAACTTTCATAACTTTAAGCAGTAAAAAAAATTAGTTGTGTAAGACTGATATCTCGAGAAAGAAAAAATATATATGTATGTACTCTCTATATATGATATGTGAGTGTGTGTTTTCAGTTTAAGTTTACTAGAGGGTATGTGCACTTGCTGGAGAGAGAGGGAGAGAGAGAAAAAGTGAGAAAGCATGCCCCAGGGGGAATGGCCCCACTGCAATCCCTTCTCCTCCATTTTCCTCTCAAGATTTTGTGTGCACATGCACATGTGCCTGGTGTTTTTCTCAAGGTGTGATGTCCAGGCCTTGAAAAATGCAGTTGGCTATGTGGGATACAGTCGCTTTAATCTCCACACCACCAGCTAAGCCAAGAAAAGTATTAACATTGAACTTACTAAGAGGAGCATTCAGGTGATCAATAGATGCTATAACATATATGTTATGTAAGGATGACAACTGTCCAATAATTTGCTGGCTCTTGTCTCCTCTCAACATTTGGCTATCCAAATTATGGATGAGAAGGAAGAGTTCTAAAGAAGAATCTAGAAGGATAAAGAATTCAATAATTATTTTCAGTGAGCATTTGTGAAGCCTCCACAATGCCTACATATTTAAGAAAACATTGGGTTGTCAGAAAAGTCATGATGCATTTTTTCATTAAAAAAAAAAAAAAGAAAAATACGTCATGACTTTTCTGACAACCTAATATCAAACTAGTACAGAAAAAAGTACTTACCTAGTATAATTATAAACAGTAAAATGACTCTTAAGGTATATGTAATTTATTTGAGAAGATATGTCATTCTCTCATAAAAAGGGCAAGACATTATTGTTATTATGGCACTTGAATCTGGTCCTAAACAAAGCGGTTTTAATAAAATGTAGGAAATAAGAGTAAGGTGTATATAATAGACTGGAGATGAATCTATGCATATTATATTGCAAGGTGGGACTAGAGGTGGCACCCCCAACCAAAACAACACCCCCAACCCTCACAGTTCTCATTAAGCATTAAGAGAGTATATAGAAAACCTTGATTATCACAAAAGCCAAAGGAGACAAACAAAGGGGGCAAGGGGCTCACTATTACTCAAGGTTATCAAGCACTTCAGAGAAATAAATAACATAAAAAGTCAATGAAGGAAGAATTTGGAGGGTGGAGTTGTCAACACCATCAAATATGGCGGCAGTCAAGATCGAGGATGAGCTGAGGTAATGGGTGTAGTAAACAGGAAGTAACAGACGATCATTAAGCACACAGTTTGGGTAGCATAGAAGAAAAATAAATTAGAAGAATATTAAGTCAAAATTAGAACTGGGACATGTCTTGAAAAACTCTGAAATCTCATGAAAATAGGGATGTAAAACAGTGTGGAGAGGCCACAGAATCAGGCAAATATTTTCTGTGCATATTTAAAAGCCAGGGGTATTGGTAAGTCTCAGGAGACTTAGTAAGAAATGAGACCAATTTCCAATTTTCTGATATGCTTACTTAATCAAAACATTCATGCCAAAGAATAATAAAAAAGTCTTTGTCCCATTTTACAGACTTTAGTACATAAAACTGTTCCAATCCAGTGACATTTACTCAGAACAAAGGAGGCTTTTAACTATACAAACTTAAGATAGTAGGAGAATCTCTCCTTTTAGGTAAGTAAAATTCAGAAAAAAAGTTCATAAAAAAAGGGACAAGGCTGGCCCATGGTCTGATGGTTAAGAGAGCTGGATCCTACATGGCTAACTGCACAGTTCAAATTCTGAACTTAGAGGACTGAAAAACCTGCCAGGAGCATGTGCACCTGGAAGGACAGAGAAATGAAGAAGGTATTGACCACACCCTGCTGAGGGGTGCCTTCTCTCTCGCCCTCTCTCTGGTGTGTATCCACGCTCTCTGGCAAATTAAAAAGAAGAAGATAAAAGGACAGGGACCAGCAGATGGCCTAACGGTTATGTTGTTGGACTCCCACGTAGCCAACCGCAGTTCAAATCCCAGACCCAGTAGCTCGAAACTCTCACTGAGCATGTGTGCGTGTGTGCCCAAAATCCTGAGAAGAATGGAGAAGGGACTGTGATGTGGTCATCCCCCGTGGAGGGTGATTTTTTTGCTTTTTGTCTGTCTCTCTGGTGAGGGCATGTGCCCTATAGCAAAAATTTCTCTAAAAAAGAAAAAAGGGCTAATTATTTTAGAGAAATCTATATCAGTATTGAGATAAGTACCACAATTAAAATAACCCTTATTTTTATGTATACATATACATGAATAAGTAGCACCGTCTGCTTAACGTCACCCTAAGACTCCAGAGGGTCTGCTTCAGATTACCTTCTTTAAATCTGTTTACTATCCAGTCTAGCTGATCCAGGACACTTCGGAAAGTACCCCCATGACTGAGGACTTCTTCCGTTATAGAATTCAAGATCTGTATCATAAAAGTGCAAGAGGTACCACGTCAATTAATCTATTCTGTCATACAGAATAAATACAATTCAACAGCAAATCATTCTTTATAAATTAAAAATTAATTTGGATTTCCCAAAGTTTGAAAATTCACTTTTAAAAATTCTGTCATTTAAGTAAATCTAATAACATTTTTTTTTTGCATAAAGTATGGCTAAAAGGGAACAGAGAATAGGAAACATGAAGATAAATATAAGAAAACAGAAAAGATAAGAAAATGTAAGAAGGCAGCAAAAACAAAGAAACTGCCCAACAGTATGAGAAACTTTAGGAAAATAATAGGTTTACCAAAGCAAATAGTACAAAACACTAAGAATGGAATAATAAATTACGACGAATATCCAGCACCCAAAAGCTAGCTAGCTACTGATCAGCAGAGGGTGTGTATGCTCACCAGAGGGAGGAAGACAGAGAGACAGCACCCCCAATGGGGCGTGGTCATCCTGCAATCTTTTTTCTTCCATTTCTCCATCCCATCAGGATTTGGGGCACATGCACACGCACCCTGTGTTTTTCAAGCTGTTGGGGCTGGGATTCAAAAGATAGTCAGCCATATGGGATCTAACTCTCTGTATACTGCACTTAATTGCTGCACTCCAGGGATAGTATATTAGTAAAAATTAATGTTTAAATAAAGAGATACAAATATTTTAAATAAAAAATTATTTACAGTAAGGGCCCGATGGTGGTACAGTAAAAACAGAATGTTCTGCAAAGCTGGATCCAAATGGGAGGGGGGTCCCAGGTTCGCATACTGAGGCCTCCTTGTATATGCCAGGTGCAAGCCTGTGATTTGGGCTGGCTGAGGCTAGGAAGGGGTGGTTCATGTATAGTAACCCTGTTGGGGATGCCTCTTTCTATCTTCCTCCCTTCTCATGGAAGAAATAAACATTGGGAAAAACACACACACAATAAGCCCTACAGATTTATTATAAAATTACAAACTTAATTATATCGATTTTTTTTTAGAATATCAAAATGATATAAAAGCATAATAAAATTGAGGACTCCATAATTCTGTCCTTCAAAGAAATACTGTGGCTTTTTGGTATAGTAAACAAAGCCAACATTTCCCCAAGGTTTCATCAGTTACTAAGTTTGAAATTCAAAGACAAAGTTTTGAAGACAGTTTCTTTGAATCCAATCATATCATCTTAAGCACTATGTATCCCACTAGCATGAAGCATAAAACAAAAATCTTTTAAATGTAATGCTCCAGAATGAGAAACAGCATCTTAGTTAATGTGGAGGTATGGACTAACAGGGGAGACAATGTTCTCTTTATCATTTCTGAAACTTACTGATTTTACACTGATTCCAGGAAAGAAGCCATTGATGACAACATGAATGGACTCTTGCAGCATGGTGGTTCGAAACCTTTCTAGTAAGTCTCTCTTAGAACCCAAACCATAAAGCACAATGTTGAACCCAAGGCTGTTAGGAAAGACATATTAAAGAAATTAAAGTTCAGTACCTCTTATTGCCAATTTGATTATCAACCAGTTTCCTTAATTTAGGCTTTAAAGAAAACAGGAAGAACTGGGATGGCTAAATAACTAAATCCCATTCCCAACTTACACAAGACACAATTTTCTTATCTGTATACCAAGCATATCATTCAAACGTCAGCAGCTTTCTTTCTAGCATCTGTTACCTTTCAAGTAACAGATGCCTGGAGGCCAAGGAAACCATGGTAGGTTTCCTTCTTAGTGCCTTACTTAAAGGCTAAAGCAGCATTTAAATGAACAGATTCAATGGAAAGGTAAGTAATAGTCAAGTGACAAAAATCTTGTTAAGTCAAACTAAAATGCGAATTAGACTTTATTCCAAGGACAATGAACATTTAAAAGTAACTAATAAGGTGTTAACTGAAAGCTTTTAAGTCAGAAAGTGACATCTTTTTTGCTAAATTGTTTAATTGTATTTCTTCATGAATGAGAAAAAAGGAGAGAGGGAGAACATTCCCAACAGGGTCCAGATGCCATGATCCAACCTCAGCCTCAGCTAGCCCTGGATCCTGGGCCCAGGGTACTCAAGGATATCTCTGGACTTGAACAGAGAATCTTTTCATGGGGCATTACTTGAGTGCCACGTCTTACCACTGTGCCACTGTCTGGCCTTTAACACGATCTTTTTAGAACAATCACACTGGATGCATTTGGGAAAGGAATAGGAAAGAGGAACAAAACTGCTACAGATATAGGATTTGAATTAATGTCAGGAAGAAAAAAGTAAGATGTCAGAACTGTATAGGAGGTCAAATCCACAGGATCTGAAGACTGATGAAATGCAGAGAGTGAAGGAAAGTGAGTATTGAAGAATGACTCAGTCTTCTGTAATAGGCAACCTCATGAATGTGATAACCAACACTCCCTGTGCTGGAGAGCAGGGACAGGTGGGAACAATGGGTTTAAGTGAACTCAGTTTTATGTGTGTTGAATTATTTGAGAAACCCAAATGGAAACTTCCACTATGCATTCAGATATCCATGTCTACCATTGAGCAGTGAGGTCTAGCTTGGAGACAACAGTTATGGGTCATCCACAAGCAAAAATCAATTGAAACCAAGGAAATTAATGAGATCATCCAGAACACCAAGCACAAGGGGGTTAATCGGAAACAGTATCTAAGTGATATTTCTCTGGCCAAACAGAATAGCCTAGAAATAGAACAGAAAAGAGATAACCCTCAAAGGTAGTGACTAGCAGGATTAAAGAACCAGAAAGAAAAGAGGCAAGGAAATTAAAAGAGGTAGTAATTCCATTGAAATACCTTTCTTATAAGAGGTCTAGTTGGGAATCAAAGCAAATCAAGTTATGAGTTGAAGGAAGGAAGAACTGATGGGTTGGGGTAAGAGAGAGTGAAGAGCTGCTTTACAACTAAATGTACAATGCACAGATCCACAGTTACTGAGACGCTGAGGTCCTGGAAGGGAAGATAATCATTCTTTTCCTAGCATAACTCTTGAACATATTATTGGTAAGAAAACCAAGATCAACTACAACAATGTCTATTATCTTACTGCTCAGTAAGTTTGTTTCTTATTTACCTCAGTGACTGGAACTGTGAGTATGTGTGTACATTGATGTTAGCATTCACTTTTTTTTTTCTTAAAGAGAGATTTTTGCTATAGGGCATGTACACTTGCCAGAGAGGCAGAAAGCAAGAAATCACCACACAGCGATCCCTTCTCCAAGATCTCTCGGGATCTTGGGCAAGCACAGGTGTCTGGCATGAGTTTTAAGTGGCCAGGTCTGGGACTTTAACTGTGGTGGACTATGTGGGAGTCCAGCAACGTAACCATTATGCCATCTGCTGGTCCCAATATTATCATGTATTTTAAGCACTTGTTAATGTTAGGTCCTCTAATCATTCTTCTAGGTGTTTTAGTGGAAATCTAAAACCTAACCTGAGACATAAAAAAACTGATAAAATCTGGGAACCAGCAGTTACTGTAATGGCTATGTTGCTGGACTCCCATGTAGTCGACTGCAGTTCGCGTCCCGGACCCGGTGGCTTAAAAAAAACTCATGCCGGGCGCGTGTGCGTGTGTGCCCAAGATCCTGAGAGGAGAATAGAGGAGAAGGGATTGCGGCGTGACCATCCCCCCTGGGGGGTGATTTCTCGCTTTCTGTCTCTATGTCTCTCTCTGTCTGGTGAGTGCACGCGCCCTATAACGAAAACCCTCTCCAAAAAAAAAAAAAAAAAAGATAAAATTTAAAATATCCTGGGGTCAGATAGTGCAAAAGGTAAAACACAACACTCTATGGCTGACCCACATGGGAAGATTCTAGGTTCACATCTGGGTAGTTCGCTGACATGGTAGTTCTTGCCGGCCCCACTGGGGCTGGCTGGGGATGGATCACTGCATGAAGATCCTGTTGGGAGTGCTATCTTTCTGTCGCTCTCTCCGTCTGTCTGTCACTCATTTATGGAAAAAACAAATACACTTCTTTTAAAAATTCCCAGAAATAATTATAAAATCTTAAGATAATGCTTATATAACAAATCTGCTCATGAAAGATATCAGTATATGTATATATACTATATTAAGTGAAAAAAAATATATATATATTGTTTCATTTCAGAAACTTTGCTTTGAAGAACTGGATTAAAATCTAACCAATATATTTATAATCTCAACAAATTAAGAAATGCTATTTATTTTACCAATGGCTGTTAAATGTGATAAACTTTAAAAAAAAATACAAAAACAAAACTTCTTATGAACTAGAATTTCTTTCTTTCTTTCTTTCTTTTTTTTTTTTTGAGAGTTTTTTTCTATAGGGTGTGTGTGCCCGCCACAAAGACAGAGAGAGACAGGGAGACAGGAAGTGAGAAATCAACCCCCCAGGTGAATGGG
>NW_006159858.1:3004220-3008180 GCF_000334495.1 Tupaia belangeri chinensis
GCAATCCCTTCTCCTCCATTCTCCTCTCGGGATCTTGGGCACGCACACAAACAGGCCCGGCGTGAGTTTAAGCCACCAGGTCTGGGACTCAAACCGCAGTCGACTACATGGGAGTCCAGTGACATAGCCATTACGCCAACTGCTGATCCCATATGAACTAGAATTTCTGAGGAGTCACATACTAAAATAACATTTCTATATTTCAGTCATAAATGGAAAACCACTTTAAAATTTATTTTCATATATAAGTAAATATATCAAGTTCTTTATAAAAGAATTAAATATTAAATTACTTTGCTTTAACATAAAGATTTACACATTATTATTTTTCAAAGGTTTGTGATAATATAATACTTACTGTAACTGCAGCATCCATTTATGAAATAGTTTTTCATATTGTTGATTTAGTCGTTTCAGTTCAGTAGAAAAGGAAGGAGAAACCTTGCTCAATAAGTTACGCAAAGTTTGCTTTAAAAAAAAAATGGAGGAGGGAAGAAAATCACTCAAACCACCTAAGTCAAAATTAAAACTGCTTCCATAGAAATTGAATTTATTAGAGACTATGAGTGGAAATACCATTTTAACTTGACAATAACTGTTTCAACTGAAGACACTTATTACTTTAATTAAGATGTAAATATTCATTTTCTTAAAGTTTTTAACATTCTTTTTTGTACAAGTATGTAATAACAGTAAAGAATTGGTGGGTCAGCTGGTGGTATGGTGGTTAAGGTGACTAGATCCTATACATTGACTGCAAGGTTCAAGTCCCAGGCCAGCAACTTGAAAAACATGCCCTGTGAGGGTCAGCAGGTGGCATAGTGGTCAAGGTGCTGGACTCCCATGTGTTCGATTGCAGTTTATGTCTTGGATCTGGCGACTTGAATCTCATGCCAGGTGTGTGTGCATGCATGCCTAAAATTCTCAGAGGAGGATGGAGAAGGGATTGGGGCATTACCATCTCCCTGAGGGGTGATTTCTTGCTTTCTGTCTCTCTGGTGAGCACATGCACCCTATAGTAAATATCTCTCAAACAAACAAACCAAAAAAATAAAAATAAAAATGCTGTGTGCATGTGTGTGTGTGCCTATGGAAAAAAAAATGGAAAAGGGACTGCAGTGTGGCCAACCTGAATGGGGGCTGCATTTTCCATAAACTTCATGAAAGGTCCTCATATAAGGTTTTAATTTTTCTTTCCCCCTCCTTCTCATCTCTTCTCTTCTCTTCTTGAGCACACAGGCACACGCACCAAACATGATTTCCAAGCCACTGGGTCCAGGCCTTGAACCACACAGTTGGCCATGCAGGATCTAGCATCTTAAGCTCCACACCACCCACTGGCCCTAAGGCTTTAACTTTCTAAAAAGACTGCTACTATAAGGAGATGATTAAACCTGCTTCTCAGCTTTAAAAACAAATTCAGATAGACTTTTAAAAACCTAATGCAGAGTATAATAAAATCTCGATAGTTTTTGAGCCAGTTACAATCTCTCTATAACTTAGCTTATCAATACCAGTTTCTTCTTCTTTTTTATACTTTTTTTATTTTTTGAAAGTTTTTACTTATTCATTCATTTATTTTAATTTCATCCAGAGAGAGAGACATGCACACATGCACATGCACACACACACAGAGTGTGAGAGAGAGAGAGAGAGGGAAAGTGAGAAAGCAAGCCACTAGGTCCAGGACTCAAACCGTGGTCAGCCATGTGGGAGTGTCCAGCACGTTAACCACCATGCCACCTGCTGGTTCCCCAATACCAGTTTCTTCTAAGAAATTTTCTCAGAAGGTTTGTCTCTTACAGAAATAAGTGTATTAATTAGAACTCTAACAAGTGTAAAATGTGTGGCATTTTCTGTACATAGTAACCTTGTTATCTTACTGTATTGGGCAGGTTTTCCATATCATCGAGCATTACTATAGGGCACTAGTAATTGCCAGAGACAGAAAGCAAGAAACCACCTCCAAGGGGATAGAGCCAAGCCACAATCCCTTTTGCTCCATTCTCCTCTGAGGATCTCGGGCACACACGCACACGTGCTTGGGGTGAGTTTCAATCTGCCAGGTCCAGGACTCGAACTGTGGTCAACTATGTGGGAGTCCAGCGACGTAACCATTATGACATCTGCTAGTCCCCAAGCAGAGTATCTTATTTTTTTACAAAGTATAACTGAGGGAAAGTCAGGTCTTTGTTTCATGACCAGTGTGGAGGTCAATGAATACATGGGTGAAATGAATAAGAGAGACTAATGTTATGTGAACATTAAGGAACTATGACCCTGGTATCACTATAGATCCTGAAGAGATGAGGGGAGAAAAGCATAATTATAGTATCTTAAACAGAGTTCTAATTCAGTGAATTATTATATTAACCACTTTTTAAAGATGAATATGTAACAGTGATACAATATTGTATTTCACATGATCATGACAATAATTCAACTTGTGTACACTTAAGTCTTTTTTCAAAAAGAATTATTTAAGGGCCTAACAGCTGCCATGCTGGTTAAGGCTGGACTCCCACACGGCTGACCAAGGTTCAAGTCTCAGACCTAATGGCTTGCTTTCTCACTTTCCCTCTCTCCCTATCTGTCTCTCATAAGCATATGTGCCCTATAACAAAATTTTAAAATAATAAAATAAAATAATTTTAAATAAAATAATTATTTAATTTTATTTATTGTTATCATAATTATTTTTAAATTTTCTATAGAGCATGTGCACTCACCAGAGAGAGACAGAGAGAGAAAGTGAGAAACCACGTAATCAGAACCAGGCACCCGGACCATGGTCACCCATGTGGGTGTTCAGTGCCTTAACCACCACGCCACCTGCTGGTCCTAGTACACTTACTCTTTATATTTGTTGTTATATAATAGATCTTTCAGATCACAATAAGACAATTTAGTAGTAACATTCCTTGTAACATACCTGATCCAATTTAGCTCTCTTTAGCTTCTGTAGTGTTCTATCAGAGGTTAAAACTTTTGAACTGCTGTGAGCTTCGAAATATTCTTCTACCAAGTTACTCTAAAAGTGGACAGAATAAAAAGTCAGTTCTTAGTAGTTCCAGATATTTGTCTTATATGAAAAGTAAATATAATATCACTACAAGACATAAGAAATTCTTTATTTGATAGTATTAGGTCACTGGGAAAGTCACAATGTATTTTTCTTTTCTTTTTTTTTTAAGAATTATTTATTTAATTTTATTTGTTCATTCATTTATTTTAATTTGACCAGAGAGAGACACAGAAAGCGAGAGAGAGGGAACGTGAGAAAGCAAGCCACCAGGTCTGGGACTCGAACCTTGGTTGGCCACATGGGAGTGTCCAGCACCTTCATCACGATGCCACCTGCTGGTCCCCACAATGTATTTTTCTATGCAAAAATGAGTCATGACCCAATATCTTCTTTTTCTAAAAATTTATTATTTAATATATTATTATTATTATTTTATTTGTTATAGGGCACCTGCACTCATCAGAGAGAGAGAGAGGGAAAACGAGAGAGAGAGAGAATGAGAAAGCAAACTGTCAGGTCTAGTACTCAAACCATGGCCAGCCACAGGGGAGTCCAGAGCCCCAACCACAATGTCACTTGCTGTCCCCAGTATTTTCTTTTTAAAACAACAATATAGGATAAGACCCAAGCATATATATTTTTCTTTTTTTTAAAAGACACAGAGAGAAAGAGAGGGAAAGTGAGAAAGCAAGTCACCAGGTCTGGTATTCAAACCATGGTCAGCCATTTGAGAGTGTCCACTGCCTTAACCACCATGCCACCTGCTGGTCTCAGGATCAAGCATATGTAATACCAGTAATAAAACTGAGTAACTTTTTTAGGGCCATAAAAGTTTAAAAACAACTAACTAAAGTAATCTGTTTACAAAAAAGTCTTTTTTTTTTTTTTTTAATCTTTTTTTCTTTGGAGAGTTTTTCGCTATAGGGCATGTGCGC
>NW_006159858.1:3008338-3023957 GCF_000334495.1 Tupaia belangeri chinensis
ACAGTGTGCGACTAAGTGGGAGTCCAGCAACATAGCCATTACGCTAACTACTGGTTCCCCACAAAAAAAGACTTCTAAAAAAATAATAATAATAAAAATAAAAATAAGGCCCGGCAGGTGGCATGGTGGTTAGGGCACCAGACACTCCCACATGGCTGACCATGGTTCAAGTACTGGACCTGGTGGCTTTTTTTCTCCCTTTCTTCACTTTCCCTCTATCTCTATCTTTCTCTGTGTCTCTCTCTGGTCAAATTAAAATAAATAAATGAATAAATTTTAAAAAATTAAAAATAAGTAATTGTTTTTTAAATAAATAAATAAAAGTTTAAAAAAGGGGGGCCAGCAGGTGGCATGGTGGTTAAGGTGCTGGACTCCCACATGGCCGACCATGGTTCAATCCTTTGATCGGATAGCTTCCTTTCTCTGGTCATACTGAATAATAATAATAAATAAATTAATTAAATTAATAATTATTTTTAAAAAAGACTTCTAAGTCTCAATATGTACTTGTCATTTAGTCTAAAAATATAAAGATGATTTTACATAAAAGAACCCTTATTTTTTCCTCAAACTGTCTTAGCCAATCTTTTAATATTAGTTTGGATGAAATACTGTGAAAATAAGATAGAAATACATAGCAAGGTTAAAACATAACCAAAAACCTTGCCAACTATTCTAGTGAAACAGTCCACTGCTTGTCCTTCTGATTTCAGGTAGGACTAACCTCTGGGGAAGTAAGGAAGGGATGGCAAGCTAGCTATTCATACAATAGGCTTCCTAGGCTGTTCTGAAGCTCTTCACAGAGCAGCAGGATAATCAGCCTTTTCTCAGGCCTGAGTGCCTTTTTTCAATCATTGTTCTTCTAAATAATTCGACATGGATCCACAGCCACATCATTGACATTGACCTGAATACACCAACAAGGTTACCAAAACAAAACTGTAAAAAAAGGGATACTGAGAAGAGTTGTCTCCAACTCTCCATTCACTATTTATGTAAGAGTTCATTTTTCAGAAATGAACTGAGATGTCACCTTTAGCATATACTGCAGTATTTTCTTTTCTGAAGAGCTTTTTGTCACAGGGTACATACGCTGACCAGAGACAGAGTGAGTGAAAGGGGAAGTGAGAAATCACTCCCCGGGAGGATGGCCACACCACAATCCCTTCTACTCCATTCTCCTCCCAGGATCTCAGGCACACACACCTAAGCACCAGGCATGAATCCCTAGCCACCGGGTCTGGGACTTGAACTGTTGTCAGCCATGTGGAAGTCCAGTAATGTAACCATTACACCATCTGCTGGCCCCACATACTATAGTATGATTCATGAATATGTAGACAGGCCAGAAGAGATGGCCCAGAAGGAAGGTGGGAATTTATGTAAGGTTGATAAAATGTAGAAAAATGAAGAAAAGGAACTATGTTGACCCCTTTTGTGTATCTCTTCTCTTAGGGTAGCCTATTGTCAAAGTATCATAATTCTTAAAGGTTAAAGACCCTCTCTTCACTTACTGTTTTATCTCTCTTCATTTTCTTAGATGGTGTTTCTTTGCAAATAGGAGCTGAAACTACTCTATTCTGAGTTTGACTCTTTTGGCCGAACATGACAGCATTAGTGTCCTCTTCATATTCCTGTGCAACTTCTTCATCATCCTCTGAGTTGGAAGCTGAATATTCACTTTCACTGTCAGAATGAGACCCTGAAACTATAAGGAGAAAAAATGCCAGTGGGAAAATGTGACAATCTGACAATAGATGCATTGTGGGGAAAAAGCGTGGGCTTTGAAGTAAGACAGTTTGAATTCTGGTTCCGTCATTTCTTGCTCATAATTTCACTGGAGCTACTTATGTAAATTCTTTAAATACCAGTTTCCTCATTTATCAAATGAGGCAAGTAGCTACTGATTTAATAAACCATTGTGAAGATTACACTGGAATGTAAGTAAAGCAACTAATAATGACTGACACACAAGAACTGTGGTACAACTTGTCAATCATACCCAATACCATTCTTCCTTCTTCCTTGCTGCTAGAACTCCATTTTTGTAAAAACATGGCAATGCGTCTAGGGCATGAATTGTGGTAATTGGTTTTTCCTTCTGCCAGATATTTGTCTTCCATGCCTTCCTGGCAACTAAGGTAGGCTATATAGCCCTTTGACCAATGAGACTTGAGGAGAAATTTGCTGGAAGCTGCTGGGAAATATTTCCTCATCTATGGAAGGAATACCTCTATTTACACCTATAGTTTAAAGCTATGGAAGTCATTTTGCAATATGAAGTATCAAAACTAAATATGAAATATGCTGATGGTAGAACAAAAAGAGAAGAAAAACCTGGCTTCCTTAATGACACTGCTGAGTCATATCAGCCATGGAACTTGTATTTTAGACTTCGCATAATGTGAGATTTTATGGCATAAAGCACTAAACAATATACACTCAAGAAATGGTGGCTACTGTTTTATATACTGCAAAAACATATGTACACTCCATCCCAGAGTTGATTCAGGAATTTTACCTTTTTTTTTAAAGAGAGATTTTTGTTACAGGGCACATGCACTCGCCAGAGAGACAGAAACAGAGAGCAAGCGAGAATTCACCCCCTAGAGAAGGACGGGAACACAGCAATCCCTTCTCTTCCATTCTCCTCGAAGAATTTTGGGGACACACAGACATGCGGCCAGCATGAGTTTAAGCTGCTGGGTCCAAGACTTAAAACGCAATCAACTATGTGGGAGTCCGGTGACGTAACTGTTACTGGTCCTTATTATTATTATATTATTATTATTAATGTTTTTAGTGAAAGATTCTTGTTATAGGGTGCATGTACTTGCTCGAGAGATAGAAACAGAAAGCGAGAAATCACTCCCCGGGAGGATGGCCACACCACAATCCCTTCTCCATTCTCCTCCCAGGATCTTGGGCATGCACTCACACACACCCAGTGTGAGTTCTAAGCTGCTGGGTCCAGGACTTGAACTGTGGTCAACTATATGGGAGTCCGGCAACATAACCATCATGCCATCTGCTGGTCCCTATTTTTTTTTTTTAACTTGTCAGAAGGCCTGTCTGTAGAGATAGAAAGAAAGGGGGGAAAGCTAAAGCACCCCTATGGAGCACAGTCATGCCACAATCCTTTCTCCTCTACTTCTCCCTTTTGGGATTTTGGGCATGCGCACGCGCGCACACACACACACACGCACACACACAGTGTTTTTTAAAATGCTTGGTTGGGACATGAACTGCACAGTCAACCATATGGGATTCAGTTGCCTTTACCTATTTTTGAAGAACCACTCCATTACTTCGCAAAACAAAGCTAGTTTTAAACTTATCAAGTAAGGATAAAACTAGTTCAACACTCAATGAGTATAAAATTATCTTCTAAAATATGAGTGAAAGAACTTTAATCAAATCAGTATCTTTATTCTAAACAATAGCTATATTTCAGAGGATTACTTGGAATCAATCTATAACAAATGTAGATATCAAAAAAGAGAGAAAGACAAGCAAGATTTTGTAGGCATGTGGCAGATTCAGATTTGAACTGATTGCTGCTCACAGTATAGATACAGCAGGAGGTACTACAGAATGTTTCTATTTTATTTACATTATACCTCCGAACGTTTAATGGGGAATGAGAAGAAAGAGGAAGTCAACTTCTGTCTAGAAGAGAGAGTAAGGAGAAAACATAAGACAGAGGATCTATCTGACAGGAAATGATAAAAATCATAATTCCATGTATTATCTTTTTTTTTTTTTTTTAGGTTTTCCCATAAGGAACATGTGCTTCGCAGAGAAAGAAACGGAAAGAAGACAAGGAAAGTGAAAAATCACTCCCAGGGAGTGGCCACATCATAATCCCTTTTCCATTATCCTATTCTCTCAGGATTTTGGTTAAGCAAATACACACGCCTGGCATGTTCTCAACCTGATAGGTCTGGGACTTGAACCACACACACAGTCTGCCATATGAGATCTAGGGCTTTAACCTCCGTACCACCTACTGGCCCAAACATATTATCTTTTATTGCTTCAGATACCCAATCACTTAGCATTACCATTTTTAGGCTGATAAAAATGTAGTATTTGCAGCTCTATACAATTCATTATCTTGTAAAGAAAGGTTACAGTATAAAGCCTTAAAGCCTACCTAGATTTGGCTAATGTTAACTAATGTTACTGCCAGCAAGAAAGGGGCTGACATCTTTCTGAAATAAAAAGGTCAACAAGTCATTTGTCTCAAAGTTAAATATTCAAAAGGCAAGACCCATGTTTGTTTTCTTAGCTTTGTATAGCATTCAGTACAATGATGAGGATTTAACAGGGTTTAATTATAAAATTTCTAAATAAAACAATAGAAGGAATTCTAAACTATCTCAGAACAAATAAACAGGCATTTTTCTTTTTCTTTTTTGGAGAGGTTTTCGCTATAGGGCGCGTGCGCTCGCCAGACAGACAGACAGAGACAGAGAGACAGAAAGCGAGAAATCACTTCCCGGGGGGATGGTCACGCCGCAATCCCTTTTCCTCCATTCTCCTCTCGGGATCTTGGGCACGCACGCACACGCGCCCAGCGTGAGTTTTAAGCCGCCGGGTCCAGGACGCGAACCGCGGTCGACTACGTGGGAGTCCAGCGACATAGCCATTACACTAACTGCTGGTTCCCAACAGGCATTTTTTTTAAAGAGAGGTTTTAAGTGACTTCAATATCTAATGATTATTCAGTAATATCCCCAGTGGATATTGGAAACCACGACTATACCAATCTCATATATATTAATACTATGTTTTTTCTTATGCACACATACCTACGATAAAGTTTCATTTGTAAATTAGGTACAGTAAGACATTAACACCAATCACTAACAATAAGATAGAATAACAACAATACACTGAAATAAAGGTTATACAAATAAGGTCTCTCAAGCTATCTTATTATATTGTACTCTTCTTGTGATGAAGAAGAGAGCAGAATGTTGCGAAATTTCATTACACTACTCAGAACAATGTGCAATTTAAAACTTGGGAACTGTTCATTTCTGGAATTATCCATTTAATATATTCAGGTCATAGCTGACCACAGTCCCTGAAGCTGCACGTAAGAGGGGACTAAAGGGACCAGCAGTTAGTGTAATGGCTATGTCGCTGGACTCCCACGTAGTTGACCATGGTTCGCATCCCGGACCCGGAGGCTTAAAACTCACACCGGGCGTGTGTGCGTGCATGCCCAAGATCCCGAGAGGACAATGGAGGAGAAGGGATTGCGGCATGACCAACCCCCCTGGGGGGTGATGGGGTGATTTCTCACTTTCTGTCTCTATGTCTCTCTCTGTCTCTCTGGCGAGTGCACGTGCCCTATAGCGAAAACCTCTCCAAAAAAAATAAAAGAATTAAAAAAGAAAAAAAAGAGGGGACTACAATGTGAAAGACATGGTGCTAGGTGTTGAAATTAAAAAGATAAGATATAGTCCTTGTATTTATATAATCTACAGCTTGAGGAAATGAGTATATCCCTTCTTTCATGAAAAGGAAGCAGTAACTAGTTAAAATAGTTACTACAATACTTAAAGATAATAAAAGCTCACGTTTGTCCATTTATACCACAGTTATGTACTACACTAAGCATTTTTGATGCCCTTTATTTAAATGAATCCTCTGAACAACCTTTTTTTTTTTTTTTTTGACGTTTTTGCTATAGAGTACATGCACTCGCCAGAAAGACAGAGAGAAAGCGAGAAATCACCCTCCAGGGGAGATGGCCATGCTGCAATCCCTTCTCCTCCTAGGGTCTTGAGCATGCATGCACACACGCCTGGCCTGAGTTAAGACACCGGGTCCAGGACTTGAACCATGGTCAACTACATGGGAGTCCAGTGATATAGCCATTACACCAACTGCTGGTCCCATCTAAACAACTCTTGAGGCTAGAAACATCATTATGTCTATTTTACAAATGAAAAAAACTGATGTAGGGAGAGGTTCTGGTAAGTAGCAGGCCAAAGATTAAAAAAAATATAAATAAGCAATCCAAGTCTAGAACCTGTTTACCTAACCATTATTTCCCTTGTTTAGATATAACTCTTCTTTTTTTTTTCAAGTTGTTAAAGTTTCTGTTACAGGGCACATGCACTCACAGGAGACAGACAAAAAAGAGAGAAATTGACCCCCTTGGGGGATGGCCATGCTACAATCCCTTCTCCTTCATTTTCATCTGGGGATTTGGGGCACACACACACAAAGCTTGTTTCTCAATCAGCTGGATCCGCAATTCAAACTTCACAGTTAGCTGTGTGGGATCCAGGTGCCTTAAATACCACGCCACCAGCTGGTCTGGGATGTTGCTCTATAAAAATTTCATGTAAAAAGAAATACATACCTGTTAATCTTTTTCTCAGACGATAAGGTGTTGTTGACAGAAATTCATTTTTGTCACTGTTCTGTTTAAAAATAAAAAAGCACTATAGTTAAATACGTAATAATATATAAAATAATGACTGATCTCGGTGAAAGAGGCTAGAAAAAAAAAATCTTGTTTTTAATAGAATATAAGGCTAGATGGGGGCCAGCAGGTGGCACAGTAGTTAAAGTGTGGGACTCCCACCTGGCCAACCAAGGGTTGAGTCCTGGACCTAGTAGCCTGAAAATCATCCCAGGTTGGCATGTGTGTGTGTACCCAGAATCCTGAGATGAGACTAAAGGAGAAGGGACTGTGGCATGGCCATCCCCCATGGGATGATTTCTCACTTTCCCTCACTCTCTCTCTCTCCACTGAGTTCACGTGCCCTATGGCAACAGCCCCCCCCAAAAAATAAATGAACCAGATTAGCTTAGTTCCTCGAAAAATGATTTTATTAAAACAAAAAACGAAGACTATTGATGACAAAAAGAATATAACAAATTTCAATGAATTACTAGAGTGATTCTAGAAATTGAATTCTAGACATTTGTGAAGTATATATGCACCTTTGTTACTATGTGAAGAAAAAATGAGTACCTATGACTGCCTGGGAGTTGATACATTTTTACTTTTGTTTTTTTTTGAGAGAGAAATTTTTGCTACAGGTTGTATGCGCTCACCAAAGAGAGGAGAGAGAGAAAGAGAGACAGAAAGTAAGAAATCATCTCCCAGAGGGATGACCACAACTCAATCCCTTCTCTTCCATTCTCCTCTTGGGATCTTAGGCATGCATGCATGCACATACACCTGCGTGAGTTTGAAGCCACGAGGTCTGGGACCCAAACCACAGTCAACTACTTGGGAGTCCAGCAACGTAACCATTATGCCATCTGCCAATCCCTACTTTCCATATTTTAAAAACTTTCAACTTTCTACAAAAGTATAAAGCATGTTTTCTTCTCAAAAGAAAAAGTTTTCTTTTCACAGAATACTTTAATGCCAAGTAAATTTATACCACATAAAAATGACAACTGTGGTATACATGTTATTTTTCTTTTTTTTTTAAACAGATTTTGCACTATGCACTTGCAGAAGAGATAGAGAAAGAGAAAGTAAGAAATCACCGCCCAATGGGGGTATTGTCACACCACAATCCCTTCTCCTCCATTCTCCTCTTAGGGACGCATGCACATGTGCTTGCCTTGAGTTTCAAGCCACCAGGTCTGAGACTCAAACCGTGGTTGGCCATGTGGGAGAGAGGACTTTAATCACTGTGACACCTGCTGGCCCCCTTATTTACCCCTTATACTTTTTTGATCAAGATCCTTTTTTTCCCCCACATTTTCATCTTGACCCAGTACTGATGTATATATATAACTGAAAGAAAAAAAATACTTATAAAACCAATTTCATATTCTGTTCATTTTTTAAAAATGCAGGCTATATCCTACTACACCAGCTTCAACGAGAACTGAGACAACTTGCCCTATATAACTTAATTATTGAGTCTGAGAACATAGAATATATCTGTGACAATGTAACTGTTTCAGAAAATTCTTGCTCAAAAAGATGAGACTAATTAGTAAATAACTTCTCTGTTTGCTAAAGGAAATTTCTGCAAAATAATCTATCTTGACAGTTTGCTCATATGGGTGAACTGTTCTCCTAATAGGACAATAAATTACTGCCCAAGATAGATAACCTTGCTTATCTTTCAAGCAAGGGTTAGTTATCAAAATGCTTTCCAAGACTCTCTGTGTCTAAAAATCCTAAGATAACATGTCCCCAACTTTGCCCAATACTAATCAGTTTCCCATCTTGAAAGAACTCCCTTAAATTGGGGGCCAGCAGATGGCATAGTGGTTACATTGCTGGATTCCCACAAAGTCAGCTGTGGTTCCCAGACCTAGTGGCTTGAAAATCATGCCGAGCTCATGTGCGTGTCTGCCCAAGATCCTGGGAGGAAAACAGAGAAAAAGGGACTACAGTGTGACCATCCTCTTGGGGCAGGTGTGTGTGTGTGTGTGTGTGTGTGTGTGTGTGTGTGTTCTCACTTTCCCTCACTATCTCTGTCTCTCTGTCTCTCTCTCTTCGGCAAGCGCACACACCCTACAGCAAAAACCTCTTCAAAAATTGCCTTAAACCACTTTAGGCCAGATTCCTAAGCCTTGTACATATTTTCTCTTGAATTCTTTCTTGTAAGACCATACAGTAAGAGTCTATCATGATGATGTTGTCTCTTATTGTGTAGGTAGTTTTATTTGACCAAAGAGTTTCTGATGGTCATTTGAGGGAGCTGATAAGATATAAGAATGCACCATGACCTTCAAATTAAAAAAGAATGCCGCAGCATACCCAGAAATCTTGATTGGATTATGGAAATGAGTTTTTCTTTTTACAGTGATACTATATTTAAGACATGATAAAAGAAGAAAACTCTATTAAAGACAAGGAAAGTTCTGACATGTCTTATCCCACACCTAGACTTGCCTAAAAAGGACATTCCTGCACAGGCCATAACCTTGGCATTCAATGTCTATACTCACACCCCCGTCTAAGAGGTCTCCTTAACTTAGCTTGTATATAAGTTAGGCATGTCTAATTCTATAACCACCCAGGCCTGGACACACTCACCACTCACACATCAAGTGCTCTGGACTCCTCCATGCCTATCTGGGCTTGCCCATATCGATAATGAAAAATCAAACCCACAAAAATATAAATGAGAAGATAAAAACTGTCAGTTCCGGGACCAGCAACTGGCTTAATGACTGCGTTGCTAGAATCCCATAAAGTCGACTGTGGTTCGAGTTCCAGACCCAGTGGCTTAAACTCATGCCTGGCACGTGTGCATGCATGCCCAAGATCCCAAGAGAAAAATGGAGGAGAAGGGATTGCGGCGTGGCCATCCCCTCTAGGGGGTGATTGCTTGTTTTCTGTCTCTCTGTCTCTGAAGGGCGCACACACCCTGTCTCTGAAGAGCGCACACACCCTATAACAAAAATCTCTCTTAAAAAATTTTTCAGAAATAGTTCTGACATAGAAAAAGTACAACAGCTAGATCCAGAAAACCCAGAAAACCCAATTTTCTCCTTCCTAGTTACATGAAATTATGCAAGTCACATCACCTCTCTGAACCTCCCAGAAAATATGGGTTTATTTTCCAATTTTCTCCTTCCTAGTTACATGAACTTATGCAAGTCACATCACCTCTCTGAACCTCAAATTCTTCATCTGTAAGTTTTTAATTTGCAAATACATGTAAATTATAAAGCACTATGCAAGTTAAGCGATGAAATAGCTATTTTTCATTATGTCTTATTTTGTAACACTGAAGTTTATTTTAGTCAGTTGCTTACCTTCGGTTGACCTTTTTCTGAGGCAGAATGTCCTAAAGAATGAAACAAAAAGCCATGACTGACTACAAATGCACCACTTTTCATCATGGTCTACTTTCATTAAAAGCAAAGTTACAGTTTCTATACAGAAGCTACCACATATTATTGAATTCTCAATTAACTACATCTCCACTAGAGGCTATAATTATTATCACTTAATTTTATGATTACTGACATTAGTGACAGCTACTTCTTACATTTCTATGGAGTGTTAACATGAAAAAATGGAGACTTTTCCTTTTTTTTTTATAAAGTTAATTTATTTCTTCCATGACAGAGACAGAGAGATAGACAGACACCCTAACAGGGTCCTCACATTGTAATCTGCCTCCAGTCTCAGCCAGCACATTCATGGGTACATGTGTATGTGCAAAGCACATTCTGGGAGCCCTTGGGACTTGAACCAAGAACCAAGAACCTTTCCCATGTAGGCCCAGGTACATCACCACTGCGTCACTTTCCTTGTCCCCCTTTTCATTTTTGATTATTAAAAAGTACACTGTACTAGGGCCAGCCAGTGGTGCAGTGGTAATGCAACTGGACCTACAAGGGAAGGTACTGGGTTTGTGTCCTGGGACCTTCCTGAGCACAGAGGGTGCCTCTAATGGAGACTGGCAGAAGCTGAAGGGGGTTCACAGTATGAAGACTCTGCTGGGGGTATCTATCTGTCTATCTCAAGCTTTCTCTGTCTCTCTTCCTCTCATGGAATAAATAAATAAACTTAAAAAAAAAAAGTACACTGTTCAACATAGTTGGAACAGGGAACCAGCAGTTGGCGTAATGGCTATGTCGCTGGACTCCCACGTAGTCGACCGCAGTTTGCGTCCCGGACCCGGTGGCTTAAAACTCACGCTGGGCGCGTGTGCGTGCATGCCCAAGATCCCGAGAGGAGAATGGAGGAGAAGGGATTGCGGCGTGACCATCCCCCGTGGGAGGTGATTTCTCGCTTTCTGTCTCTCTGTCTCTCTCTGTCCGTCTGGTGAGTGCACGCACCCTATAGCAAAAACCTCTCAAAACAAACAAACAAACAAACAAACAAACAGTTGGAACAGATCACTGAAAAATAGCTGCCCCACATTCTCCAGAAACTTTTAAGATTCCTTTATCCCCAAAGCTGTATTTCATATAGTATCAAAGTCAAATATTCCCTGAGCAACAGGCTAACTTAACAAATGACAATGGGACTTAGAAGACTGTCTCTACTTGGCCATGTCAATTTGCACCTCAGCACAGGTATTTTTCCCTCTTATTGATTGCTAAATATAGGCATGTTGGAGTACTAACTGCATTTTGTTAAATACATTTTCAGGATAGGAAAGAATATTTAAAAATTCACTTGCGGGGGAACCAGCAGATGGTGTAATGGTTACATCACTGGACTCCCATGTAGTCGACCAACCGTGGTTCAAGTCTTGGACCCCGCAGCTTAAAATTCACAGCAGGTGCATGTGTGTATATGTCCAAAATAAGAGAAGAATGGAGAAGGGATTGCAATATGGCCACCCCCTCTGGGGGTGATTTCTTGTTTTCTGTCTCTTTGTCTGTCTGTCTCTGGTGAATGCATGTGCCCCACAGCAAAAATCTATCTTAAAAAAAAAAATCAACTGGGACCAGCAGCTAGCATAATGGCTATGTCATTGGACTCCCACGTAGTCAACCGCGGTTCGAGTCCCAGACCCGGTAGCTTTAACTCATGCCGGACACGTGTGCGTGCGTGCCCAAGATCCCGAGAGGAGAATGGAGGGGCATGGCCATCCCCTCTGGGGGGTGATTTCTCGCTTTCTGTCTCTCTGTCTCTCTTAGTCTGTCTGGCGAGCGCATGCGCCCTATAGCAAAAACCTCTCAAAAAAAAAATCAACTAGGACAAGAAATAAAAGTAATATATTCTAACTTGAAATAAGTATGTAAACTCAGGACCAGCAGTTAGTGTAATGGCTATGTTGCTGAACTCCCATGTAGTCAACCGTGGTTCAAATCCCAGACCCGGTGGCTTAAACTCATGTTGGGCACATGTGCGTGCGTGCCCAGGATCCCGAAGAGGAGAATGGAGGAGAGGGACTATGGCGTGGCCATCCCTCCTGGAGGGTGATTACTTTCTTTCTATCTCTCTGTTGCTCTCTGTCTTTCTGGCAAGCACATGCACCCTATAGCAAAAAAAAAAACAACAAACAAACAAACAAACAAAAACCTCTCCAAAAAAACAGAAATAAGTATGTAAACTGTTTTCAAAATATGAGTAAAGTCTTACCTTTGCTACTTTGAGGACTGTTTATCCTAATTTCAGGATCATTCTTTAAACTAAATGAAACACCTTTTCTTGGTGTTTTAGCTAGTTCTGAAGCTGTAAACAGACAAAGAAATATATTTTTAAAAACATTTTAATGTACAACAGCAACTTAAAAAGGAAATAGACTTATTTCACATACATACATTCTTTAAAAAAAAAAAAAAGCTTTGCTTGTTACTTATCAGAAAGATAAAGAAATGTACCTGTAGGGAACCAGCAGTTAGCGTAATGGCTATGTTGCTGGATTCCCACATAGTCGACCACGGTTCGCGTCCCGGACCCAGTGGCTTAGAACTCACGCCGGGCGCGTGTGCATGCGTGCCTAAGATCCCGAGAGGAGAACGGAGGGGAAGGGATTGTGGCGTGGCCATCCCCCCCTGGGGGGGTGATTTCTCGCTTTCTGTCTCTATGTCTCTCTCTGTCTGTCTGGTGAGCACACGCGCCCTATAGCGAAAAAACCTCTCCAAAAAAAAAAGAAGAAGAAATGTGCCTGTATTAAAGAGTATTATTTCTGGGGCCAGCAGGTGGCACAGTAGTTAAGACGCTGGACTCCAACATGGCCACCTGGGGTTCAAGTTCGGGACCTGCTGGCTCGCTTTCTTACTTTCCCTCTCTTCTTCGCTCTCCCTTTTTTTCTCTCTCCCTCTCTCTGGTCAGAGCACGTTTTCTATATATATGGCAAATTAAAAAATAATAATAATAAAATTAAATAATTCTTTTTTTTTTTGAGATGATTTTGCTATAGGGCACATGTGCTTGCCAGAAAAATAGAGAGACAGAAAGCAAGAAATCACCCCCCAGGGGGGATGGCCACGCCACAATCCCTTCTCCTCCATTCTCCTCTTGGGATCTTGGGAATGCACGACATGCACGGAGCGTGAGTTTAAACCTCCAGGTCTGGGACTCAAACCACAACTACATGAGCAACATAGCCATTACGCCAATTGCTGGCCCCAAAATTATATAATTCTTTTTTAAAAAAATAGTATTACCGTTTTACTTATTAACTGTCTTCCTAGCATCTTCAAATCTGTCTTCAATTATCCACAGGTATCTCAAAACAAATAAAAAACTAACTTTAACCTTGCTGTTTTCTCTAATTATCAAACTCTTCTCTCCATCAATAATTTATATTCCTTCGATCTCTTGTCATAGAAAATTTTTGCTAGAGAGTGAAAAAGAAAAGCCAGCAAGTAGAATCTAAAAATCAAGTGAAACTGTGAACAGTTAAAATGATACTTTAAAATCTTTTAAATCTTTCATAAAGTATGATATATTTCATTCTGTGTTAAAGCTCTACAATTCATATGAATTATGTATAAAACACAGTGTTGAACAGATGGCCATTTCTCCAACTGAGCATCAGATGAAATAGCTGGCTTCTGGTTAGGGGCCATTTTAAATGCAAAATACAACATTTAATGATATTCGCACTCACTATGAGAAATACGTGGGAAATGAGCCAAAAACAAGGAATATATTTTACATCCCTGAGTTAACACCCTGGGACATTGCTCAATGAATAAAAGGTAAACACTCCTTTTTTGTGTAAAAGAAGACACAGTTGAACCTATATTAAATTAATGTCACTGGCTCTTAAACTCTCCAAACCCAGCACCCATTTTTATCCACCAATCTTAAAACTGACCCAAGATATTCCTAACAGTCTCAGCAAATGCTCTGGTTTCTTCTTCTATCTTAATCTCTTTGGTTTTTTACATGATTCACTAAGATGTCTTTAACCTTCCCTTGAAATTATTCTTTCACTGCATCCTATGATATAAGCTTGGTCCACTGACTACTGCTGGTAGTTATCCTACCTCTTCTTCACTGTCCTCATCCTCCCCAACATTTTAGAAACAGCTAAGTATTGGTCCTTGGTCCTCTATTCACACCAGTAAAAAAATATCATTTCAGGTTTAAGGTTGCTAACCCACAAGATACAGAAAAAGAAAACAATGCAACTTCACATTAACAAAAAGTCACCTAAGTACAAAGCAATTTAGCTAAAACCAAATTATCTGATTTTAAATAACTATTTTTTTCTTTTCTTCTCTTTTCTTTTAGAGGTTTTTGCTATAGGGCGCGTGCGCTCGCCAGACAGACAGAAAGAGAGACAGAGAGACAGAAAGCGAGAAATCACCCCCCAGGGGGGATGGCCACGCCACAATCCCTTCTCCTCCGTTCTCCTCTTGGATCTTGGGCACGCACATACACGCGCCCAGCTCCGTTCTCTCTTGGGATCTTGGGCACGCACATACACGCGCCCAGCATGAGTTTTAAGCCACTGGGTCTGGGACGCAAACCATGGTCGACTATGTGGGGAGTCCAGCGACATATCCATTATGCTAACTGCTGGTCCCTTAAATAACTATTGAACTACAAAGCAAACAGAACGAAAAGAAGAAAAAGGAAAAATTGAAGAAAAAGAACAAGACATTCACCTGTGAGCAGTCAATCACACGAGAGCTAGGTAAATACCCAAATACCTCTTGGTGACCCTAAATCAAACAGGGCTCATCAACATAAGGCTAAATGCCACAAACATTTCTTACCTTTTCCTGTGAATTCCTCTTCCTCCTCTAGTCCCTATCCTACTTCACAGTACATCAGTTTATCAAGATCTTAGTCCAGAAATCCCAGAACTACCCTAACATCCCTCTTTTTTACATTAATCCTATTCTTTTTTAAGGTAATCTTTTAAAAAAAATAATTATTTAATTAAATTAATTAATTTTTATTTATTTTCATTTGACCATAGAGGGAGAGAGAGAGATAAAAAGAAAGCAAACTGCTAAGTTTGCGACTCAGACTATAGTCAGTATGTGGGAGTCCAGCGTCTTCACCAGTACACTACCTGTTGGTCACCCAATCCAATTCTTGACCATTCATTATTACCCTGCCCTATTCCTATTCCCAAAGCTCCTCCCTTTCACCCTAACCACATATGTCTGGACTCCAAGAGGAGCCAGTTCACACTGCCAGTCTGAGCTTTCTAAGACTCAAATCTAATCAGATAGTATCTCTGCTTAAAACCATCTCCACACCTTATTCATAGATAGAATATATAATATACTCCCTTGCTTGATACACAGGCCCACCATTATCAAACCCCTAAAACTTACCAAATCTCATTTTGAACAGAGTCCATTTTGCAGTCTATGATCCAACACTAAGTGCTTTAACACTTGAGTTGCCTGAATAGATCATGCTTTT
The DNA here is from genome assembly GCF_000334495.1 of Tupaia belangeri chinensis. Taxonomy (NCBI): domain Eukaryota; kingdom Metazoa; phylum Chordata; class Mammalia; order Scandentia; family Tupaiidae; genus Tupaia; species Tupaia belangeri. The sequence goes on from NW_006159858.1 coordinate 3,023,643, forward strand.
TCCTCATTGATATCCCTCCCTCCCTGCTTTCCTGACAAATTCCTGATCCTTTCTTAAGAACTGGCATTACTGGAAACCAGCAGTTAGCATAATGGCTATGTCGCTGGACTCCCAAGTAGTCGACCGCGGTTCGCGTCCTGGACCCGGTGGATTAAAACTCAGGCACATGTGCGTGTGTGCCCAAGATCCTGAGAGAAGAATAGAGGAGAAGGGATTGCGGCGTGACCATCCCCCCTGGGGGGTGATTTCTCGCTTTCTGTCTCTATGTCTCTGTCTGTCTGGCAAGCGCACGCGCCCTATAGCAAAAACCTCTCT
>NW_006159858.1:3024181-3026393 GCF_000334495.1 Tupaia belangeri chinensis
AAAAAAAAAAAAAACTAAAAAAAAAAAAAAAAGTGGCATTACTACTTCTAGAACATACCTTCATTTATTTGCTCCAAAAGGACCCCTTTCTACTCTGGGCAACAACTATACCTACTATTAGATTGTCAGGAAAGTCATGACATATTTTCCTATGTTTTTCTATGCAAAAATGTGTCATGACTTTCCCAACGATCCAATACTTAATTCTGTGGAGACTGGGTAGGACTAGTTAAAGGTGTAGCCTTTGAAGTCAAATAGGTTTGGAATATAAAACTAGCTCTTCACCTATCTAATTTTAGTCAAGTTACTTAACCTCTCTAAACTACAATCTCCAAAGGTTTTAGATATGGATATTGCAATCTCTCAACTCGGATCTTGGCATACAATAATTGCTCAAAAGTAACTGCTATCATTACTATAGCACTCATTAAATATAAAAGTAATTATTTTGTTTCTGTTTTTATTTCTATCAGTAAGCATAACCTTTGCCAATCCGTGAAGAACTGTCTAAATAATCTTGATACTCTCACTATTCCATATTAGAAGATCAATAAATAGGGACCAGCAGTTGGCAAAATGGCTATGTCACTGGACTTCCATGTAATGGACCACGGTTCAAGTCCCAGACCCGGTAGCTTAAACTCACACCAGGCACATGTGTGTGTATGCCCAAGATTCTGAGAGGAGAATGGAGAAGGGATTGCGGCGTGGCCATCTCCCCTGGGGGATGATTTTTAGCTTTCTATCTCCCTGACTTTGTGTCTCTCTAGGAGCACACATGCCATATAGCAAAAATCATTCTAAAAAGTAAATAAATAAATAAATAAAAAGAAGACACATCATAAGGTGAGAGATTTTGGCTTAATTTGTCAGCTTTAATATAAAAGTAGGTAATATCTGGAATCCATCTGTTCACCAAAAGATAACTTCAATTTAACTCTAACTTCACAGGATATATGATTATTATTATTATTTTTAGATTTTTGCCATAAGGTGTGTGTGCTAATGGGAGAAAGACAGAGAGACAGGAAAAGGAAGAAATTACCCCCAGGGAGATGGCCACACCACAATCCCTTTTCCTCCATTCTCCCTTGGGATTTGGCGTACATGCGCATATGAAGTCGGTGTTATTTCGTACATGCACATATGAAGTCGGTGTTATTTTTTAAGTCACTGGGTACAAGACTCAAACTATGCTGTTGGCCATGTGGGATCCAGCACCTTAACTACCATGCCACCTGTTGGCCCTACACAGAATATTATTATTGAAAGTGGCTTTTAGGCAGCCCATAGTGTAGCAGGTAAGCACTGTGCAGAAGTTGAATCCCACATGGCTGACGAGGGTCTAAGTCCCCACCTGAGTGGCTTGAAAACCACACTGGACATATGTGTGCCCAAGATCCTGACAGGACAGAGAAGCGGAGGCAAGCTGACTGCAGAGTGGTCATGCTCTGCCAAGGTCTCTCTCTCTCTCTCTCTCTCTGGTGAATGTATGGGCCCTGTGGCAACTTAAAAAAATTATAATAATAATTAAAAAACCACATTGGGCATATCCAGGACCCTGATGGGATTGAGAACTGCAAGAAAAAGGATAGGAGCGAGACCAGGCCACACTGGAGAGGCCTTTTCTCTTTCTTACTTGCATGCCCAAGTGCACACATGCTCTCTGGCACAAAACTGGCTTTTGATGAAGAATTAAAGAAAACTTTGAGAATATATGACCCACGGCCCTTATCGAAGCTGCAGCTGCTTCCGCGTAGCCGCTGTGGTCAAAGAGGACCCCAGAGTGAATTTCTCGGAGGGTCGCCGTCAGGCCTGCCTTGGCAGGTCTGCAACATTGTGGGGAAAGACAGCTGTGGGCGTGGCCGGGGCAGTCAGGAGGCCAGGGTGCAGGAAGATTGTTGGGGACAAGCCCGGAAGGTGGCCACGACTTGGAGGGAGGACCCCGGACTGCCGTGACCGGTGAGGACAGCGGCGGCCGTGGCCAGCGCGGTTCCCAGCAGACGGCTGCAGAGCCATCAGGGCCCTTTGCTCCCAGAGTGCTCGGATCAAGGCCTGTGTTCCTGGGAGTCTGCTCTGCAGAGCTGGGAGACACAGGAAGGACAGCACAAGGAAAAGCAGAATTCCTGGTGGCAACAGCTAATGTAGCTCTGAGTGGCCAATAAAAAAGAGTCTGGCAGTGCCAAAAAAAAAAAAAAAAAAAGGGGAAAAA
>NW_006159858.1:3026444-3031520 GCF_000334495.1 Tupaia belangeri chinensis
GTGGCAGTGCCAAAAAAAAAAAAAAAAGAGAGAGAGAATATATGACTCTATCATTTCAGCATAGTTAAAAATCAGTATTCTCAGTTTGCTGACATTGCATAAAAATTCTATTTTTGTTAATGTATCACTGTAAGACTTTTTCATCTAGTGTTTTTATAAACTTGTACTTTTTTCCTCCCTTAACCACCAGGGCCATGGGCTAGACTCAGAAAACTATCTTTTTAAGACTCTCTATTTTTCTTTCAGATGTGATGACAGAAAAGCACAGTATGAGAACAATATTCCAGTTTTTTGCAGAGCATACATACATAAAACATTATCTAAATTATGTGCCAATCCATAAGATTATCCACAAGAGGAATTACTTGATTACTCCTGTGGGTTTCACTCTTCTTTGTATTAGTAGTTCTCTTTTTTCAAGAATGATTTTATTTAATTTATCCATTTATTCATTTTTAATATAATTACTTATTTAATTTTATTTATCTATTCATTTATTTTGATTTGACCAGAGAGAGAGAGAGAGAGAGAAAGAGAGAGAAGGAAAGTGAGAGCAAGCTACCAAGCCCGGGACTTGAACCATGGTTCACCATGTGGGAGTGTCCAGCGACTTATCACCAGGCCACCTGCTGGCCCCAGTGTATTCATTTATTTTTTTTAATTTGACGAGAGGAACAGAGAGAGAGAGAGAGAGAGAGAGAGAGAGAGAAGGAAAGTAAGAAAGCAAGCCAGGACTTGAACTGTGGTAGACCATGTGAAAATCTAGTGTCCTTAACCACCACGCCACCTAGTAGTTCTCCTCTTTCTCTGATGTTCCTTGTCCTACTAGTAGTTCTCTTTCTCTGATGTTCCTTGTCCTACTCCACTGTCCTAGAATTTCAATCTGTATTTGTCCATTTGATGCTTCCTCTAATAATTATATTAGCATTTCTTTTTGGTTTGTCAGAGCTCCTACACAGAGTCCACTCATTCTTATAAATTGAAATTAATATAAATTGCTGTATTCACATGCTATGTTCAAAATTAGCAATATTCAATTAGTTATACCTCAAAGCTTTCAGAAATGATGACCTGTCTTATATTGCAAGATCCAAATAAAGTGGTGATCTGCCTTTTTTGGGTTTTGTCTGTGGTTTTTTTTTTTTTTTTTTTTTTTTTTTTTTTTTTTGAGGGGGAGTTTTTTGTTTTGGGGGAAGTAGAGAGACAGAAAGCAAGAAATGACCCCCTGGGGAGGTGGACACACCTCAATCTCTTTTCCTCGATGATCCTCTTTGGATTTTGGGCATGCGCGCATGCACATGTGCCCAGCTTGAGTTTTAAGGTACCAGATCTGGGACTCAAACATGGTAAACTATGGTGGGAGTTCAGCGACGTAACCACTACACCATCTTCTGGTCCCTGTTTTTTCTCTGTTTTTTAATTGCCAGCGTATATGCAATCACCAGAGACAAAGAGAGAAGAGGGAGAAAGCATCCCCCAACAGGTGTACTCATGCAACAATTCCTTCTCTTCCATTTGTTAATCTTGCTGAGATTTCTGGACACACATGTACATGCACCCGAAATGTTTTTCAAGCTGCCAGGGCTAGGATACAAGCCATGGTCGACCATGTGGGATCTAGCTCCCTTAACCACTAGACTATAACTACATGGCTGACCACTGTTTGAGTCCAGACCCGGTGGCTTAAAAATATCACACTGGGCGGCTTAAAAAAATCACACTGGGCATGTGCACTTGCATGCTCAAGTTTCCAGGAGGAGAATGGAGAAGGGATTGCTGCATGGCCATCTTTCCTGGCAGGGGGAGCGGAATTCTCACTTTACCTCTCACTGTGTCTGGTCCCCCCTTGCCCCAAGAGCCCACATGCCCCAAGGCAAAAATCTCTAAAGAAAAAAACAAAAGAATTTAATTGACAGTTTAATTTTAATGTTAATTGTAATTTATTATAAACTGTTTCTCTGAAAATCAGCAATACAAATGTAATTGGTAGGGGATGTCAACCTGCACAAGAAATGTCAGAACAGACCATTCCTAACAATTTCATGGAAATGATGGGTCCTTGGAAAAGTTGTGACACATTTTTGCATAGAAAAACATGTCACGACTTTTCTGATGACCTTCTGATGACCTAATAATACCGTATAACACAAACAGCATATTTTCTATACACAGTATAAAACTCAATTCAATAAAATAAAGAGTATCTCTTTGTGACTTTTAAGTCACTCATTCTTTCACAAAAATTTCTAAGAATATGAACTAGATACTGTCGAAAAATAAAGGAAAAATAAAGACTGACAAGATTATAGTCTGAGAACAAAAGGCATCTGAGCATTAAAAAATAATAATAAAATATTAAAGAATTGAAGTGTATTTAATATAATATAAAGCAGCATTATTCTTTTTTAGGAATGTCTCATCATTCCCTAGAACTTAGGGAATCTCCCATCATTTCTTTCAGGAATACAACAGAATAACTCTGATGAATATTGTTAAATATAGCTTAGAAAAGTTAAACAGTGATTACAGAAATCAGAAAAGCAACATACCTAATTTAGTCATCTTCTCAGAATTTTTTCTATTCTGAAAAGAATAAACTTTATTCCCACCAACTGTAGTAGAGCCATTTTTCAAAGATTCTGAAAGAAAAAGTACAACATGCATTTAGGAAAAAGATGCAAAGCTAATTAAGAGGAAAAAAAAGATTACATTTTAACTAAAAAGTTAGCATTTACATTCCTCATCACCTTGCATAAAGGTTTAACAATACATATGTATATATAAAATATTTTAAAACACAAAGAATACAGACTGTGATAGTGTTTATAGAAAAAAATTTATAAGAGAAGTTGAACAGAGGAGGGAAGCTGAAAGAGGCATTTTTAAATTGTATTTCTTTCATAAGAAAGAAAGGGATAACATTCCCAACAGGGTCTTCTTTTTCTTTTTAGTTTGCTGTAGCATGAGTGCTCACTGGAGAAAGACAGAAGAGAGAGGAGGAAAATGGGAAAGCATGTCCCCTATGGGAGATGACCATGCCACAATCCCTTCTCTTCCATTCTCAGGATTTCCGGCACAAGCCGAGCATATTTCTCAAGTCGCTGGGTCTGGGACATGAACCACACCATCAGTCATTGGGGATCCAGCTCCCTTAACCTCTGTACTAACTGCTGGCCCAATATTTATTTTTTTTAAGCTTGAGTGAATCTGTGTTCTTTGAACTCGATAAAGCCTAACTAAAATACAAGTCAACTCTTAAACAATGTTTTAAATATAATCTGGCAATAATCTGGTTTAGGTATATTAAAAGCAAAATACCAGACCAGAGTAGATTAGAGCAATGCTATTTCCTGGAATGTTCCCTCTGAGTATTTTTTTTTTAATAATTACTTTAACTTTATTTATTATTGTTTTCCAATTTGACCAGAGAGAGACAGAGAGAGAGAGGGAAGGAAAGTGAGAAAGGAAGCTATTGGGTCCAGGACTTGAACCATGGTTGGCCACATGGGAGTCCAGCGCCTTTAACCACCATACCACCTGCCAGCTCCACCTCTGGGTATTTTTGTTAACATCAAATAAATACAAAGTAACTTGTTTTATGAAGTTATTTTAAATAAGTTGAAATGTAACTATCTTAAAAACAATTTTAAGAGTGGTTAGTTTATGAGTTAGCCCACAGCCTGGTGGTTATATGAATTGGATCCCACATGGCTAATTGTACAGTTCGAGTCTTGGACCCCAAGAGTGAGAAACCTTCCAAGGTTGTGTGCACATACCCAAAATCCTAAAAGGAGAAATGGAGAAGGGACTCCAATGTGACCATTCCCCATAGGGAGTGCTTTCTACTTCTCTCTTGTTTATTCTTTCTGTCTCTTTGAGAAGTGCACACACCCTCTTGAAAATTAAAAAACAAAACAAAACAAAACAAAAAAACAGGGTCAGCAGGTGGTGTGGCAATTAAGTTGCTAGATTCCCACATATCCAACCATTGTTGAATCCTGGACCTGGTGGATTGAAAATCATACCAGGTATATTTACGTGTGTGCCTAAAACCCTGAGAGGGGACTGGAGAAGGGATTGGTGTGGCTATCCCACTTGGGGGTGATTTCTCACTCTCCCCTCTGCTCTCTATCTCTCTTCAGCGAGCTCATGCACCCTATGGCAAAATCCTATAGAAAAAATTAAAAAAAGAGTGGTTGGTCTAAAGTTGACTTCTTTCAAAAAAGAATTAGACTCTTGGGGCCTGCAGGTGGCGAGGTGGTTAAGAGAGGTAGACTGCCACATGGCCGAATGCATTGGAGTCCTGGACCTGGTGACTTGTTTTCTCATTTTCCCTTGCTCTATCACTCTGACCCTCTCTGGCCAAGTTAAAATAAGTAAATAAATAAATGAATAGTTAAATAATTCTTTTTAAAAATAGAGAATTAAGACACAAAATTGCTTGTTTGCTTTAAAAAAGCACTGTGCATCAGGGACATATAGTGATACAGTGGTAATGCAATGCTTTAAGAGGCTAACTCATGTAGAGAGGTACTGGGTTCAAGTCCAGAGTCCTCTCTGAGTACACCTGGCACTAGCTGAAGCTGGGAGTGGATTGTAGCATGAAGACCCAATTATGTGGGGCCAGCAGGTGGCATGGTGGTTACCACATGGCCAACTGTGATTCGAGTCCTGGACCTAGCGGCTTGCTTTCTCACTTTCTCTTTCTCTGTCTTTCTCTCACTCTGTGCCTGTCTGGTCATCAAATATGATGAAAGAAAGAATGAATGAATAAATAAAGTTAAATAGAATAATTCCTAACAACAACAACAAAAAATACCCTATTAGGTGGGGTCAGAGGGTGGTGCAGTGGTTAAGGTGCTGGACTCCTACATACCTGACTGCAGTCTAAGTCCCAGACTGGGTGGCTTGAAAATCATGCCCAGGTACATATACATGCGTGCAAAAAATTCTGAGAGGAGGGACTAACAGATGGTGTAATGGCTGTCATTGGACTCCCATGTAGTAGATCAGTTTGAGTCCTGGACCAAGTGGCTTAAATTCACGCCGGGTACGTGTACGTGCATGCCCAAGATC
>NW_006159858.1:3031879-3035276 GCF_000334495.1 Tupaia belangeri chinensis
TCCCTCTCTTGGAGAAATAAATAAGTTTAAAAAAAATTTAAAGCACTGTAGAGGAAAAAAAACTAGGTAAATGCTCTTTAGATGATAAAATAATATACCACTATTTAACTTACCAGGCTACTTTTTTATGTATAGTGCAAAGCAATCTCTGTGACTAGCAGACATATGAGTTTTTATCACCCCTTCTCACCCTTCACATACCTTGAACATCTCTTCCCAAAACTTCCACATAGTTCTGATCTTTTAAGATTTCCCGGTCATCTTCCTCTAACTCATATTCGGGCTTCTTTATTATTTTTTTTGTGTTAACCAGAACCTGAGCTCGTTCCTTCTTTAATTTAGTTCCTACAAAGACATCCAAACAATTAGAATAATAACAAGTATAAACTGTTTGTAAACATTACATTTAAATAAGTTAAACTATACTATTTATGTTATCACTTAAAAAATGGGAAAAAAAGTCAGTGACTTCTCTTTGATCAAAAGTACTGATCATGGGGCTGGCAAGTGGCATGGTGGTTAAGGTGCTGGACTCCCAAATGGTCGACTACAGTTCAAGTCCTGGATCAGGAGGCTTGATTTCTCGCTTTCCTTTCTCTCTCTGGCTAAATTAAAATAATAACAACAACAGCAACAAATGTAAATAAATAAATAATTCTTTTTTAAAAAGTACTGCTCCCACTTTCACACTTTATATAACTAATTTTAAAAGAAAAACAACCTGGGACCTGCAGAGGGCATAATGGTTACATCACTGGACTCCCACATTGCTGACAGTGGCTCAAGTCCTGGACCTGGTAGATTAAAATTCATGCCGAACACATGTGCATGCCTGACCAAAATCCTGAGAGTAAATTGGAGAAGGGACCGCGGCATGGCCATCCCCCCAGGGGGGTGATTTCTCGCTTTCTGTCTCTGTGGCAAGTGCACATACCCTATAGCAAAACTTTCTCTAAATGAAAAGGAAAAACAACCTTGAAAGTGCCTATTTTGGGTGAGGGTCAAAATAACTATATATTTTAAATTATAATGTATTTATTTACCACTACAACTGAGCATTTCACATTAGATGAGACGTTACTTAAAAATTTCAGTTAAAGTTAGAAAGAAGTAAATGAAAATTAAAGCAGTTTTGTTATTTATCGTATTACTGAATCAAATAATTTGTGCTATGTTCATTAATAAAATGTTAAAATATTTTAAAAAGTGAAAAATTCATAATCATAACAATAAACATCTCTTCAATGATATAATCACTCAGTACCTCCTTCTCTATCAAGAATGTGATTAAGAACATCATCATCCCCCACGAATTGAACCTCTAGCATCTTCTCTTCCTTTAATTCCAGTTTATTCATCATTGCCAACCTAAACAAAAGCAATAAATCACTCAAATGATGAAGAATTCATACCAGCCACCAAATAAATCAAACATTCACATAATACATGCATTTATATAACAACTTAAAGTCTTTTTAAGTATAAAAAATACATTATGTGTCATTGTATTAATAGTATGCTTTTGAGGCCAGCAGGTAGCATGGTGGTTAAGGCACTGGACTGGATTCCCACATGTCCTACCACGGTTCAAGTTCCAGAACTAGTGGCTTGCTTTCTCACTTTCTCTCTCTCTCTTTCTGGTAAGCACACATGCCCTATAGCAAATTTAAAATAATAATAATAATAATAATAATAATAATAAAATAAATAATTCTAAAAAAATTACGATTTGATTATAGGCAATTCTTTATCTGAAAAATAGGGTGTGAGAGAGATGGCTAAGGTTTGTTTTGTTTTGGTTTGGTTTATTTATTTATTTATTTATTTATTGCCACAGGGTTTGTGTGTTTGCCAGAGAGAGACAGAGGAAAAAATAAGAAAATCACCCCTGGGGGGATGGCCACACCACAATCCTTGCTCCTCCATTCTCTTCTTAGGATTTTGGGCACACATAAACACATATCCAACTTGATTTTCAAGCCACAGGGTCTGGGACTCAAATAGTGGTGTCAGCCATATGGAAATCTGGCCCCCCTTAACCACCATGAACCTGCTGGTAATGAGATGGCTAAGATTTAAATCCATTTAAGGTAACAAAAATAGAACCTTTGGCTGTGTATATATGCACCCCCAAAATCCTGAAAAGGGGGATAAACGGAGGAAAAGAGATTATGGCATGACCATTCCCCATGAAGGGTGCTTTCTTATATGCTGTCACTTTGTCTCTCTCCAGTTAGCACACACAAAAAATTTAAAAATAAAATAAATACTCTAGATTATATTTTTTAAAATAGAAAGGGCATGCAAGTGCTTGTGAAAGACAGAGAGAAGGACCTGTGACAGGGTCTCATCACGCCATGATCCCTTTGCCCCAGTCCTCCAGATCCTCGGAATGCTGGGTACCTGCATATGCTGAGTATGTTTTTAAGCCATCCTGGAGCTCTGAACCTGTGCTCAGCCATATGGTTTCCAGACTTGCAGGACACTACATCACCACTAAGCCATAGCAGCTTGGCTTCTGTCCCTCCTCCTCTCACCAAATTTACTTACTTATCTCTTCTGCGAGTAGGAGAGAAAGAAAGGTGGCACATGCACTCCCTAACATGGTCTGGTCATGCCACCACTCCTTTGCCACAAACTTCCAGTTTGTCAGGATCTTGGACACACAAGCACAGGCCTAGACACTGGCTCGGAATCCAAACTTCAGTAGGCCATGTGGTTTCCAGCACTGCAGTATGTTATCCTACTTATTGTGCCACAGAGGCCGAGCCTTGTCTTCGCTTCCACTGCACGCTTACCAAACAACTTTACAACTATGAATAAGTATCTTGGTAACTAGACAGTATACATGAATCTTGCTAAGGCCTTACAGTCAGTAAGGTGTTTTTCACTAAACAAATTAAGAGTTTTAGCAAGCAAAAATTTGATCAACTCTGGCTATTTTTACAAACTTATAGTTTCAGAACTTATAATGTTAATGGCCTGAAACTAATTAATGATGATCCAACTACCGCTAGTTAACCCAAAAATGTAAGCTAAGATTTGGGGTTCTTTGTGATTTTTTTTCTCCTCTCTCTAAATCCTACCTCTGCCTTTTCTTCTGACAATGGGAACTCTCAAATCTGTCATGAGCTAGTTATTTGCATACAGATAATGAATTCAAAGTTGCTATGTGTTCTCTTAACAACCGGCACTCTTACTGACTTCTTTCAGTTTTCACTTACCTTTTAAGGTATCACACATTCTGCAGTTGGAAAATTCAGATAGTCACCTGTAACTGGCAAAAAACTCAGGGTCAGTCAATAAGGAAACAAAATCAACAGGGCAATACAAAGAAGACCAAAAGATTTTTGCTTTGGTTTTTGTTTTTTAAGACTTTTTTTTTCGGGGGGAGAGG
>NW_006159858.1:3035528-3035919 GCF_000334495.1 Tupaia belangeri chinensis
TGACTATATGGGAGTCCAGCGACATAGCCTTTACGCTAACTGCTGGTCCCAAGAATTATTTTATTTGACTTTATCTATCTATTTATTTATTTATTTTAATTCGACCAGAGAAGAACAGACAAAGCGAGAGCAAGAGCGAGAGCAAATGAGAAGGCAAATCACCACGTCTGGGACTTGAACCGCAGTCAGCCATGTGGGAGTCCAGCATCCTTAACCACCATGCCACCTGCCGGCCCCGAAGTCCACAAGTTTTAACGAACTTAATAGATAAATGCGGTCCCGGGACCAGCAGTTGGTGTAATGGCTTGTCGTTGGACTCCCATGTAGTCAACTGCGGTTCGAATCCTGGACACGGGGGCTAAAACTCACGCCACGCGCCGGGGGGGGTGGG
>NW_006159858.1:3035930-3060961 GCF_000334495.1 Tupaia belangeri chinensis
AGATAAATGTGGTCCTTATGAAGAGAAAGTTGTCATGATTTTATAGTAAAGGACAAAATGACAATTTCCATTTTGGCCAGGAAGTCTGAGACACTGAGAACATGTGGATTAAGGGCAGTAGTAGGAAGACAAAACATAAGCACTTACTAGGTGCTAGATAAAGATTTAATTACTTAAATGTACTCTCATTTAATCCTTACAATAACTTGAGGTTTATATTTTGTGTATAAAGATAATACTTCATGATTTTTATAACCAATTCATGATTTCTGCTAAACACATTAGCAAAATGTGTCCTCTTGGTCCATTTTTCTTGTCGTGATACTGCTTTCTACAATGAGGAATCTGGATGTATCGGAGAAAAAAATTTAATGAATTTACACAATATTTGTATAAAATAAACAAACTATACTCATATAAAATTAAGTCAGGTTTTCTAGGACCAGCAGTTGGCGTTAATGGTCATGTCACTGGACTCCCATGTAGTTGACTATGGTTCAAGTCCCAGACCCAGTGAGTTAAACTCACACCGAGCCCCTGTGCGTGTGTGCCCAAGATCCCGAGAGGAGAATAGAGGAGAAGGGATTGCAGCGTGGCCATCTCCTTTGGAGGGTGATTTCTGGCTTTCTGTCTCTCTGTTTCTCTCTATCTTTCCAGAGAATGCACGTGCCCTTAAAGCAAAAACCTCTCAGAAAAAAAAACAAAAAAAACAAAAAAAAAGGGGGTACTTTTTAACAACCGCAGCAACAAAATAAAGCCTTTCAAAATAAAAAGTCAGGTTTTCTGAGATACTATTTGTCAGGTACTTTTACGTATACCATTTCATTAAATGCTCAGATTCTTTAAGGCAGGTAATTTTGTGTCTATATATGAGGAATCTTCAAAAAGTTCATGGAGAGTGCATATTATTAAAAAAAAAAACTATGCATGAATTTCAAACTTTTTTGGCACTAAAACTCATACATTAATATTTCATTCTCCTCCCTAATCAAGTTTAACATGTTTCATAATAAGCCACCATACATCTTTTAGCTAGACAAACACTAAATTTGGGCCAGCAAGTGGTGTGGTGGTTAAGGTGTTGGACTCCCACATGGCTGGCTGCAATTCGAGTCCCAGACTTGGAGATTTGCTTTCTGGCGTTCCCTCTCTGTCTCTCTGGTGAGCACATGCATTCTATGGCAAATTGAAAATAATAATTATCAAAAATTTAAATAAGTAATTCTTAAAAAAAAAAAGAAAGAAAAACATGGTGCTGGCAGGTGGCATGCTGTTTGAGGGTGCTGGACTCCCACATGGCCAACTGTGGTTCAAGTCCTGGACCTGGCAGCTCACTTTCTCCCCCTCCCTCTCTCTCACTCTGTCCCTCTCTGTCCAAATTAAAATGGATAAATGAATAAATAAAGTTAAATAAAAATAATGATAAAAAAAGAAAAACATTAAATTTGAATATGGATATTATAAAATGAATTAGAGCCTAATTAAAATTTGCTTCAGGGGAGCGGCATCTACAATTTTACTCAATTAAGAAAAACATTTTGGGGCCAGAAGGTGGTGTGGTAGTTAAGATGCTGGACTCCCACACGGCCAACCATGGTTTGAGTCCTAGACCTGGCAGCTTGCTTTTTCACTTTCCCTTTCTGTTTGCATTCTAGTGAGTGCACATGCCCTATAGAAAAAAAATTTTTTTGAGAGATCTGTGCTATAGAGCATGTGTGCTCAAGAAAAACATTTTCACAGCCTAGAGTTTATTTATTTATTCATTTATATTTTTTTTTGGAGAGGTTTTTTTCGCTATAGGGCGTGTGCGCTCGCCAGACAGACAGAGAGAGACATAGCGACAGAAAGCGAGAAATCATCCCCCCAGGGGGTTTGGCCACGCCGCAATCCTTTCTCCTCCATTCTCCTCTCGGGATCTTGGGCACGCACGCACACGCGCCCGGCATGAGTTTTAAGCAACCGGGTCCGGGACGCGAACCGCGGTCGACTGTGGGAATCCAGCGACATAGCCATTACGCTACTGCTGGTTCCATAGAGTTTATTTATTTTTAACATATATTATCCATAAATTCATAAGAGATAGGTTCCAGAAGGCTCCTTTCATTTCTATTATAAACTTGTATACCCCTTGCAGATATATAATATCAGTCTGTGGGTGCTACATCTGAAGATTCAGTGAACTGTGGACTGAAAATATGTTGAGGGAAAAAAAATTGATTGAGTCTGCACTGAACGTATACCAACTTTTTTTTTCTTATTATTCCTGAAACAATATATAACAATGATTTACATAGCATTTGCATTGTGTTAATTATAAGTTATCTAGAGATAATTTAAAGTATATGAGAGGATGTGTATAGATTATATGTAAACATTATGCAACTTTATGTAAGAGTCTTAAGCATCAAGGATTTTGGTAACTTGGGAGGTGGGGAGGCTGGAACCAATCTCCCTTGGATACTGTGTAATTTTTTCAATTTAACAGCCACACAATGTCCTTTGAGAGCAAATAAAAGAATTGCCACAATTTTTAGAAAATGCAATCCTTTAAAAACTATGTCATATATTAGTGGTAAGCACCAATTGCTGGGTAAGCACCCACTGTAGTATCAGGTAAGTCTCAGTCCTAATCTTAACTCTACACATTATGATTGTATAATTTTGCCTTTAGTCATAGATTAAATAAGATCATGTGTCTGACATATCAAAGTGCTCATTAAATATTCCCTATTAACGTATTTTTACATCAAACATTAATATAACCATGCAGATCTCTTGAACATCTCTGCATCTCATTCAACATTGCCATGTGGTACCATTACACAAAATTATAGTCATGCTGTTTTTCTTCCAGCTTGCAATTTAACTAGGACAAAGTAATGGATCTATTAGGGCTACAACTATAAAATGAAAAGCAATGCTTCAACCTCCTTTTAACTTACCAAAAGAGCCTGATTTATCAGCATTTTACAACGAAGCACTGCTCCTAGTAGCAGGGCTCCTCTGGTGCTTCCAGGCTGGTATGACATCTAAGTTTCTCGCTACAGTGGTAGTTCTGGGACGTGATGGTCCTCACCCCACGGGGCTCTTCACTACTTTAGTTACAGACGTTTAGTTCCCTCTTTCCAACCAGAAGGCCCAGGGCCGGGGTATAGGTATGCTGGTATCGGGCGTCCTTGGCTCGGAAGGCCGATCACTTCTGGACGCTGACGAACGGTCTTTCCAGAACCAGCCTCAGTGCAGCTACCTACGGACTTCGGCCTGCGCCTCCGCCGCTGACCAGTTGGCTGAGCTCCACCAGCCGGGCCGCGGTTGCCGGCGGGAGGCCAGGAGGGAGGCGCAGCGACCCTGCCCGGAGTGTCGAGGGAAGTCCCGAGACAGGCGACCCAGCTCAGCCGGAAGCCGCGCGCACCTGGACTCACCTCACAATCGGCGGAGAAAGAGAAAAGGGTTGCAGGCTGCCCCGACGCTCCACAACGCGCCACTTGGTCAACGTCTGGCGTAGCTCCGGCCGCCTAGACGGATCGCTATCTCGCTGAGTCGTCGCTGAAAGGAAGACGGCGTCGGGAAGGCGGCTTCGGTCCCAGCCAGAGACGCCAAGTTCTCGTAAACGGTACGGGAGCAGAGACCAGCAAGAAAGCCCAGAGCCCGGCTGGGGGATGGGAGGCCTGCGGACTGCACACCGAATCTCCCGCCCTGCTCGGGGGGCGTCGCCCTGGGAAGCCAATAGGAAGCGGAGTTGCCCAAGAGCGATGGCTTGCTGGCCAGTCGGCGCCGGCGGGTCGGCCCCGCCCACCAGGAAAGCTGAGGCCCACGCATCTCTAAGCGCTGGGGTCTCCGGCTCGCTTCTTTCCGTTTCCGGGGAAGGGAGGAAGACGTGGTTGGATCTGAGGAAGTCTGCGTCAGTCTAGTGTGGTGGGTGCTCACTTTCGTTTTGTGGCAACTCTAAAAATATTCTTTGGCCTCTCTAGCTACTTTCTTTTGAGGAAAAAGATCATAAGCATGGGTCTGCGTTTTCAATTTTTTAAAAATAACTTTTCCTCATTTGGCGTGAAAGGTAGGATCCCGTACATATCGCAAGTTCGGGATAGGGAGGGAGACGGTTCCTTTTTTTTTTTTTCCCAAGACAGCGATGCCATTTTCTTTCATTTTGTTTACTTACTGTTATTCTTCAGTTTGACCAGAGAAAGAGAAAGGAAAAACGAAAAAGCAAGCCGTCAGGTCCAGGACTCGGATCTTGGTTGGTCTTGTGGGAGTCCAGCGCTTTTAACCACCACGCCATCTGCCGCCCTGGAGACAGTTCTTTCTTTAAAGAAGAGAACTAGGACCCGAGCACTGAAGATATAGATGGGATCATACTGCTAATGGGATGAGAAGAGAGGATAATAAAATGGATAGACTGAAGGGAAAACGGAGAACAGCAATGAGTCTAACGGATATGCTGGATATTGCTTAGAATAAACTCATCTGGTTCCCTTGAGAACTGAATGATAAGATTTAGCAAGACAAACACAATCTCTGCCCTCACAATACATACTACACAGGAAGATATGGAATGGGCATTATTGAGAAAAATGTTGCTGTATACCGGAGTGCAATGTCAGTTGGAGCATGTGGCAGGACTATCTAATTAAAATAAAGAATCAGGAACAATTTTGTGGGAGGAAAGATGTTGAAGAGATTTAAGTCAAGCAAATCAGTTTATTATTATTATTTTGTTTGCTAGAGAATGTGTTTGCTGGCTGGAGAAGGAGAGGGAGAGCAAGAAGGCATCTCAGCCCCCATAGGGCATGATCACTCTGCAATCCCTCCTTCTTTCTCCTTCCCTTTGGGATATTGGGCACCCAAGCACAGGGTGACCTGCAGCCAGGGGTGGGTGGGTGACCCAGACAAATCATTTTTAAGGGCTGCAGAATCATGCATGATATCATCCTGCATTTTTTTCTTCTCCAGTGATATAATTCGTGAGCACAATAAAGAAAATTAGGAATTTCATGTAAATTTCTTCCTCACAGTAGTATATTGAGTTTAAAAATATAAATTTTTTTTCAAGTTTATGTTCCAAATTGAAATAGAATTATAATAGCTGTGTGGATGTCAGTGAGGAATCTAGGTTGAACAACTAGGACCAAGCAGGTCTTAAGGATAAGGTAGGGTACATTTGTATTAGTTCCTAAACTTGGGAAACGGTTAATTTTTGGCTTTGCCAGTGCCATGAGAAACCTCATATTGATGCTATTGCTCCTTGGTAAATCTGTTTTCAACATACTATTTTTTTTTAATGGTTCAGTTTTTTCAGTAAAAAAAAAAAATTTTTTGGGAGAGGTTTTTGCTATAGGGCACGTGTGCTCACCAGAAAGAGAGAAAGCAAGAATTCACCCCACAGGGGTATAGCCACACCGCAATCCCTTCTCCATTCTCCTCTCAGGATCTTGGGCCCAAAGGCATATGCGCCCGGTGTGAGTTTAAGCTACCAGGTCCAGGACTCAAACTGTGGTTGACTACATGGGAGTCCAGCAACATAGCCATTATGCCAACTGCTGGTCCCAGTTTATTCAGTAAAACTTTTGAGCCACTACCTGTACCAAGGTATGGCCCTATCCTTAAGGAACTTAATAGTCTAGACAGGTTGTGGACCAGCAGGTGGTGTGGTGGTTAAGGTGCTGGACACTCCTACATAGCCGACAATGTTCGAGTCCTGGACCTGGTGGTTTCCTTTCTCCCTTCTCTCTCTTTCTCTCTCTGTGTCTCTTTCTCTGGTCAAATTAAAATAAATGAATAATTTAAAAATATATAGTCTAGACAAGTAGAAAGAATCAGATAATTTCAATACAGTAAGGTGGACTGTACTGAGAACTACAATGACAGCTATCACTTAACTCAGGCTGGGGGTGTGTAGTAATACTGGACAAAAGGCCAGACCAACCTCAAAAGACAAGTAGAGGGACCAGCAGTGAGCGTAATGGCTATGTCGCTGGACTCCCACGTAGTCGACCGTGGTTTGAGTCTCGGACCCAGTGGCTTAAACTCACGCAGGGCGCATGTCGTGCATGCCCAAGATCCCGAGAGGAGAAAGGAGGAGAAGGGATTGCGGCATGGCCATCCCCACTGGGGGGTGATTTCTCACTTTCTGTCTCTCTGTCTCTCTCCGGTGAGCACACGTGCCCTAACCTCTTCAAAAAAAAAAAAAAAAAAAAGACAAGAAGAGCCCAACCTTAGTAGTGCATGCTGCCTTATGATACTGGGAAGTTCCCTGGTTTGGATGTCCTGGTCAACCTGAACATCCCAAGTGTGTCTGTAATTCCAGCTGGCAGGGATTGAGCTGCAGCATGGGAAGATCCTCTTGGAAGTTTCAAGTATAATTGTACAAACTGGACATAGAATACAAAGCAGAAACTTGTGGTTGCCAGAGCCAGTTGCATGTCTGCCTGCCCATCATGTCTTAACTTTGATAGGCTGATTTCTTTTTCTAGCAAGAAAAATGGCATCTGTTGCAATTGGTCTACAGGGAGCACCTTAAAGTAGATACAGTCTTTGTGCCATCGCTGCAGGGCATGCAAAAACTCTAAACATAGACATAACCTACTGCTGGGCTTTACAGATAGAAGAAACCTGAAGTCAGCCAGAGAAGGCCAATAGAGGCTTGTTTAGAATCATGAGGTGCTCCACAGCTGAAGAACTCAGCTTTGCCTCCCCATAAAAGAATGAGCACAGGATGGCTGTGGCTGCAGCATTGTCCAGTAGAGATGCCGGCTTTTGTCTCTCTGTCCTTTCTCAATCCACAGCCCTTTCCTTCAGGGTACTCTAACTCTTCACCCTTGAGCAGGGTCATTGGTCCACAACCAACTGTGGTGACTAGGGTGGCCAAACTGCTCTTGGTGAGTTCCACATATGATCTGTGTCCATGGTGTATGTCAGTACAAAAGATCAGTATCCCTACTTGAAGTCTGTGTGTGAGATGGCAGAGAAGGGTGTAAAAACTATGACTTCAGTAGCCATGACAAGGGTTCTGCCAGTCATCCAGAAGCTATAGCCACAGATTGTGGTTGCCAGTACCTATACCTGTAAGTAACTGGGCAGGATTGAGGAGAAACTACCTATTCTGAGAATAATCAGCCAACAATCCAGAGGTTGTTGCCAGTGCCAAAGATACTGTGACAACTGCTACGACTGGAGCCAGGGATTCTGTGGCTGTCACAAACACAAGAGTGATTGACAAGACCAAAGGAATGGTGACTGGCAATGTGGAGACGATCAAGACTGGTCAACAGCAGCATTAACACAGCTTGTGAGTTGTAGAGTAGAAAATGCACTCACTGGAACAGCAGGTAGTGTGGTGGTTAGGGTGTTTTTTAATGTAAAAAAAAAAATTTATTTTAGAAAAGCACAAAATACAAAACTGAATGGCGTGCAAGAGCACCACACAAAATCACTAGTTCTCTGTCTCTGGTGAATTAAAATAATAATAATTTAAAAATTAAAGAAGTAATTCTTTTTAAAAATGAAAAGAAAATGAGCTTATTTCTCAGTTTCCCTCTTGCTGTCTCTCTCCAGCAAACACAAGCACCCTGTGGCAATAACCTTTAAATAAAGAGGGGGAAAAAAAGCATGGGACCAGCAGATGGTGTAATGGTTACTTCACTGGACTCCCATGTAGTAAGTAGATCTTGGTCTGAGTCCCAGACCTAGCAGCTTAAAAACTCACACTGGGTGCGTATGTGTATGTGCCCAAAATCCTGAGATAAGAGTGGAAGAGAAGGGACTGTGGTGTGTCTATCTCTCTGGAGGTGATTTCTCGCTTTCTGTCTCTGAGTGGCTCCCCGAAATCTTAATATATGTGTATGAACCATTCATTTTTGTATTTGTTGTTGTTTAAGTTAATCAAAAAATTAAAAAGCTAAGCAAAAAAAGTGAGAGAGAATTCCTCAGTTCCATTCTATTGTGTTTGATTGACTGTGCATAATACCAACCAGAAAATTCAGTATGTTCAGGATAAGCTTTGTCTCGTGGGTAGAGTGGAAGAGAAGCATCAGCTATGATGATACTGATGAACCCCATTGTGCTGAGCACATCGAGTCACATGTTCTTGCTCTTGCCTGCAACCTGACTCAGCAGCTCCAGACCAGCTTTGAAAGGTTCAGTTTATTTAATAAACCTTTTAAAGCCCATTTCTGTATCAGGGGCATAAGGCCTAGGTATGGCCCTTGTCCTTAAGGAACTTAAGATTCTAGTTAGGGCCAGCAGCTGGTATGGTTGAGGCACTGGAATCCCACATGGTTGACCACAGTTCAAATCCTGAACCTGGCAGCCTGCTTTCTCACTTACTCTCATGCACATGTCTGTGGTGAGTGCATGTGCCCTATGGCAAAATTTTAGGAAATAATAATAAATGAACTAAAATAAAAGATTCTAGTCAGGTAATCTAAGTAGTCCAGATGACGTCCCACACCCTCCTGTCCAGCATCCAAGGGTTATCACAGAACATTCAAGATTAGGCCAACCACTTGGAAGTGATGGCAGGTGACATCTGTTCTGTAATGCTGCCTCCTTTAAGAAGTGTCTGAGAGCCTTACTTCTATCAAGAGGCAGCTGTAGAAAAGGCAGGAATTGTTAGATTATGTGGATTATCTTGTTAACACATACCTCAACTGGCTGGTAGGGTCTCTTATCCTCAGGCTCTCCAAACCTCAAAATGCTCAGGACTAAGGTGCAGATAATGGACAAAACCAATGAGGAGGCCCAGCAATCCAAGCACAGAACTCATTAAGCCTGTTTCTATCACCAGTGCATAATGCAGTTAACCCAGATACATCCTTCTTTGAAAAACAATATTTTTAATATAATAAGTTTATACAACTTAATTTACTGGACCTGCTGTGTTTAACAACAAACACTAGGGGCCAGCAGTTAGTGTAATGGCTATGTCGCTGGATTCCCACGTAGTCGACCGCGATTCGAGTCTCAGACCTGGTGGCTTAAACTCACGCCCGGAGCGTGTGTGTGCATGCCCAAGATCCCAAGAGGAGAATGCAGGAGAAGGGATTGCGGCGTGGCCATCCCCCCGGGGGATGATTTCTCGCTTTCTATCTCTCCTTCTCTGTCTGTCTGTCTGGCGAGCGCACACGCCCTATAGCAAAACCTCTCCAAAAAAAAGAAAAAACAAACAAGCACTAAACATTCCTAAAAATTTATCACTTCTAGGAGCTGGCATGTGGCATGGTGGCTAAAGGTGCTGGACTCCTAGCCAACCACAATTTGAGTCTTGGACCTGGCAGGTTGCTTTCTCACTTTCTCTCTCTCTGATCAAACTGGAAAACAATAGTAATAATAAATAATGTTAAATAAAAAAATAATTCTTGGGAACCAGCAGTTAGCGTAATGGCTATGTCGCTGGATTCCCACGTAGTCAACCGTGGTTTGCGTCCCAGACCCAGTGGCTTAAAACTCACGCCCGGCGTGTGTGCGTGCATGCTCAAGATCCCGAGAGGAGAATGGAGGAGAAGGGATTGCGGCGTGACCATTCCCCCGGGGGGTGATTTCTCGCTTTCTGTCTCGCTGTCTCTCTGTCTGGCGAGCGCACGCGCCTTATAGCAAAAATCTCTCAAAAAAAAAAAAAAAAAAAAAGTAAAAAAAAAGAAAATTCTTTAAAAACTTTATCATTTCTGGCCAGCAGGTGGCATGGTGTTTAAGGTGCTGAATTTTTACATGGCAGACTACAGTTCGAATGCTGGACCTGCCAGCTTGCTTTCTCGCATTCTCTCTCTGTGTCTGTCTCTAGTCAAATTAAACAAAAATAATAAATATTTTTTTAAAAAAGAAAATCAGTTCTTACCAGAGGGCAGGAGACAGCACCAACACACCACTACACCCAACTCATTATTTAGAGATTTTTGCTAGAGTGTGTGCACTCGCCAAAGAAAGCAAGAAATCACCCTCCTGGGGGATGGCCACACTGCAATCCCTTCTCTATTCTCCTTTTGAGATTTTTGGGTGCACACAAACTCATGCATGTGCCCAGCATGAATTTCAGGACTCCAGGTCTGGGATTTGAACCATGGTCAGTCACATATTAACGTGAGGGAGTCCAATGCTTTAATCACTACACTGCCTGCTGGTCCCCATATTTTTTTTAATTTGCTACAAGTCATGCATGTTCACCAGAGAGAAAGAGTTAGAATGTAAGCTGCCTGGTACGGGACTGGCACTATAGTGAGCCATGTCGGAGTCCAGTACCTTAACCATGTTACCTATGGGCCCCAATGGATAACATCTTTTATTATGTTGAAAATAACCTGCCAGGGGCCGGCAGGTGGCATGGTGGTTGAGGACACTGGACTCCCACATGGCTGACTGCGGTTCGAGTCCTGGACCTGGCAGCTTGCTTTCTCACTTTCCCTCTCTTTCTCTTTCTTCCTCTGTGCCTCTCTGGTCAAAATAAAATAAATGAAGTTAAATAAAGTTTTTGTCATAAAGTGCAGGTACTTGCTGGAGAGAGAGAGAGGAGAGACAATGAGAGGGAAAATGAGAAGTCACCCCCTGGGAGACGCATGGCCTTGCTGCAATCCTGTTGCAATCCCTTCTCCATTCTCTTCCTGGGATTTTGGGTGTGCACACATACACATGCTGCCCCCCTGTGTGATTTTCAAGCCACCAGGTTTGGGACTTAAACCAGGGTTAGCCATACGGGAGTCCAGTGTCTTAACAACCATGCCACCTGCTGGTCCCCATGATATTTCTTATTTTATGGTATTATATGTAATTTTATATAGCACCTTAATTTAATAGAGCATAATGCAAATTTAAAGGGCAGATATATTGGGTTATCAGAAAAGTCATGACTTATTTTTTCTATGCAAAATCATCCCATTACTTTTCCAATGACCCAATACATATATAAAATTGCATGTTTTTGGAAAAAAGAACATAATGAAAGGACCATTTTAACATATAAAATTTACATAATATAAAATCAACTCAGAGAAATCCAGTTAAAAGCCAAATAAAGCTGTATTTTTATACTTTACAAAAGAAAATTTACATTCTTAATGTAACTAGATACATCTAGGAGAAAATTACACATCTCTCAAGAAACACAATATTTAACATCATAGATATGTTTCTGCATTGCAGACTGATACTGAGTTTTATACATCTTTATTTACAATAACTTAAAATATTTTTCCATCTCTGGCAGATATTTACAAGGTCAATAGTGACTACATTTCACATTTCAACAATCAACAGCATTAATCAGTTCATAAGACAGGATAATGGCTTACATGCACCAATAAATATGATCTTAAATGTGCAGGTTTTTTCCTTCAGCTCTGAAAAAAATGAAGGTTTTCAATAGTCCTAGGTTAAACTGACATCACTCGATAGAGATCATAATTTTTTACATGCCTATCCTATTTGAATCTTTACCAGGACTCTTCTGTTCTATGAATACTTAAAAAGTTTATACCAAGCTTCAGGTTGATGCTGGTACAAAAGAGCTGGTCTATATAGTCCATATCCTTTTATGAAGCAAATATATGATAGTGGGGTTATTTCCTGTTTATTTGTCCATTCTGACAGAGATAAGATACATAATGCCAAAATAGTAAATATCCTCCAGAAACGGTAGTTCAGGAGAGCCAAATTATCACAAGAGAAGTGGCAAGAAAATAATCCTTCCACCCTAAAAACCATTTCACTCATTTCAACTGAATGTAAAGCCAGAATGATCTTTAGGAATCAGTTAAACTGAATGTAAAGCCAGAATGATCTTTAGGACAAGAATAAAAAAGATTTTACAATAATATTATTAAAAATATTTTAAAATACCACATAGAGCATTGAGCATATCTCTGAATTCAGCATGGATAAAACTTAAAAAAAATCAATGATTATTATAAAATCATTGTATCTTTCTAACATGGCTGATCAATACATTCATTACTTTTTAACTATAACCTGATATGAAAAAAATAATACCTGAACTTGTTTGAAACAGTTGTATATATCATGATTTCAAAAAGAAATCATTTAATAGTTTAAGTTTCTTAGTTCTTATTGGCCTATATATTTTCAAAATGAATATTTTAGCTTCTCTTAACCTAATCATATTTTCCGCAAAAACAAAACAAAAACTCAGAATGACCATGTACATAAATAATGTAAACCATACCAGTTTAACCAATGATTATGCTTACTTATAACTGCCACTGCTTATTGTAAGAGGAGCGTTACCATAATTTCCTCAATTTTATTTTTAACCTACAATATCATGTAATATTCCAATTTAGAGTGTTCTCCCTTTTTTATTCAAATACTGAACAGAATCCCTAATTTGAGTGGAGACATGAAAATGTGCTATTGGAATAATATTTGAACTTAACCTTTAACTGGTACTTTTGCTGGAAGTGTAAAATATTGACATTTTATTGACATAAGAAAACCTTAACTGGAATCTTGGAGCTACTGTACACCTATTTCTAGGTAAAGACTCTTGTAGTATTTATTCTCTCCAGGATTAGAAAGTAATCCTTTGTGTTAAAGGGGCTTTATTCCTTAAAAATTGCATTTGGTTGATATATTTTCTTTGGTAAATTTTGAAGTCAATAAAGATTTTAAAAATTTCCTCTGATATAATTAACACAGAGTTTACACTCAAATACTTACTAGTAAACCAGATTGATTATCAATTCTGCAGTTGGGGAAGGATTGTCCAATTAAGCTCTCTTTGGGGAAAAAAAAAAAAAGTCACCCATATTTTTAAGCTACACCTAGTTCCTTTTTGGGGGGTACAATCTATGTTAAACATAATAGCAGACATCTGAGTATGTCTTAATTTGTAAACATTATGAATATATTTTCTCAAAATCAAGAAGCAGAGCATAGTACCCACACTTCTGTATTATGCTGCCAGTTATATCACCTCATTCCCAGCTTTCTGCTAACTTCTATTCTGAACTGTTGGCTCTTGTATATATTTCTCATGGAACTAATGGCTAAAATTACAAAAATACTGAAAAAAGTGATGTTAACAAAATTTTGTGTTTGTGTGGTCAGGTTTAAAGGGCTATGCCTATATGGGCAGGAGGCTAGGTGGTGATAACTCCTCTATGAATAGCATTTCCTACATATGTTCAGTGCCAGTATGATATACCCATTAGGTACACACAGTGCAATTAATACTAACATTTATGTCTTACGTTATCAGTATGGCCATATTGGCATGGAAAATTGTACCAATCTGGTGACTCACTATAGTAATAGCACTGTTAACAGTTTTACACTACATTCCATTTTCTTATAATCTGGCAGATATTCTAATTTTTAAGAGTGTAAGCTATGGATTTCTATTTATTTTTCAAATAACTTGTTTCTAAAAAACATTTTAAAAATATTAAAGTATTACAAATAAGTGTCTCAACCAATTTTATAGACAATGACAATAATCATTTAACCTAGAAGATAAGAAAATCTCCTATTTCAGACTGTTTAACATAGCTAGAGTATAGAAAAGTTGTCCTAAAATTTATATAGATCTTCTGATCACTGGCATGACCTATTAAACTTTTTTTAAACTGAAAAACAAACACATAACTGAAATACTGATTCGTTTAAAAAAATGAAACTTATTTTCAAAATCACAAATGGAGTGCTCCTCCTTGCCAGTGTTTGTATAGTATATTACCCTTAAAGACATACTAATTTTTAAATTTACAAATGAACATGCAGAGAATGAGACAGCTGATTGTCAACAACTAAAGTTCTCAAAAATGGACCCATACAAACCTCAAAATATTAAAGTAGGCAAAACACCCTACTTTATTAAAATACTCACAAAAGTAGTGCAAACAAAACAATCTGAAAGAAGCTGTTCTCAGTATTCCAGTGTCTAATAAATAACTGAAGATAAAGCTACTAAAATTGAGCTTATATAGCTGAGACTACCGCATTAAAGACATTTTATACGGTATATACACTTTAAATGACATCACGGTTATCTTTCCATTATGGAATTATAAGCTTCGTACTGTAAACCTTTTTCAGTCACATAAGGAAATATTGCTTCTATCTGTTCTAAGCATAAGTAATGTTCAATCTCTTTCTACCTTAGAAATTAATGGAACCAAATTTATTTAATCTTTACATTGCAATACTTCATTGTGCAATACACAATATTAACTCACCACCTTGGTGACTGAAAGCTGGCTGATTCAAAAATTACTTTAAAATGGCTAGAAACACTGATTAATGCCATGTCATTGGGCTTATTCTACATTTAAATCAATCCCCACAAATATAATCAACTATAAAATGGCAGCATACAACTGTTATGTGGCAGGAAAGGAGTAAGGCATAAATTAGAATAAAGACTGATGTATCTACCCTTAACATCTTGGTGGATACCTACATTTCCAACCCTTCCCTACCTATATTACTCCACATTTTTTTCTGGATTTAATACTTTTCTTAATATGCTGTATCTATCAACTAGTAGGCTATAAAGAAATTGCAGAAATAGAGTGTTACGTACCACTTTACCATACTTGACTACACAAAAGGAAGACGATGGGGTATTAATATGCATTCGATGGGAGAATGGGGTTTGATTCTGGCTCTGCTTCTTAGTTATATGACCTTGATCAGGTCACAACTTCTTTAAGCCTCAGTTTCCTGAGGATGAATTGGGGGGAGGGGAGGCAGGAGATTAGCTAGATTATCTCTAGGGTCCTTCTGACACAAAAATTCTGATTCTGTAATAAATAGGCACAGAAAAGTTAATTGGAAAGGTAAGGGATCAGGATTTAAAATTAACAACCATTTCCTTCACTAGCTTCTTAAAATATTTTCATATTTAAAAATCTTACTTATAAATTAATTGTTCAATTTACACTTTAGTTTACTTTCTAGTAACATAATTTTTAATGTTATGAAGAATTTTCAAAACATTCAGATTTTTTTTGTATTTGTTAATCCAATCTGGCATGGATAGCATCAATCAAAATGTTTTATTATTATAGAAAACAAGTATTTTTTCCATACTTAAAAAGTATTTTGCATAGATGAGTGAACTTCTTTATGGAAGTTAACAAGTATACCAACAAAAAATTGTTAAAGGAGAAAGTATAAATGTTACTGGCCTATGTTTGTTATATATCTAAAATAAAACTATTTTAAATTAAATGCCTATAAACAATGCAAATGGATACCAAAAAAAACTCTTAGAAAATTTGACTCAATTTGTTAAACTAACTCATTCCATTTTCCTTATGTAGGAAATCGAAGACATTGAATGGTTTAAACTGAATGTAATGTTTCTTCATTGGGGCCAAAGCACTTTACCTCAAGAAATGGAAAACAAATGTTATAGAGTCATTAAAATATTAATGGGTATGTATACATACAAAATATACACATATACATGTAGATAAATGAAATCCTTTAAATGAAAATGTTTAAAAGCCAACTTTTCAGGTACAACATAAGTTTCTAACCAAAGGGAAATTTTATTATATTATGACTTTTGCTATAAATGGTATTATTCGGTCTTTTTTTTTGGTGCTTTAACTCAGATACCAATAAATGCACACACTACTGAATTAAAAACTTCCTTTTACCCTCCTAAATTAATGAACTATTCCTACAACAAAATGACAGACCTCCAGCCATGATCTCACTCCCGATAACTACAATGCTTCTTTCTTTATATACCTAAAACTTTGCTTTCTTTAGAATGTTATAGACCTTTATGAATAATTTATTTTGGCTGTTTTAAAGTTCTTTTCATTTATCTGACCTCCCTTAGTTAGATTAAAAGAAATAGGGGCTAGCAGTTAGCGTAATGGCTATGTCGCTGGATTCCCACATAGTTGACCGCAGTTCGTGTCCTGGACCTGGTGGCTTAAATCTCACGCTGGGCGCGTGTGCATGCGTGCCCAAGATCCCGAGAGGAAAATGGAGGAGAAGGGATTGCGGCGTGACCATCCCCCCTGGGGGGTGATTTCTCGCTTTCTGTCTCTATGTCTCTCTCTGTCTGTCTGGCGAGCGCACGCGCCCTATAGCGAAAACCTCTCCAAAAAAAAAAACGAAATAGGGATATCTAAAATATATGTGATATATACATAAACACATCAAATATTTGTGCATGTGCTTTACCCCACACTTTGGCAATGTTGTAGGTATTAGTTCAGGTTATAGGTTTCCATTTTCATAGGAGCTGAAAAATGTTATAGGCCACCAAATTCAAACAAGCATCTTATTGTTCATATAAAGATCTTCAAGAAAACTCTCCTTTTAAAAACAAACAACAACAACAACAAAAATCCTACCATCTTATGATAACAGGGGGAGGGTCACTTTTTTCAGTGGGAGAGAAATAAGAGGCATTTTTAAAAATTATTTATCAAAATCTATTGTAATCTTAATTGGTAGAGATAAAATTTTGAACTTTGTTAACTAGGAGAATACTTGTTTTCTATAAATTCAGAATATTTTTCTTTCACAATAAGAAAGTAAAAATATATCTAAATGTACAAAGCACTGATAGCTCTGATGTGTTCTGTGGAAGGAAACTTACAGCAGTTCAAGTCACAATACACTGATTTTCAAAAACCTACTATACTCCCTTCTTTTTCAAACATTAGCGCCTGAGACCCCAAAGAAGCTTATAATAAAATCTTACCCAATCAAATAGGAATTAATTTTTTTTAACCCAACAATGTGTTTTTGTAGCCTCTTAGCAGTTGCCAAATACTACTTACGTACATTCAATATCTAGCTTACTGGCATGATTTCAAAGTTTTATAAAAATGAGACACTTTGCAGACATATGATTAGAAGGTACACAAATTGCATTACATTAAACACAAAGGCAGTGTGGTCCTTGTAGGAGAAATCAAGTCAGTACCCTCTGGTAGAAATGTTCTATAAAAATGTATCATATCACTTGTTTTCAGCCAATTATCTGTCCCTGATGAATTTTCTTGGAGTATATGATCTATCAGGACTTCAGAATTCTTAATCCAAAGTATCTGACTGAATTTAGGTACATCTAGAAAGCAGCTGAAAGGGTTTCTCCAAGTCTGACATCACAGAAAGTGGATTGAGAAATCCCTCCCTTTACCTGAAGACGTACTGTTGTACTTCAGTCATCATCAGCTCACAAAGGAAAATTAAAAAAAAAAAAATCAAAATCTCCCCTCACACACATAATCCCACACAAGCTAAACAAAATCCACCCCTCCCCCCTAAAACCCCAGCACCAAAGTGTCAATCATTCCTGGGAAATAGAACATGCCCCTTGGATTCTCTAATTTGTTAGTTCAAACTTTCAGGACAGAAATGATTTTGTCCTTATGGGGAAGAGGGAAGACATGTTAATAATGACTAGAGAGCCACTGAGAAAGTGCATTATCAATTACACAATCAACTTAAGAGTCCTACCTCCAATGGAGGTGATTATAACTTGATTTAAATACCTCAGTAATTGAACATTTATGTTCTCAAGGTACAGGAAATGGGGGGGAAAAAGAGCTACCGTCCATCATTTTAATGAAAAAGAGCAGCAATCTACCACTTTTCCCCATGCTTCTCAAGAAAATGATTGCACAGACTCAGAGAAGTCCAAGGTCATAGCAGAATCTCTGAGGCACTCCTGGTTAAGAGAGAAAAAAATATGATCCAGTAATCTTCATAGCTCTATAGATTATGAGAACAAACCCGTTTTGTTTCATCTTTAAACAAAAGCCAAAGAATCGTTTCATAGGGATCATATACACCATTTCCTCTAAATTATCCTCAGTCTCACAGTGTTGAAATGGGACCGATCAGCCTACGATGCATTGCACATCACCCAAGGAGAAAGGAAGGCAAACATTTTATACTGCTTCACAAACACGTTTACAAGGAATAGGTGAAGAGAAAACATAGGAAGGAGAGAAAAGAAAACCTTATTGCTGTTTCCATACAAAGTACAGTATGAGGATACCTAGACTAATTAAATCTGATTACGATGACCAATATTTTCACAATGTGGGATGAAGTGTCTTCTGGTACAATAAAATGTTCAGTTTAAAAGGTAAGCAGAAAGAAGAGGATGTCAAAACTACACTTGGGATATTAGCTGCATATTGAAACTTGGGGATCGAGACTGCTTGGTTAAGGGGGCTCCTGGGCTGAGGAGCTCTTTACCTTCACCAGCTTGGCCTAGCCGGTCTTCCTGAAGACTGATAGTTGAGTATCGATTAGTATTGTTACCTGCTAAATTAGTAACTCCCTCAGTGCCAACCCCAATGCTGGTACTTGCTTGACTGCCATTCACATAGTCAAATGATTTACTTGAGGAAGCACTGGCTGTCCGGATTAGACTCAAACTATTGGTTTTTGGCACCACCTGGCCAGCAGGCAGGCTCAGGTGTTTCTTCATCGGTGTCAGCTCAATTGAATCTAAACTAAGATCAGTTGGTTGCTGCACATACTGCTTTCGAACTATTGAATCTCGAGGGCTCTCACTGGACTTGATGACAGAAGCTGTTTCTTTATCCTTAGCTGAACGCCCAGCTGCTACTTTCCTTAAGCTTCCTCTTTGAGAAGAGAATGGTTTGGTCCCAATTGGCTGACTGCTGAGGGAAGCCCCTGATGAAAATCCTTCGTCTGCATCATTCAGGTTTACAGTCTCCTCTCCTCCATTCACACCCTCAGCACCTAGAAAGCAAATCAGATAGCCTTAGCAACAGCTAAATTAAATACGCAGCAGCTGTGAATAACAGCACTGCCCTTATCGACTGATAACACTTCCTCTAAATAATTTAGGTGAATAATCTTTAATCCACACAGAATTCTCATTTAACTAGTCTAGCTTATGTAAAACTATGTACAAACATACTCTATAAATATTTAGGCATATATAAAAAGGTAAAATATAACACTGTTATCATAAATATCTATAAAAACCTGTCATTCATTTTAAGTGACCGAATCTACCTATGTTTAAAAAGGTAATCTTTTCTTCATCTTTAACTCATCTGAAAATAGCCTTGGCAAAAGAGCCCCTCTTCTAGTTTCAGTTACCCAGAATTATACTAAAAACTCACTTATGCCTGCAGGTTAAACTCTTTTAACTACAATAAAACTTTATATTATTCAACAGCTAACTGCTTCTATATGGTTTTAAAACCTTTAACATGGAATTTGTAAATTTTCTAACTCAAAACTAAAACACTATATTGCTTCCAGTAACTTCACAGTCATATTTGTCTTAATGGATATGTCTATTCCCTGGTTTCCGTATTTTGATCAATTAATGTGAAGAAAATATTGATTATCAGGGAGCAGGAGAAGGGAACCAGCAGAGATAATTAAGGCGGCTTTATGTTTTCTATATTATGAAATATTCCTATACTATTTAGTGAAATTACATACTTCTATAATACTTTAGATTCTTAGTATTAAAATGTATTATTGTCATAATCAAGACATTATAGTGTCACATTACGTTTCATATAGAAACTGCAGTTAACAAAAAACTCCTTATCTTAGGCTTTGGTGGGAAGAAGGGGAAGAACAGAAACATGTATAATATCAATATATTAAGCTTCCAGTTTCTACTTTTCTTTTTTTTTTTGAGAGGTTTTTGGTATAGGGCACGTGCGCTCACCAGCCAGATAAAGCAAGACATAGAGACAGAAAGCGAGAAATCACCCCCCAGGGGGGATGGTCACACCGCAATCCCTTCTCCTCCATTCTCCTCTCGGGATCTTGGGCACGCACGCACATGCGCCCAGCGTGAGTTTTAAGCCACAGGGTCTGGGACACGAACCGCGGTTGACTACGTGGGAGTCCAGCGACATAGCCATTACGCTAACTGCTGGTTCCCAAGCTTCCAGTTTCTAGACAGTCAGTTCTCTCACTGAAAATATGATAAGTATTTTCTTAGAAAGTAATGCATTTGCTTCTTTCAAAAACTGGTATTTGTTTGCCAACTGACTAAATATGTTTCCCAGACCGCAAGACAGTTTAACCTTAATCTATAAAACAGACATTAACATTATTGTTAAGGTACGATGTTTGGAAAAAATTGAAACAAGTATTACTTAGCATTATAGGTTACATAAACAAAATATATAAAGAAATTTTAAATACAATCTTTTATTTAACATAATACCTGGAAAAATAAAAATATTTCTTTAGCTATATTTTCTCAGATAGATTAATTCATTCTAAAGAAGAATGAAACAGGGTATTTTTAAAGCAAAAGGCACCTTGTTATATCCAGCAGTTTAATGATTTTAATCATCATGCAAAGCCATGTGAAAATGCATTAGATTTTCATACTAAGAATAGTAGCAGCTGACACCACTTCTCTCAACCTCTTCAAAAGAACAGGATAAAATGGAACTCAAAACAAAAAAAATGTAAGTAAAATTAATACATTTTAGTAATCTATTTGTAATTAGTATAAAGTACCAGAATGCCCAAGGAGGGTAGTTATTGGTTCAGAATTGAGGGTAATAATATAAAGCTGAGAGTGAACAGAAATGTATTATGGATTATATCTAATTAAGAAAGGAGACTGAGAGACTTAGTGCAAGCTTCTTGCCACATGCAGATTTGATGCTCAAGCATTATGGCCATAAAAGAGGTGATAACATAAATGCTAACATGCAAGAGAATCTACTGCTACTTTATGTACTAAGAAATACTGTTTCAATATAAGGAACACTGACTGCATTTTGCTCAAGACACTGTCCTCAGTTCAACAATTTTAACTCCAGCTTTAAGACTGACAACAGTGTTACTTGACAATGAGAAGAAAGGTAGGTGATGGGCTTATTTTCTCCTTTCAATTTCAATATATAATAAACACAGATTTAATTGTGAAACTGTTAAAAACCCAACATACTAGAAAACATTTTCTTTTAAAAGAAAAAAATTAATTAATTAAAAAAAAAAAGAAAACATTTTCTTTTTTAGAAAAAAGTCAGTTATATGGGACCAGCAGATGGCATAATAGTTACGTTGCTAGACTCCTAGTCAACTGCAGTTCGAGTCCCAGACCCAGCAACTTAAAACTCATGCTGGGATTCACCTTGTAAAGAGTGTGAAAAAAACAAACAAACACTCATATGGGGTGCATGTGTGCCCATGATCCTGAGAGGAAAATGGAGGAGAAGGGATTGTGGTGTGGCCATCCCCAATGTGGAGTGGTTTCTGTCTCTCTGGCGAGCACACGTGCCCTACAGCAAAAAAAAAAAAAAAAAATATCTCGAAAAAAAAAGTTATCTGTGAACCCAAGAGCTCCAACACATTTCAAAATTAACAAAACTTTTCATAGGTTTTAGTAACCTCCTTCCTCCTGTTTCAAACTGCTCAGAGGTACAAAAAGGCAAATGTTACAAAATGTTTTTTCTTTGTAATTTTCTCTTTAGGTAACAATACCGTAATACAAAGAAGAGACAATGGGAAAGTCATGAATTTTTTCTATTTATGACCGCCTATCCTTAAAAATTTAGTTTCTACTACTGTTGACTTGTAACTATAACTAATCTATATTAAAATGTAAAATAATTTTTAAATATTTTAAATACATTCAAAAAACGTAGTCTTCTTTCCTGTGGCTGTACTCCCCAACTCCCTTCCCCAAACTGAAATTTTAGCAATGCTATGAGATATTTTGATATTGATAGGACTAAATATGATATTAAAAAGGAACTATTATTTTAGTTTCATTTTCAAAATGTATGACTTTTGATGAAATGGAAAAAATGCTTCTACCCAATCCCACACTTTCTAAAATTTCATTAACTTTTAATTAACATAATACATTTGGCCATTTTGAAATTGCATTTACTAAGAACAGTACCTCCCAACATTCTAATAACAGTAATAGATACCCATTCAAGTGGCTCACTTAGAAAGAATGTTGATAAACAAGCTATTCAAAATTTAGGCCAACTCTGGGTTCCACATCTACTTATATTCTCATTTTTATGTGCTTATACAGATAAAACATACTCTTTGGGATAACACAAAGAGATACAGAAAAAAAACAAAAAGGAAAGGCTGCATCTTTCACAGCCACTTAAAGACTGTTAAAGCAATACCAGCTTCTTTGGGTCTGTAGGTCATGCACATGCAACACTGTTAAATGAAGTAAAGTCGATCTGGACAAGTGTACAAGGGAACAGAGGGGCAGATTTAGA
The DNA here is from genome assembly GCF_000334495.1 of Tupaia belangeri chinensis. Taxonomy (NCBI): domain Eukaryota; kingdom Metazoa; phylum Chordata; class Mammalia; order Scandentia; family Tupaiidae; genus Tupaia; species Tupaia belangeri. The sequence goes on from NW_006159858.1 coordinate 3,058,124, forward strand.
TTCTTACTGAGCATGCTCAAATTTATAATGCACCAAAGAGCAAGAGATTTCCCTAAGGTGGAGGTTAATTGCTTTAAGTATGTTTGGTTTTAAAATAAGTAAAAATATGTAAACTTTTTAAAAACTTAAGATTATTTCATATATTAGTGGAAAGGTTCCACAGTAGCAATATATTATATAATGAAAAAAACTATTCCACTACAGTTTCCTCTTTCACAAAGCTAATTCCTATGGCATTACATGCAAAACAGCAAGTAATTACTTTTCTATCAGAAGTGTTCTCTTACAGAATGGGGAGAGTTGAAGTGGGAAGGGGACACATGTAAAAACAAATTCTCATTTTGAGATACCTATTTGAAGAAACAAGGATCTACCAGGATATGTGACCTCTATATAATACATTTCAATTGTTTGAAAGCTACATATATCATTGTTTACAATAAATTATAAAATGTGATATGTACCGGGACGGCACATTTATAGAGGAACAATGTCTGGAGTTCACTAGTTAGACCTAGGCCACTTAATCTGCAGATCATTAAAGTATATGTGTGAGTGTATGTGCATATATATATATATATAATATATATACCTCAATACCAGCATACTCTGTTCAAAGAGATAAAAATTCTTGTTAACTAAACACCCTAGGATTACTGATACATTGGCTGGCTCCATTTCAATTTCTTAAAGATAACATAATAATGTTTTAAAACTCTTCACAAATTTTTTAAAAGAATAAATTATATAAATGAAATCACATTGACTACTAAGGCTCATGTCCACTGGGTGCATTTTTTCTTTCCTAATGTTAGAATAAACATGCTCAGTAATGAAAAAATTCCAAGCATTTGCAGACCTCTTGGAGACAGGCCCCTGCCTTGTTAGTAGCCATGCCAAGCTGTTCTTTGATTACACAGGGATGCAGACTCCAGGCCAGCACAAACAGTCACTAAAGATTGTACCTAACCTGGTGCTAGGCATATGGGGAGGGAGGGTGCTTTGCAAGAAGGAGACTTGGGATAGTAGAAACACACACTAAAACGGAAAAATGTCCTGCTTGGGGATAGAGAGCCAGGATCCTTTTTCAGCAACTGCCTCACTGACTTCTGCCTCCTCATCTCTGTCCTACCCTCTGTTGTGGCTGGGGGTGGGTGGCTCCGGCGAGCCATGCTCAGGGGTCCTGCGCACCAGCACCTCCCCCTCTTGCACACGTTTGATCCCTAGGTCAGTAGAGCCGTGTTGGATCGGGGAGCCAGGAATACTCGAGTCAGCCTCGTTTGAGAAGTCAAAGCCATCTGGGATTCAACATATAAAATTTTAGTGCTTTTATGCTGCTCTATTTCTTTTCTGAGCATTTTGACCCAGGCAGATAAGAGTATGTATATATGGATATGATATAAACACAAACACTATTTATATAGTTACATGTGTGTGCACAACATGCACACACATAAGGCAGCAGATGAACAATGTGAGGTTTGCAAATGAATAGGACAGAAAAATAAGGATTGTAAAAATGGCAATTAAAATTTCTTAGGCAAGACAGCTTGATTATTTAAGTACAGAATGACTGTAAAACACTGCTGGAGTCAGCACTTGCAAAAATAGGAAAAACAAACATAAAAATCCAAAGACAAGAATCAATTCTTTTATAAATAGCTGGTATTATACTGTTAGTTGGGTTAGTTATATAGTTTTCTCCCACAATGCTCATGTATGCACCTTTTTGTTCCCAGTATGGTTAACAGGTTTAAAACAACTTTTTCCTATTATTACTAGTTGAAAAAAGTTTTCTGTTTTAACATTCAAGAGCAGTCCAAATGAAGTCTATTTTATAAACATATATCTTTACATTAAAATAACTAGGCATTTAATCACATTTCTAGTGCTAATTTTAAAAACTAAAAATTTTTACTTTACTTATATAGAATACTATAGTGTTAACATAGTCTGTAAAAACAGTGATACGTTTACTTGAATCCATAAGTGGACTATGGGGATTTTGTACTCACCTTCCCTCCTCCATCGATGACGACGAATTGAAGCTGTTGTAATTGCGGTTCGAGAAATCCTGGGCACTGTTGGAGTGACTTCTACTTTAAGTACTTTCTGGCCCTCTTGTGAAGAATCAGGAGCATCAAAGGGTAGTGAGTTTTTCATGGCATTGGCAACCTAAAATGGTAATATATGTGTATACAAGTTTACAACCAATATAAGTTTTTGCCTTTTTTTTTTTTTAAATTTCCCATGTGCTCACCAAAGAATAAGAAGACCAGGAGAATGTACCCAGTAATGGGGTATGGTCAAGTCACAATCCCTTCTCCTCCATTTTTTTTTCTTTGAAAGCGAGAAATCACCCCCCAGGGGGATGGCCACGCCACAATCCCTTTCCTCCATTCTCCTCTCGGGATCTTGGGCACACACACACACGTGCCCGGCCTGAGTTTTAAGCCACTGGATCCAGGATGCAAACTACAGTCAACTACATGGGAGTCCAGTGACACAGCCATTATGCTAACTGCTGGTCCCTCCTCCATTTTTTTCCTACCCTGTTGGGATTTTGAGTATATGTGCACAGTGCCCAGTGTGTTTTTCAAGCTGCTGAGACCGGGATTCAAACCATAGTTGGCCATGTGGGATTAGACTCCCTTAAAAATTTAGTTACGGGGCCAGCTCCCAAACTGTTGACTTTATAAGAGAAAAAACATTCTGAAGTGAGAAAATAAGACAATTTAGAGTTAAGCTTCTGATTCGGCATTTGATAAATAACATGCAACTTATATCTGATAAACACTGGCTTTCTCCTCTGTTTCCTTGATGAGAAATTTTCCCTAC
>NW_006159858.1:3060992-3063497 GCF_000334495.1 Tupaia belangeri chinensis
TCTTGCATTTTGAACCAGTTTCTGCTTCCCAAGAAGGAGAGTGAGATATCTGGTTGGTGAGTAACTGCCATGTGACTGGCCCATGTTTCTTAATTGGGCAGTACTAACTGGCAAAGATCTTGAGCTAGAAGATCATCTTTTTCCCACTCCTCCACACTTAGACAAGCACAAGTGGAATGTAGGGACCTGGATAGGTGTGCCTGATCTGCTCACTCAAACCTTTTCTCAGGTGGGCTGTTCCAAGATCTGGATGTAAAGATGGGGAGTTAAGTCTTTCAATTTAGCCTTTACTGATGGTAAAAAGATGCTTGTTTCTCTATCTGGCAACTATTTTATCTGTTTATTAAATGGCTTTAGATTAAGTAAGGAAAAGGGGTATTATTTATCAGGTCCCTCAGAGATCACTGGCAACAAAGGAATATTTTAGGATTAGAGGTTACTAATCTCTACCTATAATGCCTGGGAAATGGTACCTCTAATTAATTTAAAAGACAATGTGAAGATAATCTGAATTTAAAGAGTCTGATAAACACAAGGTGTTATGAAGATGCAAATTTAATATCTTCATTCATTTGCTTTAAAGTAATCTTTAGAGTGAAACTAGGAATGCTGAGATGAAGAAAAATAAAAATTTAAGTATTGAAGAATTACTGTAAATGCTACCTCAAAATTTTTATACTTAGCTTAAAATAGAAAAAGTGATATAAACAAAATGGCTTTTTAAAAAATGTGTACTTTTCAAATGCCATGTATAGAAAACACACAAACATTTTAAAAATACTGTTATATATTAATATTGGGTCACTGGAAAAGTCATGACAGTTTGTGTAGAAAACACGAAAGAATATGTCCAGACTCTTTTGATGACCCAATAGTACAAAGGGCTTAGAAAACTGGAAAGAAAAACTATCTAATCAAATAACCTAGAAATCTTAGTAACCTCTGTCCTATTTTTTTTCTTAAGAATTATTTATTTAAAAAAAATTTTTTTAAACTTTGCTATAGGGCATGTATGTGTGCTCACGAGAGAGAAAGAGAAAGAAAATGAGAAATCAAACTGCCAGGTCCAGGAATCGAGCCACAGTTAGCCAAGTGGGAGTCTAGCACCTTAATCACTATGCCTCCTGCTGACCCCATATCCTGGTTTTTTTTTTTTTTTTTTTTTTTTTGGGGGTTTTTTTTTTTGCTATAGGGCATGTATGCTTGCCAGAAAGAGACAGAAAGAGAAAGCAAGAAATCACCCCCCAGGGGAGTGGCCACTCCACCATCCCTTCTCCTCCTTTCTCCTCTCAGGATCTTGGGCATGCACACACACATGCACCCGGCATGAGTTTAAGCCACCGGGTCTGGGACTTGAACTAGGTTCAACTACATGTGAGTCCAGCGACTTAGCCGTTACGCCAACTGATGGTCCCCCCAACTGCTGGTCCCCCCATGTCCTATTTTTAGAAAACAGTTGTATATGGGCCAGCCAGTAGTGTGGTAGTTGAGGTGGCTGGATCCCAGATGGCTGACTGCATACTTGGAGACCAGGACTCAATGGCTTAAGAAATACACTGGGTGCATGTGCCTATATGCCCACAATTCTGAGAGGAAGACGGAGGAGAAGGGATTCTACTATGGCTATCCCTCCCAGGGAGTGATTTCTCACTTCCCTTCTCTCCCTCTCTGGCAAGTGCATGTACCCTATAGCAAAACTAAGAAACAAAACCAAATAGTTGTATGATGTTTTTCCACTTAACATAAACTGCATTAAAAATCTATTATTTCATAAATCTATAAATTAAGTCATTCTCTGCTGGAGAATCATAAAAATAACATGATGTTGTACTTATCATACTACTTTTCGTATTTAAATTAGTTTCCCAGGATACATTGCTAGATATAGGCCAAATGTACATTACCAAACTGTTTCTATGGGGAGAGTTTCAGAGTTATGTCACACTACCAATATAACAGAATTATAGTAACTCTTTGATATTTGAGTGCCTTTCTCACTCCACTATTAGATATTTGTTTTTCTTTTGTTCATATTTTTAAAGGAGAATTATTTATTTAATTTTATTTATCATTCTCATCATTTTTTTTTTTCCAATTTGACGAGAGAGAAAAAGAGAGAGAGAAAGCAAGCCTCCAAGTCTGGGACCTGAACCACGGTCGCCATGTGGGAGTTCAGCACCATAACTACCATGCCACCTGCCAGTCCCTTTACTTTTAATTTTCTATAGGGCACATACACTCACCAGAGTCAGAGAGAGAAGTAAAGTGAGAAAGCACACCCCCCCCCAAGGTTATGGCCGTGTCACAATCTCTTTTTCTCTATTCTCTTCTCAGGATTTTGGGCATGCATACACATGTGTCTGGCAGGTTTTCAAGTCATCAGATCTGGGATTAGAACCATGCAGTTGGCCATGTGGGATCCAGTGACCTTAACCACCAAATCACCAGCTGGCTCCATGTGTCTGGTTTTTATAATTTATTTTCTAGAGAGACAGAGAGAGAGGT
>NW_006159858.1:3063514-3068970 GCF_000334495.1 Tupaia belangeri chinensis
AAGAGAAGCACGGTCCACGGCATGTGGTCACACTGAGATCCCCTCCTCCCGTCCTACAGCTCATAGGATTCTGGGCCATCCGAATGCTTGCCTGGCATGCTTCAGACAAACTGGGTTGGGGATTCAAACTGTAGTCACTATGTAGGGTCTGGGCTTCTCTTGAATAGCACCTTAGGCTGTTCCACAAAGCCAGCTTGAACATTTACTTTTTAATTGTTCATTTACCTTCTGGAGATATTAATTTGCTTTTTCTTGGGGTCGGCAGTATTAATTTGCTTTTTCTCGGGGGCCAGCAGGTGACGTGATGGTTAAAGGCACTGGATTCTCACATGCCCAACTGCAGTTCGAGTCCTGGACCTGGCGGCTTGCTTTCTCGCTTTCTCTCTCTCTCTGTCCCTCTCTTGTCAAACTGAAATACACAAATGAATAAATAAATAAAGTTAGATAATTATTTTAAAAATATGCTTTTTCTCATCATGTCTGCTAAAAATATTTTTCATTTATATACTACGTAGTAATTTAGTTTTGAAAAAAAAATGATGGTTTAGAATTCAGATATCTGTGTGTGTGTTGGGGGGGAGAATCACTGAAAAAAAAAGTTTATTTATTTCCTCCATGAGAAAAGCATACAGAGAGAGAAACAGAGACCTCCAACAAGGTCCTTATGTTCCAACCTCAGGCTCAGCCAATCAGAATCACAGGCACTCATATGCCTTTGGCATGTTCAGAAGGACCTCTGGAGGCTATCTGGGGACCTTCCAATGTGGCGTCAGTAGAGCATTATATTACCACTGTGCCATGGTGGCTAGGTCCCCAAAATCACTTTTTTTTTATTATTATTAGTTTTTTTGCTATATGGTGCACGTACCTTCTTGGAAAGAAAGAGAGCAAGAAATCACTTTCTGGGGGTAATGGCCATGCCACATATGCACATTCACCTGGCATGATTTTTCAAGCCACCAGGTCTAGGACTTGAATCCTATAGTCAGCCATTTGGGATCTAATGCCTTAATCTTCATACCACCTGTTGGACCCCTAAAATCACTTTTTGTAGTGTCTTGTCCTATATACTTAAGTTTACAAAGTCTCCCCACTTCTAAAAATTTGAACTAATATTTTGAATTTTTTCTTCTCTCTTAAAAAATTGCAAAATATTTAATTCTTTAATTTATCGGAAGTTTATTTTATTAGTAGGTAGAAAGAATCTAAACTAATTTTTTTCTGTAACACTTAATTGTTACTACAGAATAAATATTTCCCCTAATGAGTCAAATTGTTCCCTATGTTACAAAGTCTTAAATTTGTAAAACTTACCAATAGTGGTTGAGAAAAGAGTTCTAGTTGAGCTCTATAAATGATGTCATCAAGAACTTCTTGGCCAAGGTCCCACTGTCCATTGTACCTGTGAAGAAGCAAATAATTTATAATCTCTACCAAACATCTATAATCTTTTTTTTTTAAAGATGTTTTTGCTATAGGGCACATGCACTCACCAGAGAGACAGAGAGAGACAGAGAGACAGAAAGTGAGAAATCACCCCCCAGGGGGGATGACCACGCCGCAATCCCTTCTCCTCCATTCTCCTCTCGGGATCTTGGGCACGCACGCACACGCGCCTGGCGTGAGTTTAAGCCACCGGGTCCAGGACTCGAACCACGGTCGGCTACATTGGAGTCCAGCGACATAGCCATTATGCCAACTAACTGCTGGTCCCAACATCTATAATCTTCAATACAACTTTTTTTTTATTCTGAGTTCTACTATTTCGGTTGTGAAACATTTTCATAACTTTTACATCATTTCATTTTAACTCTCCCAGTTTTTGTCATAAAAACAAAGTGAAGTTTCAAATACTATACTTAAAATAGTTTACATATGTTTCTCCACATATGCTGCTTTAAATCAAATGTTGATACTGAAAGTAACCAATTTAATACATTCACAAAAACTGGGTTATGAACTATGTAAAGGTACATAGTTTCTGTACAGAAAACCTGACTATTTCTAGATCCAATTTTAATGACTACTTATGTTATATTAGGTTTTGGGGAAAGTCATGACTTATTTTTCTATGCAAAAATAGAATACCCAATATTTTGGCTATTTTAAAATGTACTAAAAGGAAATCACATTAGAAAACAAGATAACAGGTCTGTCATGGAACAAGAGATCCAGGGTCCTATCTGGTAAGAAAGAAAAATATTAAAAGTTACCAAATATTAGGAAGAATTAATACCATTTCATAGTCCACCTACTTACATGGCATAATAAACGCCTGTGAGAAGTTGCACCATAAATTCAGGATCCAATACTATTCGACCACAGAGTTCTTTCCAATGTTTTTCATGTTGCCGTGGAAATCCACTCACACAAACCCTAGGAAAATATAGTATTTACCATATGTGATTTCCTGACTTATTAAATAATTTTTGCTTTTGTAAATTCATTTATTTATTCTTCAAATACTTATCAACTACCTTCTAAGTGCCAGTCACTATTTTGGAGTAAGGCATAGATGAAAGCTAGAAAAAATAATAGAATCTGTACCCTTGTAAAGCATACATTCTAGTGGACTGTTCTTATAAAAGCAACGACTTTTCTCAGCTAGCTAACCACTGCTTTCACAACCGTCCTTCTCCCTCATCTATCTATTAATATGTCATTATCTCAAATACACAAATGTATAACTTTCACTCATTCCAAACTGCATAGGGTGAATTACTGGTAGGGACAAAAATCTTCAAAATAAATAAAGGAACATTTAAAAATATTGTTATCTTTAAGGCCTTTTTTTTTTTTTTTTTTTTTTTTTATAGGATTTGCTATAGGGTGCGTTTGCTTGCCAGAAAGACAGAGACAAAAGACAGAAAGCGAGAAATCACTCCCCAGAAGGGATGGCCACGCCACAATCCCTTCTCCTTTATTCTCCCCTCGGGATCTCGCACACACATGCGCCCAGCATGAGTTTAAGCTACCGGGTCCGGGACTTGAACCATGGTCGACTACATGGGAGTCCAGTGACATAGCCATTATGCTAACTGCTGGTCCCTTTAAGGCCATTTTTAATCAAGGTGCCATAAATAACTTCCTACTTTTCATCTCCTTAGAAGATGCTTCAAAAAAAGATGTGTTTAATAATTATCAAAAGTTAGAATGTATTTACTTATTTTAATCACTTAATTCAGTAGGATAATAATGGTGAGTCTAGAATTTTTTTTTTTTTGAGAGAGACTGGGAAAGACAGAAAGTGAGAAATTATCCCCCTGGGGGGATGGCCATGCCACAATTCCTTTTCCTTCATTCTCCTCTCAGGATCTTGGGCATGCACACACATGCACCCGGTGTGAGGTTAAAGCCACTAGATCCAGGACTTGAACTGCAGTAGACTATGTAGGAGTCCAGAGACATAACCATTACACCTCTGCTGGTCCCTAGAATATTGTTTTAAGTAAGTATTTCTGAGTTGGTAGAACACTCTTTTCAATATACATCTTAGATATCTGGCATCGTTAACCAAATGTCTTCCTTTTTTTTTTCTTTTTAGGTTTTTGCCATAGGGCACACATGTTCACTGGAGAGAGACACTGAAAGGAAAAGTGAGAGAGAAATCAATTCCCTCTCTTCCATTCTCCTTCTGAGATTTTGGGCATGTACACAAAGATGCCCAGTGTGATTTTTTTAAGTTGTCAGGTCTGGGACTTGAACTGCAGTTGGCCATGAGAGAATCTAGTGCCTTAACCACCAGGCTACCTACCTACTAGCCCCAATGTCTGCCCACTTTTTTGGTAACTCATGTACAGTATAGATTTCATGTATCTCATCCCCCTCATCTAAGTACTAAAAACGTTTGAATTTTTTCTTTGTCTACATCTTCACAACACTCTGTGAGACAAGTGGCATTGACCCTATTCTACAGATGGGGAGATCTAGGCATGGAAAGGTTTAGTGGTTTCTTGCAAGCCACATGGCATGGTGACAGAGCAGTGCCCAGGCCACATGCTGGCATGGCCTTCACATTCACTCTGCATCAGTATCACCACAAAACTGCACAGAAGGATCTCACACTGGGTCTAAGTTCCTGTTTAGTCCAAAATTAAACAAAAGTCTCAGCTCTTAAAGCTTCTATGTTTGATTCATAAAGCTGATTATTCTCCCCAAACTTGTGAAACAAATTACCAACTGAATCATGATTATATGTTCTGTTTTAAGGCTAATTTTTAGAGTCAATTTGCTTGAATTTGTAGTTCTATATGCTCAAACCCCTTTGGCAAAGACAGCTGGAAATGCCATTAGGGATGAGAACAGAACATAGAAAACAACAATGAAAAGATTTATACTGAAACACAAAAATATAAGCTATGAGAATAAAATTCCAAATAAATGAAGAGCAATATTTTTCAACAGTTAATGATGCCTTTCACAGAGCAGGTATTCAGTCACCAATAATATCCTGTCACCAGTAACAGGAGAAGGGCAAGATCTAAGAACCCTGGGAAAGCCCACAATGGGGCCCACAGTCCCCCTGGCCTGGGGTGCCACGTCACCACGCCAACTGCCAGCCCCAGGCACCCTCTTCTTACACTCTAGGTATTCCTCTCCAAAAAGAGAATTAATGAGACTTCTGTTCAATCACAGAACAATTGCCATTACCATCAAGGCATGGCCATCAAGGCATGGCCAACTAAGCAGATGCAGTTATATAGTGTCACCTGGGTTCTGATACTCCAGTAAAGCCATCTAATGTTAGAAGGATCCTGGAACCAAGCATACACTCAGTTCGTCACCAGAGTATGGGTATGTGATTTTTCATTCTGCACCATGTGGCTGAAATTGGAACCCACTGTAAACATGGCAGCTTTCCTCAGACATTCTCCAAAGACCACCATAAGCAGTCCTATGGCACTGAGCCAAGAGATCTCCTTCAGTTCAGCAAAGTATTTCTAAGACTGGCTGGCTGAAATTTAGCAGCACTCTGAAGCCAAACACAAAGCCTAGGAAATGAGCTTGGATGGCTATCTGGTAGCACGGCCCAGTGGCTGGTAGAGAAGCAGAAGCAGTACATTGACTCTGGCCACATAAAGTGCTGGTCTCATGCAGCCCTGTAGGCCAGTGAACACAAGTAGTGGCAGCACGAGCACCAAAGCACACAGCAGGACGGTGGTGAGACTGAAGCATGCCTTGGTGCCCAGAGGAGCACACACTGCAAAGACTGCCATGGTGCAAGGAGCTGGTGATTTCAGAAAAATTTTAGTGTTTATTGAGACTCAGGACATTTTTTTAAATTCAAAATATATATTTTTTGAAGTACAATGAGGTAAATCGATAAAAGACACATTAAAAACAGCATTATATTAAGATAAAATTGGAGACTGGAGGTTGGCGTAATGGCTATGTCGCTGGACTCCAATGTAGTCAACCGCAGTTCGAGTCCTGGACCCGGCGGCTTAAACTCACGC
>NW_006159858.1:3069116-3078850 GCF_000334495.1 Tupaia belangeri chinensis
CCTATAGCAAAAGCCTCTCCAAAAAAAAAAAAGATAAAATTGTATGGGGAGGTGTTAAAGATGTTGGACTCCCACATGACTGACTGCAGTTCAAGTCTCGGACCTTCTCTCTCTCTCTACTTATCTCTGTCTTTTCTCTGATCAAATTAAAAATAATAATAATAAATAAAGTTAAATAAAATAACTCTTAAAAATATTTAAGAAAATTGTATGTGAAGGTAGAATGGAAATTCAATTGCAAGTAAATAAAGGAATAATATAATGTCAGACTATTAAGTAAGAGTTTGTTCATTTATTCCTCAAATGGATGATATGACTGCAGGTATCAAATCTCTGTGATATTTGGGGCCAGCAGATGGTGTATTGGTTAAGGGTGCTGGACTCTCACATGGCTGACCGTGGTTCAAGTCTCAGATCTGGTGGCTTGCTTTCTTACTCTCGCTCTTTCTCTCTCTATCCATCTCTGGATACACACACATACACACACACACACACACACTCACATACATACACACACACATATATAAATATATTAAATACATATATATAATTAAATAAATAAATAAATATCAAAGTCAGCCTTTTGAAAGAAATCTCTATGTCATTTACATTATGCACATTTAAAATAGTGACCAAAGGTTTTTGTTTTTTTTAATTATTTTGTTTAGCTGTATTTATTTTGATTTGAGCAGAGCGGGACAGAGTGAGAGAGAGAGGGAAAGTGAGAAAGAAAGCCACCAGGTCCGGGACTCGAACTGTGATCAGTCATGTAAGGAGTCCAACACCCTTAATCACCATGCCACCTGCCAGCCACTTATTTTTGTTTTTTAAAGGGTTTTTGCAGGTGCTCGCCAGTGAGAGGGAAAGTGAGAAATCACCCCTCTTCTTCCCCCCCACCCCCCAACCCCAGCACAGGGAAATGGCCACACTGCAGTCCCTTCTTTCTCCATTCTCCTCTCAGGATTTTAGGCATACATACACAGGCATATGTGTGATTCTCAAGCTGCTTGTCTGGGACTTGAACCGTGGGTTGGCCACATGGGAGTCCAGTGCCTTCATCATACCACCTGCTGGCCTCTAGACATTTATTTCTAATTTCAATATTTACATACTGGAAATTCTACCATTTACAGCTATTTAAGATAGTAGAAGGCTAGCCTGTGGGCATGGTGGTTAAGGTATGCCCATGACCGACTATGTGGTTCAAGATCTGGACTTGGAGGCTTGTACAACATGCCCAAAATCCTGAAAAGAGGGAGAAATGAAGGAGAAGGAATGGCAGTGTAACCATGCCCCATGGCAGGGGCGTGCTTTCTCACTACCATACCCCCCGCTCCTATGCCTGGGCAAATACACATGTCCTCTGGGGAAAAAAAAGATAACACAAAAAACAAGGAGTATATAGTTTCCCAAAATTCTGTAGCGGGGGCTAGCTGGTAGTGCAGTGATAAGCAATGTTCTGCAATGCTGAACCCACCTAGGAAGGCCCCAGGTGCACATCCCAAGGCTTTTCTGCACATGCTGGGCTTGTGTAAATGTGACTAGGCTGGCAAAGGCTAGGTCCAGATCATGGCATGAGGGGTCTTTTAGGATACTCCAATACTTTCTCTCTCTGAGGAACTAAATAAATGAACTTAGAAAACAGAGAAACTTTTAAAAAAAATCTTTGAAGAATATGTAAACAAATGTTTGAGGATTACTAAACTCTGCTGCTGCCTTTTTTTTTTTTTTGGAGAGATTTTCACTGTAAGGTGCGTGCGCTCGCCAGACAGAGAGAGACATAGAGACAGAAAGCGAGAAATCACCCCCCAGGGGGGATGGTCACGCCCTTCTCCTCCATTCTCCTCTCAGGATCTTGGGCACGCACACACACGCGCCCGGCATGAGTTTTAAGCCACCGGGTCTGGGACACGAACCGCGGTCGACTACGTGGGAGTCCAGCGACATAGCCATTACGCTAACTGCTGGTTCCCTACTGCTGCTTTTGTTATCATGAAGGGATTATGTAGTAGTCGTCCCCCTTGGGGATGATTTCTCACTTTCTCTCTGTTTGTCTTTCTCTCTCCCCCTCTCCAGTGAGTATATGCGCCCTAACACAAAAACCTCAAAAAAAAAAATTATATTACAGGCACAATAATGTTGTCGGTGAAAGAGTTGATAGATCCCCCCCCCTTTTTTTAAGAGCGATTTTTACTGTAGGGTGTGCACTTGTCCTAAAGACAGAGAGACAGACAGAAAGTGAGAAATAACCCCTCCCCCAGGGGGGATGGCCAGGTCACAATCCCCTCTCATCCACTCTCCTCATGGGATATTGGACATATACATACAGGCACCTGACATGAGTTAAGTCACTGGGTCCAGGACTCGAACTGAGGTCAACTACATGGGAGTCAAGCAATGCAACCATTACACCATCTGATGGTCCTAACAGATTCCTTTTCATAAATTAAAACTAGGCCCTTACAAATACATTTACCTGCAGATAAGCAGTAAGTGCTTAAACAGTGAAAATAGCATCTAGGTTAGAGATAAAACTTTTTTGGGGGGGAGGGGGAGGTTTTTTGCTATAGGGTGCATTAACTCACCAGAAAGACAGAGAGAGACAGAGAGACACAAAGCGAGAAATCACCCCCCAGGGGAGATGGCCATGCCGCAATCCCTTCTCCTCCATTCTCCTCTCGGGATCTTGGGCATGTACACACATGCGCCTGGCGTGAGTTTAAGCCACCAAGTCCAGGACTCGAACCGTAGTCAACTACATGGGAGTCCAGCGACATAGCCATTATGCTAACTGCTGGTCCCAAGATAAAACTTTTGTAAGCTATTAATCATGTTACTATAGGAAAAAAAATAAAACTATGTTTATTTCAAGATAATCTGTAAAATCAAAGTTAGAACTAATCCTGGCGTGACTTTTAAGCCACCAGGTCCGGGACGTGAACCGCGGTCAACTATGTGGGAGTCCAGCGACATAGCCATTACGCTAACTGCTGGTTCCCAGATTATGTGATTTTTGATACATAAGGCACAAGGTCTTGCTAGAGTCTTTCACTCTTCCTCTGGCTTTGAAGAAGCAAGTTGAGGATGGCTTTCGGCAGACAGCTAACAAGAAACTAAATCCTTCAGTCCTACAATCACAAGAACCAAATTCTGCCAACAGAAGTGTTGAGTCTCAGATGAGACTACAACTCCAGCCAAAACCTTAACTCATAAGACCGTAAGCTGATGACCCATCTAAGGTATGCCCTGGACTCCTAACCTACAGAAACTGAAATAATACATGTATGATATTTTCTTAAATTGCTAAGTTTGGGGTAATTTGTTATAGAGCAATAGAAAGCCAATATAGCATTTAACCTTTTCTGGACATGGCTTCTACAAGTAAAAATAAGTTGGAGAGCCAGCCCTAAGGCATGGCAGTTAGACAATGCAGAGAGGAAGCCTGGTCCCCTATGGCATATGCATGCCTAGCATCTTGACAAGATAGAGAAATGGAGGCAAAAGGATTGTGACATGACCAGGCTCCACTGGGGACTGCTCCCCCTGCCTACCTCATATGTGCATATGCCTTCTGGTATTAAAAACAATTTTTTTTAAATTTAGTTGAAGATGATAAACTCTGAATTTCTTCTATAGCTGAAATTTTGTGCCTTTAAATATTAAATAAACCTTGCTCCAAACTAATTTATATTATTTAAACTCTTTTTCTATTGTGGAAATTTAAATTTCAGTCCAGGTATGTCCAAATTATTAAAAATTCCAATTTACAGGACCAGTAGATGGCATAATGGGTGTTGTTGGACTCTCACATTGACCACGGTTTGAATTTTGGACTTGGTAGCTTTAAACTCATGCCGGGCACATGTGTGTGCATGCCCAAAATTCCAAGCAGAGAATGGCCATTCCCCCTGGGGAGTGATTTCTCACTTTTTGTCTCTCTGTCTCTCTGGCAAACACAAACGTCCTATAGCAAAAATCTCTCTCTAAAAAAAAAAAAAAAACATTCTGATTTAATAAACGTTATAATCTATAGTAAACATAGAAAACCCTGCCGCCCCATAACACAGCTGAGACTTAAAGATAATTGATAAAATTGCTAGTATTCTCTAGCAATATCTATCTATCTATCTATCTATATATATATATACATATATAGTATAAAGGAAAATGTCACATTCCTTATGACTTTTCCCATATATAGGAGAATTTACATATTTGAAACCCTCCAAGTGATTTAAATTGGCATTGAGGGAGTGATTAGCTATATCACTAAAAAACCCTAAACTTAAGATGTCTTATTCAGGTAGAAAACATTTCTTTAATGTTAAAATAATTTTCAAGAAGTCATGAGGGAGTGTTACAACTCTTTTAGAATTTGTCTAGCAGGTTTTCCGGTTTTTACCGGAAAGACACCCCCCCCCAAAAAAAAAAAAAAGAAAAGAGAAAAACAAACAAAAAAGAAGTCATGAGGGATGATAAAGATTCCTACAGGAATGTATGTTTCATGTATTTTGTTTAATGCTATTATCACCAGGAGTTTGGAACAGTACCTTGCATAGAGAATAAGCTCAGTATAATATATTTGTCAAATAAATGGGTAAATATGAAAGTTAATAATAATTCCTCTCACCTGGAGCCCATCCGACAAAGAGATTGGTAAGATGAGGCAGGCATGTACACAATAGCAGAATTGTAGCACAACATGAGAAAACTTAGGACTTCAAACCTAGAAAAAAATAAGTATGAGGGAAAAGAATTACAAATGCTTTTTTCCTATTAGAGATTGTAATAAATGATAAATTCACTGGATGGTTATAACAATGCCATAATATCCACCTTCAAAATTTCTTAATGAGATTACTGTAGCATGCTCCTCAATGATTTTCTTCTTTATACTCTCCTTATTACAAGTCACATCCTTTGCTGCCAGTTATACTTTCTTCTTTAAAAAATAAATCATTGGGCCAGCATGCTGCTGTAGTAGTTAAGGTGCTGGACTCCCACTGTGGTTCAAGCCCCAGACCTGATGACTTGAAAATCACTTTCTTGAAAATCATGCCTGGCACATGTACATGTGCTCCCAAAATCTCGAGAGAAAAATGAAGGAGAAGGAACTGCAGTGTGGTCATCACCCATGGCGGGGGTGGGAGGGTTATTTCTCACTTTCTCTATTTCTGCCAAGTATACACGCCCTATGGAAAAAACCTTTTAAAAAAGAAAATCATGCTTGAACAGACTCTTTTCAATGGAAGCCTACAATCTTCCTATTGATTGCATGATAAAATCCAAACTTACCCTACCACAAGACCTTCTCCCCCACTCCCTATCTCACAATTAGACAAGGTCTCACTATATTCTGATCCTCCTGCCTCAGCCTTCCAAGTAGCTGAGACTGCAAGAGTGTGTCACCATGACTGGCTCTTTCAGACAGGTCTCAGTATATAGCCTAGACCGCCCTCAAGCCTGTCAAATTTCCCAGTAGCCTCAGCCTCCCAAATAGTTAAGATTAAAGGCACATACCAAGATGCCTTCTTATAAGGCAGGGAGGAATGCAAACCTGGACTTCGCATGCGGCCTCAGCTTGCAGAGCACCAGTGTCAACCAGTGTGCACTGCCACAGTTGCACCTACAAGAGCCTTTAAAATTCACCTTCAACTTACCTCCCCAGGTTTACTTCCCTCCACCACCTACCACATATACCATTACCACACATTGATCTTAACATTCCATGAATATGCCATCACCTTTCAGAATGCATTGCTTTCATGCATGCTGCTCCTTCTTACTAAAATGTATTTTTTTCATTTTGGAAACCCTGACTAAGGTCTGAAGTCCTAGTTCATATTTTTACCTTAGCCACAAATCATTCTTACTCTCCCAGCTAAAGGAAGCTGGTCCCTTATCCATACAGCATTCACATAGCATTTATTTCACTAAATTGCATTTCTCTACCTCAACCTGTATTGCCCATTTAATAAGTAACTTTACAACAGAGATCCTTATTTATTCATCTACAACACTAGCAGCCAGTACAGCATTTAATAATAATAATTGATGAATAAATTTTATTTACTATATTTTAGTTTTTGCTATAGGGCATATGCTGGAGATAGAAACAGAGAGGGAGGGAAAGTGAGAAATCAACCCTCAAGAGGGACAGCCACCTCAATCGCTTCTCCTCCAGTCTAGTCTAAGGATTTTGAGCTTGCACTCACACATGCTTAGTGTGACTGTGAAGCCACCAGGTCTGAGACTTGAACCCACGAGTCAGCCACGTGGGATCCAGCCACCTTAACCTCCATGCCACCTGCTGGCCCAATCAATAATTATTTACTGAATAAATAAAGGCTTTGCTGTCTAAACAATGTCTAAAAAAGTGGCTTAGAGATGCACATTAGTTTTATTTAAGGACCTTTTAAAAAAAACATATTCCTGTGATTCAACCCAGATTGCCCAATTAGAATCTCTGGGGACAGGACCCAAAGAAGTTGTACTTCTTTTTTTAGAGAGAGATTTTTGTTATAGGGCATGTGCACTCACCAGAGAGATAAGAGAAAGACTGACAGAAAGTGAGAAATCACCCCCCAGGGGGTACAGCCATGCCATACTCCCTTCTCCTCCAGTCACCTCTTAGGATCTTGGGCACACATGCACACGTGCCCGGCATAAGTTTCAAGCCTCTGGGTCCAGGACTTGAACCATGGTCGGCCATGTGGGAGTCCAGTGACATAACCATTAAGCCATCTGCTGATCCCAGGAAGTTGTACTTCTAAGAAGCTTCCCACAGATGTATGGTGATAAATATATGGGAAAAAAATTTTTTTTAATTGCCAGAAGGTGTGTGAACTCACCAGACAGAAAGAGAGTTTGTCAGAGAGAGAGAAAAAGAACCCCCAATGGAGTGTAGTACACTGTGATCCCTTTTCCTCTATTCCTCCTTCCTGTCAGGATTTTGGGGACATGCACATGCATGTGCACACACTCCTGATACATTTCTGCGGCTGCGGCTGCCATGGCTGAGATTTGAACTGTGGTCAGCCATATGGGATCTGACTCCCTTAACCAGTAAACTAAAGAGCTAGCCTTGGGACCAGCAGTTAGCGTAATGGCTATGTTGCTGGACACCCATGTAGTAGACCACGGTTCAAGCCCTGGACCAGTGGCTTAAGCTCATGCTGGGCTGTGTGCGTACATGCTGAAGACCCCGAGAGGAGAATGGAGGAGAAGGGATTGTTGTGTGGCCAATCCCCCCCGGGGGGTGATTGTGTGCGTGCATGCTGAAGACCCCGAGAGGTGACCAATCCCCCCCGGGGGGTGATTTCTCGTTTTCTATCTCTCTGTCTCTTTCTGGCGAGTGTACGTGCTCTATAGCAAAAACCTCTTCAAAAAAAAAAAGAGCTAGCCTCAATTAGTTAACTACTTTTCTTTGATTTGCCAAAAGGCATATGCGATTGCCAGAGGGAGACAAAGGGACAGAAAGGAGGAAGAGGGATAAAGCACCCCCACTGGGGTGTGGTAACATGGCAGTTAACTTCTCTTCACTTCTCCATTCCTTCGGGGTTTAGGACACACACATGCTCCTGCTCAGTCTCTCAAGTCACCATGGCTGAGATTTAAACCATGGTCAGCCATGTAGTATCTAATTTCCTTAAGCACTTGGCTACACAGCAAGCCCCAAATTAGTTAATTATTTTTTCAAAAATTAGCCATAGGATGAGTAAGCTTGCTGGAGAGAGAGTACCTCCCTAATGGAGCATGATCATGCTGCAATCCCTTCTCCATTTCTCCATCCTCTTGGGATTCGGGGTGCCTGGCATATTTCTGAAGCCACTTGGGCTGGGATTCAAACTATGCAGTGGCCATGTGGGATCTAGATACCCTAACCATCAGTCTGTGGGGCTTGCCAGTTGTTTCTTTACAACTATCCCTACTCTACACTCAGGTTCCTCCAAATGTTAAGTATATTTATAATGACAGTATTGCTTTATCCATCATATAAATGCTATACAAAATACAGTTGCCCTGAGAAACATGACAGTTTTTGCTTAAGAGATCCCTGACCAGGGCTAGCAGGTGGCATGGTAGATGGGGTGGTGGATTCCCACATGGCTGGCTGCAGTTCGAGTTGCGGGCCCAGCAGCTTGAAAATCATGTTAGGTGCTTTTACACATGTGCCCAAAATCCCAAGAAGATAATGGGGAAGGGATTGCAACATGGCCATCCCCCTAGGGGGTAATTTCTCACTTTCCCTCTCTCTCTGTATCTCTCTGGCAAGCACACAAGCCCTATGGAGGTAAAAAGATCCCTAACCAAAGACCAGGGACATGGCCTGTGTAGTAAATAATTTGGCCTTGTATAACAGAAGTCTAGTCTTACTTTGAGGAAGTACTCTGTCATTAATAGGAGTGTCTTTTCCAGGGCAGGGACTGGTCACATTAGACAATCAATTTAATCAATTATGTCTACATAATGAAGTCTCGATGAAGACTCTAGAAACCAGTCCATCCTTGAAGGATATAGATAGCACCACTGATTAGAAGACTGGAGGTTGCATGAGAGGTGCAGGTTCTGTTGCTGGAACAATCTGAACTTGCCAGGTGTGGTAGTGCAGGGGTCCCCAACCACTGGAACATGACCATTTGGGGCTGGGCCACAGACAAGTGAAGGACTGCTGTCAAAGGGAGAGGATGTGGGCAAGTGAGTGAGGTTTTCTCTGTGATTATAGCCCCTCCCCATCACTCCCATTACTACCTGGGCTCCATTTCTTGTCAGATCAGCAGCAGTATTGGATTCTCATGGGAGCATGAACCCTACTGTGTGACTGTTTCTGTACACTGCAATGTGGTAGTGGTGGAAAGGTGGTACACAGTGGATGTAGTGCACTTGGATCATCCTGGAACCAACATCCCCCCTCTTTGAAGGTATTGTCTTCCACAAGGCCAGTCTCTGGTTCTGGGAAGTCTGGGGACTACTGTGGTAGTGCATGCCTATAATCCTAGCTACCTGGGTTGGTGGAGAAGGAGGATTACAACATGGTGGGTCCCTGTCAGAAATATCTTTCTCATACAGGAAAATAAATACATCCATAAATAAATAAATAAACAAACAGCTCTGGAAACCAAAGCTTGAGTGAGCTTCCTAGTTGGCAATAATATGTGTATACTGTATAAACATTAATGATGGGAAGGTAATATATTATAACTCCAAGGAAAAGGGCAGCAGAAACTCTGTCTGGAATCTCCCCATACTCTACTCTGTGGATCTGTCCCTTCCTTTGTCTGATTTTAATTATCCTTTTCCTGTAATAAACCATCTAACTGCTTTCTATGAATTATGAGTTCTTGCAAATTATCGAATGATGACAATTTGGAGGGATCTCACCAGACTTTCAGTTGGTATCTAAAGTGAGGGCAGTCTTAGCAACTGTGCCTTCAAACTTTGCAGTCTATCTAACTTCAGATACTAATTTTATCCTACAACAAAGAAAACAAAGCAGAGAGAGTAGATAAACTAGCTGAAGAGGCAAGGTACTGCTGCTTCTTTTTTTTTCCTAAGAGGTTTTTTTTTTTTTTTTTTAAGGAGAAAAAAAGTGGAGAGGGGAGGGGTGGTTCTTTTTTTTTTTTTTTTCTAAAAGGTTTTTTTTTTTTTTTTTTTTTTTTAAAAAGGTTTTTGCTATAGGGCATGTGTGCTCACCAGAAAGACAGAAAGAGACAGAGAGACAGAAAGCGAGAAAT
>NW_006159858.1:3081136-3085305 GCF_000334495.1 Tupaia belangeri chinensis
CATGCCACAATCCCTTCTCCTCCATTCTCCTTTTAGAATCTTGGGCATGCATACATGCGTGCCTGGCATGAGTTTAAGCCACTGGGTCTGGGACTTGAACCGCGGTCTACTACATGAGAATCCAGAGACATAACCATTACATCAACTGCTGGTCCCACAAATTATTTTCTATTTAACTTTATTTATTTGTTTAAATTTGAGCAGAGAAGGACAGAGAGAGAGAGAGAGAAGGGGGGGAGATGCTGGGGGAGGGAGAGAGAGAGAGAGAAGGAGGGAGGGAGGGAGGGACGGAGGGAGGGAAGGAGGAAGTGAGAAAGCAAGTCACCAGCTCTGGGACTTGAACCATGGTCAGCCATGTGGGAGTCCAGCGCCCTTAACCATCATGCCACCTGCTGGCCCCTGAAGGGGCAAGCTTCTAAACTGCAGTAGTAGAACATGAATCCTGGTTTAGTTGACTTCATGCCCACATTTTCAGTTTTTATATTGATTCATACATGATGACCATAACATAGTAACAATATCAAGCATCAGATGGATGAATATTTCACTTTTATGATTTAATAATATTTGGATTCTTCTCATACCAAGCTTGAACAAAAAATTTAGAATTAACTAGTAAGCATAAATTAACAATTGCTACTGTCTGCAAGTTTTGAGCATTACCGGTTTTGTGCAGTGAATGTTTCCCTTTGAGGATGAAGATCACTATAAACAACTCTGATGAGATCATGCTGACACAATGCTCCTTCTGTCAAGGCCATGGATCCAATTGTTGAGGGCTAAGAAAATAGAATACAGAATGACACAGTGTCTCTAAATGAAGTGAAAATCTATAATATGTATTGGTATCTAATTTTGCTTCAGCAAAAGTCCGTTTTATATCATGTGTTCCCTTTCAAAACCTTTTCCATTTCATAATTAGATAAATTCTACAGCTCCTTTGAGAATTATATATTTATAAAAATAACACTAAAATTACACACTCTTGTTTTTTGAAAGACGATGGGATAAATCTATACCCGAGATAGAGAACAAGAAAAGTTGCCGAAAAGACTAGCAGTTAAAAATACATCAATTTTGGGGAACCAGCAGTTAGCATAATGGTTATGTCACTGGACTCCCATGTAGTTGACTGAGGTTCGCGTCCTGGACCCGGTGGCTTAAACTCATGCCGGGCACGTGTGCGTGTGTGCCCAAGATCCCGAGAGGAGAATGGAGAAGGGACTGCGGCATGACCATCACCTCTGGAGGGTGATTTCTCGCTTTCTGTCTCTATGTCTCTCTCTGTCTGTCTGGCGAGCGCACGCGCCCTGTAGCAAAAACCTCTCAAAAAAAAAAAAATCAATTTTGGAACCAGCAGTTAGCATAATGGCTATGTTGCTGGACTCCCATGTAGTCAACTGCGGTTTGAGCCCCGGACCCGGTGGCTTAAACTCACGCCGAGTGTGTGCGTGTCCATGCCTAAGATCCCAAGAGGAAAATGGAGGAAAAGGGACTGTGGCATGGCCATCCCCCCTGGGGGATGATTTCTTGCTTGCTATCTCTCTGTCTCTCTCTGTCTTTCTGGTGAGCGCATGTGCCCTATAGCAAACCCACCCCCAAAAAAAAATCAATTTTAATTTTTTGTATTCCAGAACAGAATATGACTACTTATAATTATAAAACACAAACAATAAAGACTACAAATGCCTAACACTACCATAATTAATTTCACGTTTCTAAAGTTAGAAGAACCATTCATCCATTAATGCTTCACTACCCTCCATTTCATTCATAAAAATGACAAATAGAACTTAATTAAAATCTATTATTCAAAAATATTCTTTGCTACATCAATCTTAGCTAAATGGTAGACAGCCTATTTCCAACATAAAACAAAGTCCTAGGGGAATTAAGAAAATTAATAGCTTCAGAGCTAGCAGACAAATAGGATACTGTATATTGGTAAGAATATAAAATACAATTTTTCTTTAAATGCTCTCCTCACATCATTATGCACTAAAGGTCACTATATATCATAATCTTGATTATTATTATTTTTGGAGAGTTTTTTTAATAGCGCACATGCACTTGCTAGAGAGGTAAAGAGATATGGAGAGAAAGAAAGCGAGAAATCATCCCCCATGGAAGATGGCCATGCCTCCATCTCTTCTACTCCACTGTCCTCTTCCAATTTTGGGCATGGACATACATGCACCAGGTGTGAATTTTAAGCTATCAGTTCTGGGACTCGAACTGTGGTCAGTCATGTGGGAGTCCAGAGCCTTAACTACTATGCTGCCAACAGGTTCCCAGAATTTTGATTCTTAATAAATTTCCTCATTGGATTTTATTTAAAGAGAGCAGGTAGAAAGAATTTAGCCAACATCATTTATGTATATGATTATCAATGTTCTCACACTCTCAACCAAAGCAAATATAAGCAAAAAATTTAATGTTACTGAATAGTTGAAATTCATTAGACTCCTTTAAACTGAAATACAATAATTAGTATCAACATTCCTGTAAGTAGTAATCTTCCTAAATCAATAAAAACAAGTCAATCTAACATTCTAAGTGACCTGGAAGATTTTAAACATCAGTATTTTTGAAAATGTATAAAAGACTAACAAAATGTAAAATATAAATGATATTGGTAGTAGAATAAAAAAGAACTAGAGGAAAATTTTCCATTAATTAATGTATGTCTCTGTTGACATAGCTCAATCTTACATTGATAATAACAAATATTTACTTTTAAAAAGAAAATAAGTAAAGATGGATTAGGAATACTTACCCCTGGTAAGAAATTGACTTTTTATGTCTGACTAAATATAATTTTAAACAATTTTATCTTTCCAACATTACTTACTTCATGGTATATTGAAGGCTTGGATAAGGAAGGGATAGTAAAAGATAGAACTTTATTGTTTCCATCTTTATCAGCAATTTCCTATAGTAAAAAAATACAGAGACAATGAAATAATCATAGATATTTAATATAAAAAAATAACACTCTTAATTTATAGACTTTATCACTGACAATTGAGAAAGATTTTAAGAAATAATTATTAATATAATTAATATTACTCTAGGTGATTAAAAATAAACTCATATTTATGTAATTTTTACTGAACTAAAAGAAAGTTCTTTTTTTTTGTTTTGTTTTGTTTTTTATTTAGGTTTTTGCAATAGGGCGCATGTGCTCACCAGAGGCAGGGAGAAGGAAAGAGAAATCACCACTCAGCAGGGATAGCAATGCCACAATCCCTTTATTTATTTAATTTTTTTTTTGAGAAGTGTTTGCTATAGGGCGCGTGCGCTTGCCAGATAGAGAGAGACAGAAAGCGAGAAATCACCCCCTAGGGGGATGGCCACGCCACAATCTCTTCAACTCTTTTCTCCTCTCGGGATCTTGGGCATGCACGCACACGTGCCCGGCCTAAGTTTTAAGCCACTGGATCCGGGACGCAAACCGCGGTCGACTACGTGGGAGTCCAGCGACATAGCCATTACACTAACTGCTGGTCCCCCACAATCCCTTCTTCATTCTCCTCTCGGGATTTCGTCAAACAGGCACATGTGCCCAGTATGACTCTCAAGCCACCAGGTCCAGGAGTTGGCCACGTGGGACTCCAGTGCCATCATACCACCTGCTGGCCCCAATTACTATGATTTTTTTTTTTTAAAAGTAGTACCTCTTTCTAGAAACAACAATGGTGTCTTTCTTTTTTCCAGTCTCAGCCTTCCACTATCAGTAACATTAGCCTCAGTATCAATACTAATTTAATACCTTCCTTAGTATCAATAATACCTGCCTGCATATGACAGAAAGCAGAAGAGTGAAATACTACTGCATAACTCCTTTTCTTTCCTTATTTTTGTCTGTTACTTTTGTATCTCATTAATATACATCACTGACATAAAAATCCAGAGACTGCCCTTAGTAGTCCTACATAGTCTACTAAGAAAACAAAGAAGTGCCAGGGAGGGAAAAAAAAAGAGAAACCCAATGTGGTAAAACAAAACAAAACAAAACAAAGAAAAAACTGAGAACTCCAGAAAAGAGAGAACATAGATATCTAGACGACCAAAAGGGGCCGGCAGGTGGCATGGTGGTTAAGGGCGCTGAATTCCCACATGGCTGACTGCAGTTGGAGTCCCGGACCCGGCAGCTTGTTTTCTCTCTT
>NW_006159858.1:3085343-3095318 GCF_000334495.1 Tupaia belangeri chinensis
ATAAATGGAATTAAATAAATAAATAATTCTTAAAAAAAAAAAAAAGCCAGAACCTTGATGTAACGTTTTACCCCCCTTTATATATGATAGAGCACATGCATGCACAAGACAGAGAGAGGGAGAAAGATGGAGAAAGAAAGAAAAAGAGAAAGAGACACAGAGAGAGAGAGATGAGCAGGGGCTGCTCACACTGGGATGCCCTTCTTCAGACCTCTAGACTGTTGGCTTGGACATTCATCCAGGTGTATAGCTTGTTTCAGGCTGACCTGCAGAGTACTTGAACCATGGTAGCCATGTGGGATATGGCTTCTCTTTTTTTAAAAAGTTATTTCATTTTTATTTTTGTTCAGTGTCATTATTATTATTTTTTTTTATCTTACCAGAAAGAGAGAGAGAGAGAGAGAGAAAGTGAGAAAGCAAACCGCCAGGTCTGGTACTCAAACCATAGACAGCCATGTGGGAATCTAACGCCTTAACCACCATGCCACCTGCCAGCCCTGAATATGGCTTCTCTTGAGTGGCATATTCTAGTCACATCACAGAGCCAGCCCTAAAGTTATACTTCTGACATGTAGCTAGTAATTTTTTTTTTAGCTAGTAATTTTGAATAATACACTTTTTAAGATGTCAAAAAATAATTAAACCATAGCACAAGTCCTGCCTGTAACTCAATATTCTGTTTTAAAAAATATTCTTGTATCATATGTCCCACTACTGAATTTGGTTACAATAAACAAATTAATAAAATGATAGTTTAACATTAAATATAATCTAAAACAGTCAATTAATTTATTATATTTTTATACACAAGGTCTTACTATGTTGCTCAGGCTGGCCTCAAACTCACAATTATCCTGCCACAGCCTGAGGAATAGGTGAAATTACAGGTATCTGTCACCACTCCCAGCATTAAACTCAATTGTTAAATCAACAACCATTTACTAAGTGTCTGCTGTGAAGCACTGTAGGAGAAACACAGTGATACATAAAACACATTTTCAGCTTTGAAAGAAAAACAATCAGGCAGGTTAGCAAAGTAGAGAATTATATTTCTAAATCAGATTTTCATTTAATAAAATTTTGATTGTGATGATAATAATGGTAAACATTTATTAAACACCTTAGGGAACAAGCTAGATTCCTCAAATTTTTTCTTTTACTGCCAGAGGGTACATGTGCTCATCAGAGAGAGAGAGAGACGGGCAAGGAGAAAGCATCATCCCCAAATGAGGGGCAGTTATGCCCACATCCGTTCTTCTATTTCTCCATCCTGTTGGGATCTTGGCCACACATGCATGTGTGCACACATGCACCTAGCGCATTTCTCTCTCTCTCTCTCTCTTTTTCTTTAATTTGGCAGAGGGCACGTGTACTCACTAGAGACAGAGAGAGAGAGAGAGAGCAGAAAGCACCCCCAATGTGACATGGTCACACCACAATCCTTTCTCCATTTTTCGATCCTGTTGGGATTTTAGAAACACCTGCTCTAGGAGTGTTTTTCGGCCACTAGGTCCAGAACTCAAACTATATATACATTGGCCATGTGGTATCCTGTTTCCAAAACTACCAAGCAATAGGGCCAACCCTCTGGCATGTTTTTCAAACCACTGGGGCCAGGATTCAAACCATAACCGACCTAGTGTTTAGGCTACCCTAACCATTAATATCATTGTTTTTAATATTACTAATGTTTTATTTCTGTTTTACAGATGAAAAAACTGAAGTCAAGATACTAAAACAAAAAAACAAAAACAAAACAATGGTTTCTTTTATCCCTTTGTTTCCATTGTGTTTTTATTCAGATTTTTAAAATCATAATCTATTATGACGACTATGTTGGACTTTCTTCCCTTAAATAATATCCTCCCTTTAAAAGAAACAGAAATTCCACATCCACTTCCCCTACTCTTCTCATTTATGCATGTAGCCTTCAAAATATAAAGATTGATGATTAATTCCAAGGTCTCTCTGCATATCATTACCACATTCATCTTTCTAATACATAATGTAATTCTTCTTTTCAAAATATTTGTTAGGAATGGAGACCAGGCCTGAAGAATCCCTGAGCAGATAAAAATCAGGTGTCATAAGTAACCTCAATCTTGTTCAATCTGCAAACGTAACAAAACTTTACTTGGGGGGAACCAGCAGTTAGCGTAATGGCTATGTCGCTGGACTCCCACGTAGTTGACCGCGGTTCGCATCCTGGACCTGGTGGCTTAAAACTCATGCCGGGCGCGTGTGTGTGCATGCTCAAGATCCCGAGAGGAGAATGGAGGAGAAGGGATTGCGGTGTGACCATCCCCCCTGGGGGGTGATTTCTCGCTTTCTGTCTCTATGTCTCTCTGTCTGTCTGGCGATTGCATGCGCCCTATAGCGAAAACCTCTCAAAAAAAAAAAAACAAAAAACCAACTTTACTTGGGTTATTTCTTTTCTTTTTCTAGAATTATTTAATTTTACTTATTATTATTAATAATTTTAAAATTTGCTAAAGGGCACGTGGGACCACAAGAGAGAAGCAGAAAGAGAAAAGGGAGAAAGCAAGCCACCAGGTCTGGGACTCAAACCATGGTCGCCATATGGGAGTCCAACACCCCAACTACCATGCCACCTACTGGCCCCAACTTGGGTTATTTGTGATAAATGTTTATGTCAGATAGAAATAAACTTAACTCCAACCATTATAAATAGCTGACTAACACATGATTATGTAACCAGGGACTTTCCAACAAGGTGCCTAAATAAAGGCAACTTTGTCAACACAAATCAATCAAGTAATTTATTATTTTGTTTCCACATTTTCCCAATACATACATCTGATATTTTGTCACTAGACACTAGATTTCTTTTAGTCTGATGTTCATAATTCATGAATTGCTTTTTACTCAAAAGTCTTTAAAATTCAGTTTAATTTTTTTTAACTCTAATTACTTTCCCAAGGCCTATTAAAGGAAATTAAAATTCTGGGACCAGTAGTTGGCGTAATGGCTATGTCGCTAGACTCCCATGTAGTTGACCGCGGTTCAAGTCCTGGACCTAGTGGCTTAACCTCACACCAGGCACCGTGCATATGTGCTCAAGATCCCGAGAGAAGAATGGAGAAGGGATCACGGCGTGGCCATTCCCCCTGGGGGATGACTTCTCATTGTGTCTGTGTCTCTCTCTCTCTCTCTTGTCTTTCTGGTGAGTGTACACATCCTATAGCAAAAACCTCTCAAAAAAAAAAAGAAAGAGAAAAGAACATTAAAATTCATTTTAAAAAGACTCTCTCTCTCTGGGCCAGCCAGTGAGAATGGTGGTTAAAGAGACTAGATCCCACATGGCTGGCTGTGTGGTTTGAGTCCTGGACCTGGTAGCTTGACAGACACTCTGAGCATGTGTAAGTGTGTGCCCAAAAGCTCAAGAGAATGGAGAAGAGATTGCAACATAGCCATCTCCGCCTAGGGGGCAATTTCTCACTTTACCTCTCTGACTCCCTCTGGTAAGAGGGCAAACTAGAACAAACTTAAAAAATTCTTTGAGCAGGTGGATGGTGGTGTAGCAGTAAAATGTAATGCTTTGCAAGGCTGACTCAGGTCTGTATTCAGAGATTTCCTATCTATGATCCAGGATTTATTCGAGCTAGAGGTAACTTCTGGTGTTAAAACCCTGTTGAGGTACTTGTCTCTCTTTTGCTTATGGAAGAAATAAACTTAAAGAGACACAGAGAGAGAAATTCTCTAGGCCCAGCTTTCGCGGCACAAATGGACCCACTGAATGAGGCTGGAGCCACACAGGAGGTCTGATTTGTATCCCATACCAACCTGAATAGGCTGTGCGCAGAGATGAACACCTGTAATCCTACCTAACTTGGACTCTAGGGCAGAGAACTGCAAACGTAACACCCTCATATGTGTATCTCTCTCATTTAAAAAAATTAAAATTAAAAAAGCCTCTCTAAAACTGATGTGAAACCTTTTTTCCCAGCTTGCTTGCATATATAGTCTGTGCTTCAAACAGAATTTCTTTATTTTTTTAAAGGTTGCTATATGCATTATGTATTCACCAGAGACAGAAAGGGAGAAAATTACTCACCAGGGGGACAGCCGCACTACAATCCCTTCTCCATTCTTCTCTTGGAATTTTGGGCATGCATGCACATGTGTCTGGTGTGTTTTTTTTGAGAGGTTTTCGCTGTAGGGCGCGTACACTCGCCAGACAGACAGAGAGAGACATAGAGACAGAAAGCGAGAAATCACCCCCCAGAGGGGATGGTCACGCCGCAATCCCTTCTCCTCCTTTCTCCTCTCAGGATCTTGGGCACGCACGCACATGCGCCTGGCGTGAGTTTTAAGTCACCGGGTCTGGGACGCGAACCGCGGTCAACTACGTGGGAGTCCAGCGACATAGCCATTACGCTAACTGCTGGTTCCCAATGTGTCTGGTGTTTTAAGCCACCTGGTCTGGGACTCAAACCCTGGTTGACTACATGGGAGTCCAGCAATGTAAGTATTGTGCCATCTAATGGTCCCAAATAGAATTACTTTTTATTTCCAGAACATAACTTGACTTTTCTGCTATTTTGCTATGATCATTTGATTATTTCTTCCTAAAATATCACTTATTCCTACTCTTAATCTGTCAAAGCCATACTTCCTGTTAAGGCCTAGATTAGGTGTCATTTCCTCAATAAGGCCTGCCATGAGAACTTGAGATAACACCTTAGTTTCTCTCTGAAATCCTTTTTTTTCATAGGAACTTTGCATTACTGATTACCTGTAAGTATGTCTTCTCTAGTAGAGTAGAAGTTCCCTCAAAACAGGTACTGCATTTAATTTTTTATATTTTCAGTGTCCAACTATGTATCTTACACAGAAAGTATTCATAAACATTGGGCAAATAAATTAATTAGAAAAGTCATAAAATATTAACAAATTCTGTTTGAAGCACAGACTAAATATGCAAGCAAGCTGGGAAAAAATATTTCAAATATTAGCAAAAACCTCTCCAAAAAAAGAAAAAATACATATCAATACTTACCTCTGTACTCAATTTAATTAGTTCAAACAAATTATTCGTAGATATTTCAATTTATTTTTCTCTCAACATTCCTTAAGGGTTATTTCAAAGGACTGTTAAAAGTACTTAAAATTTCTCACATTACCACTTTAAACTTACCAAATTGTAAATTCCTAACAGAAGTGCTTCAATGCAACCATTACTCTGTCTGTCTCTGCTAACCGTAAGCCGTAAATAAACCCACATCAATTCTGGCAAAAATTGCAGTGTGAACCTCTTAAGTCGAACTTCAGAGCTACGATAGAGCTCAAACAGCTGGTGGCAGACAGGCTCCAGGAGCTACAAGGACAACAAAGGGCATTACTTATTTCCATTCTTTCAGTTGTAATCATGCCTTTTAAAAGTCACATATATTTGTGCAATATTTTAAAAGTAAACTTTCAATATTAATTTTTCCATATTTTGAGTTAATTCAACCAAAATCTTCAATTGCTATTTGTGTAAAGAGACCACACATTAAATCCACCAACTATAAGAAGTACTTTGTGCTCATATACTGTCAATACACTGTATTTACACTGCATTTATTTAGTCCTTTAGCCAATGTACTACATTTATACTTGGTGAATTCAAACTTCTGTCCTTACCAAGTCTTACTATTCTATATTTTAAGAAGTTTCCACTAGTATAAAATAATTCCAAATGATGATGCTGAAAATAAACTTTAAATCTCAATTGAGACTACGATTTAAACAAATTATATATCACTTAATGGAGAAAGATTTTTGCAATACATAATTTGGGCATATAAAATTCTAGTAATACTTCAAATATACACAAAAAAACAAATTGATTACTTCAATGTTTTAAAACACTTAAATTTCACTACTTATAGGGACCAGCAGTTGGCATAATGGCTATGTTGCTGGACTCCCATGTAGTCGACTGCAGTTCGAGTCCTGGACCTGGTGGCTTAAACTCACGCTGGGTGCATGTGCGTGCGTGCGTGCTCAAGATCCCTAGAGGAGAATGGAGGAGAAGGGACTGCGGCTTGGCCATCCCCCCGGGCGTGATTTCTCACTTTCTGTCTCTGTCTCTCTGGTGAGCGCACACGCCCTATAGCAAAAACCTCTCAAAACAAACAAAAAAATTTCACTACTTACATTTATTTGAAAGATTTCTGAAAAGGGGAAGTATACAAAAATAGGGTTTTTTTCAATGTTTAATTGGCTAATTTTCCATATGACTTATGAGGAACTTTATAACCTTGAAAACTGAAGAAAATGAGCACTTAAAATAAACTTTACCCTCAACATATACTGTCAATTTAGAATGATTTTGCCAGAGTAACTGCAGACTGAACAAAACTGGCTGTGATTTTATAATACATATGAAACCCTGACAAGACACCAGGCATGTGTGTGTGTGCATGCTTCAACAGGATGGAAAAATGGAGATGGGACTGTGGCATGACTATGCTCCCTATGGGGGAGTTCTCTCTGATTTTCTCTCTCTCTGCCTTTCTCCAGTATAGAACACACCCTCTGGCAATTAAAACAACAAAGAATAAAACACTGACATGAAACTATAAAGTAATTTTAAATTAAAATTTAACACTAACTTTAAAAAAAAAGAATAGTTTAGCAATTTCATATGCTTACTTCTATTCTGATTGTGTACAAATTTGGAAATTTGCTTGAATATAATTATATATGTCTAATAATGTAACACTAGAATAATCACCTTTTCACAACTGTAGAATTAGAAGTCAACAAATCTATGTTGTCCATACAGTCAATACATTAAGTTAGGCTTAGCTCTTAAAGTTTAAGAAGTTTATACACATAGACATCATTGTCTAGTAAATAAAATCCCTTTTATGTGAAATAACTATCAAAGTATAGTTTAAAAGACTCTCTGAAGATTACCTTTACTAAATTTTATGGGCTATGGCATGATTACAGTGATAACTGTGTTTATACAGACCTTAGACTCAGATCCTATTCTCTCATTCAGTAAAAAGAAGTACACAGGCATATAGGATATGATCTTTTTTTGCTTTTTTTTTTCTTTCTATTGCCAGAGGATGCATACACTCACCAGATAAAGAGAAAAAGAAAGAGAGGGAGAGAGAAAACACTCCTGTATGGGGAATGGTCATGCTACAATTCTTTTTCTACCAACCCATCAGGATCTGAAGCGCACGCACACACACACACACACACACACACACACACGTGGCATTTTTTCAAGCCACTGAGCTAGGATTTGAACCGTGGCCAGTCATTTAGGATCTAGCTCTCCTAACCACTGCACTATGGGGTCTACCCTAAGACCTGATATCTTAGTTAAGCATGGTGAGATATATGAAGCTACCAAAATTAGTAATGTATTTAAAAAATAAAAGGAGGAGGATTTCCAGAAATTTTTAATCAGATACCACTACAAAGTAAAACTGTTAAAAACTGGCTCTGATAAAAATGTTGTTAAAAACTTTAATTCTGGGACCAGCAGATAGCACAATGGTTATATTGCTGGACTCCCACATAGTCAACTATGGTTCAAGTCCCAGACCCAGTGGCTTAAAACTAATGCCAGGTGTGTGTGCATGAATGCCCAAGACCCTAAGATAATGGAGAAGGGAATGTGGTGTGGCCATCCCCCTGGGGGGAGAGTTCTCACTTTCTGTCTCTCTGGCAAATGCATATGCCCAATAGCAAAAACCTCTCTGAAAACAAACAAACAAACAAAAAACAAACCAAACTTTAATTCTAAGTTTATGTATCATGTCACCATGGTCTCAATTTTTCAATGCAAGAAATGACTCTCATCACCCCTTATGGTACTATCACCCATATGAAAAGGTGTTAAAACATCAATATTTTCAAGTTTAAAAAAAAGCTTAAGAATAACTGACATCTTTCCCAAATTTGGCAAACACTACTTTGATATGTTAATTACTAGGAAGTATGTTATCTAATTAATACACTGTGGACATTTGGGGTGGAATGATGAAGACCAAAGCCTAACTTGAGTGGGTTAAAAAAGGAATATGGGAGTCAGCAGGTGGCATGGTAGTTAAGGCACTGGACTCCTACACAACTGACCATAGTTGGAGTCCTGGACCTGGCGGCTTGCTTTCTCGCTTTCTCTCTCTTGCTCTCTCTGTCTCTCTCTGGTGAGTGTAAATGCCCTAACAAATTAAAATGATAATAATAATAAAAGATGGGATCTAGGCCTACGTAGAAGAGATGGCCTTACGAGGGTCAGCAGGTGGTGTGGTGGCTAGAAACACTGGACTCCCACATGGCCAACTGACTGCTGTTTAAGTCCTGGACCTGGTAGCTTGCTCTCTTGCTTTCTCTCCCTCTCTGTCTCCTTAATTATTCTTTAAAGAAGAAATAGAGATGGCCTTTGATACAACCTGGGACACTCCATCGACTGAGTAGCAGAAAAGGTAAGCGTGTGGGTAGATGTGGTGGTTGAGGAGTAAACTGAACAGAAAAGAAGAGAGTTTTCAATTGTTTTCTTCTTCTTTAATCACCAAAAACAAAGAAAAAGAAAGCTAAGAATATAAAGAAAAAGGTATAAGTTGAATAGTATAGGACTGTGGATAAAAAAAGCAAAAACAAGATTGCAAGGCTACATATTACATGCCCACTTCAGATCTGCATTCCTGAATTTAAAGTGAAGAAAGTCAACCAAATTGTATTTTCTTTTTTTCTTGAGAGGTTTTTGCTATAGGGCGCATGCACTCACCAGTAAGAGAGACAGAAAGCGAGAAATTATCCCCTCAGGTGGCCATGCCATAATCCCTTCTCCTCCATTCTCTCGGGATCTTGGGCATGCACGCACATGTATGCACATGCACCCAGCTTGAGTTTAAGCCACCAGGTCTGGGACTTGAACCACGGTCAACTACATGGGAGTCCTGCGACATAGCCACTATGCCAACTGCTGGGCCCACGAATTGTATTTTTTTCTAGGCATGTGTAGCTACTCCAGGACAGGCATGAAATAAATAAACAGTTGGGTTTTACGAAGTGTTGCAAGTTTGCCCAAAGAATAGGAACTGAGGGATTGAGAAGCAAATGAGTTAAAATGTTTTCAAGGGAATGCCTGTAATGATATACCACAAAAATTTGGCTAAGAAGAGAAAAGTAAGACACTGAGGGAAGAAGAAAGGCATTCAAATAATGAAAAAGTGACAGGGGTAAAGGCTTGCAGACCTCCTTGAAGTGGAAGAACTGCTAGAGTGACTAAGAAATCTGGAAAGAGGAAGGAGAAAAATAATGCAGTATGTTGGACTGGAGATCAAAACTGAAGCTCTAACAGAGATTAGTCATGATACAGAATATTAAGTTTCTAGAAAAATAGATGTTCTTTAGAGTGTATGGTCTTTTATGATCTTTAGAGAGAAACTGTTTATAAGATTACAAGTTCCTGGGGCCAGCAAGTGGCCTAGTGGTTAAAGAGTTAGACTCCCATTGGCTGACCAGGGTTTGAATCCTAGATCTGGTGGCTTTCTCTCTCTCTCTCTCTCTCTCTCTCTCTCTCTCTCTCTCTCTCCCCCCCACACACAGAGTGCATGTGCCTTATAGCAAATTAAAGTATAAATAAATAATTCTTTAAAATATTATATGTTGGAATTCACATTAAATATTGCATGACCATTTCCTGAAATAATTTTGTCAATAAAAGATTACATTTGATTATGTTCCAGAATATAATAAAATAACAAAAAAGGCTCTCCTTCTATGACTGAAGTCCAGAATTGGTTTGAGAGTCTAGCAAACTTTTTATTCTGTTTTTCTAAAGTGTGAGCACATGGTTAGAATCTATGATCTGATAGGACAAAGGATGGAAAATCCAGACCTGCTCTAGCAACTGGCTGATTTTACTGAATATTGGGTCTTGAGTTTGGATTTCTTTTCTTTTTCTTTCTTTTTTTTTTTTTTTTTTTTTTATACACCCCC
>NW_006159858.1:3095766-3098578 GCF_000334495.1 Tupaia belangeri chinensis
CTACACTAATATTATGCAGTCTAACAATATAAGACAATGAGAAAACCTATTTATAATGTCATTGCTTCCAAATATTTAAAAAAAAAAAAAAAAAGACAAGTGAGGGAGAAAAAGGTATGGTGGGGGTGAGGGGAGAAAGAGAGAGAGAAAGAAAGGGAGAGAGACTAGTATTTCTGATCAGGTCTTACACTGTTGTGATCCTCCTGCCCCAGATTCCTAATTAGCTGGGATCATAGGCATACCCAGCCATGTTCAAGTTGGCCTGGAAACCAAGGACTTTTCATGCAGCTTCCAGGCTTTCCTACAGTGGTGCACTCTGACCACCACAAGAAAAGATACTTCCTATTGAAAATGGAAGCATTTTGTAATCTCACTTTGTATTTCACTGTTCTTTAAATATTTATTACATGTTCATTATGCACAGTATAAATAAAATGCTAGGGTCTACTTGCTTTCTTGTTTTCCCTTTCTCTCTCTCTCTACCTCTCTGATCAAATTCAAAATAATAATAACAAATGGAAATATTTTTAAAATAAAAGAAAAAATTATTAGAGTCTAGAGAAGTAACAAATACAGAACATATGACCACTGCCCATAAAGAGCTTACAATCTAAAGAGAATGCATATAACAAATTTTAATAAGCAAAGCTTAAATGTTAAAATAGCACAAAACAAGGGGTAGGGAAACACACATTCATTATTCAAACAGAATTCTGAAAACCCTTGACCAAGAAGGAATGCATATGTGTATATTACTCATATTTAACATTTAAAACATTCAGAAATACACTGCAAGAGAAAAAGCAGCAAATAATCCTGCAATTGCTGCTACAAACAGCAACAGCTGCAAGTCTGAAAGACAATACAAATTTAAGAGATAGGAAAGAAAGAGGTCAATAAGCAAGCTTTTAGTGATAGGACAAAAATGAAGATGCACTTTAAGTTAAGCTGCTGGTTAGATGATTACCTGAACTTCTTCAAACTCACTCCAGTACACAGCAGAGGCACTCTTGGAGGCTGAATCTGGGAAGATAAGAAGCTACTTTCCTGTGTGCTCCTTTCATTTTCATTTTAAAGCATACATGAATTCAGTGGTGATAAAACTGTATGTCACGCTACTGTGTTAATAGAAAGATAATGTGTGTATTTTGTATAATTTAACATATAGATTCAATAGCTACATTTTTTTCCCCTTTTAGCACAAGGCTACAGAAAAGAAACTCTCATTCTACACTTACAGATATTGATTAAAAAGTGCTTCTTCTAATATTTTCTGGTTAAACTTACTAGCAACATCATTTCGTGTTATGAGTCTGATATTACTGATTAGAGTGATAATACATGGTTTGATTATCAGTAAAATAACTGTAAATAGTACTTAAAATAAATAAAGCTGGACTGGCATACAGTTAAAATTTGGTTTCCAGAGCAAAAAATGTAAGAAGAAAGAGAAGGAAATTTAAAATGAAATAAATAATCCAATGAGATGGTCACTCAAATCAAGAATCAAAATGTACTGCCCTCAACAGGAAAACTTTGACTGAAACATTTAAAATATGGAAAGGGAGGGAATGAAGAAAGCCAAAGCAACTATCAGAATGAAAAACAGCAGCAAGAAAACTTTCCAGATCCACAAGAAAAGTATAAATTTTAACATTTATGTGTTTTAACATATCTATATTTCATTTTATTATGTAGAAATTATTTTTCTTACCAACTCTCCTACCTCATTATCTGAATCTTGAATAACTTTATAGAGGGCTGGTACCAGTGTTTTTTTCCGGTGTAAAGTTGCTGCATAATTGGAGATCTGAGTGTCAGGTAATGCCTAAAAGAAATCACCAAAGGAAAACAGAAGTGAACTTAATATATAGGAACTTTATTTATTTATTTAAATAATTATGTTATTTAACTATATTTATTTGTTTAGTTTAATTTTTTCTTTTCTTTCTTTTTACATTTTTCCACAAACATTTACTTTACATATCAAAAAATTTTTGCTCATACACCATAGTTCTTGACAATTAATAAACAACTTTCAAAATTTCAAAATACTGAAACTTAAAGATAATGCTCTAAATATTTCTTATAATTTTGTATAATTTTGTTTGTGACTCTATAACAAGAGACAGTATGCTTTTAAATATTTTTGAGAAAATATTTACATGTCAACTACTCAAATTGTTGAAAAGCAAATGATGGGCACACAAATCACACATAAACCTTCTCAGTTCAGCCCTGCCTACCAAGTATTCTGTGATATACCACCTGCTAGCAAAGATCACTCTCTTTTTCTTCTTTCAATACCTTTCTCAAGATAATCCTCTGGTGTGGTTGCTCTTTTGCAATCTCTACTGATTACAGTGCTGGGCTGGAAACGTCCAGGTTATTTTATGTTATAAATTCTTTCATATATTTTCTCTAATCCTCTCTGCCAGACACAACTATTTATGGTGCCAGGCCATCTTCCTAAGAGCTTCTATTGGCTTACTTAAGATCCACTTTAGTCTCATAGTTTCATGATTAATTTTCAGATATGACATTCCAGTCAAAGCCCTGTCCAATAATGAGTATTTCCAATTTCTGATTCAATGTAACAAGCATTATTGAACTTATAAAAATAACCCTTCTGCCACAAAATAATACTCCCAAATATTTTCTAATTCCAGAGGGGTCAGAAAGGAAGAAAAGTTTGTTTCCATTTAAAGAAACAAACAAGAAAAATATTTTAACAAATTGCTGAACCTATCAGCAACTCAGAAGAAAGTAAAATGCTTAAATTGGGAAAACAAAGCATAGTAAAAAAAAAAAA
>NW_006159858.1:3099291-3102537 GCF_000334495.1 Tupaia belangeri chinensis
AAAAAAAAAAAAAAAAAGACAAGTGAGGGAGAAAAAGGTATGGTGGGGGTGAGGGGAGAAAGAGAGAGAGAAAGAAAGGGAGAGAGACTAGTATTTCTGATCAGGTCTTACACTGTTGTGATCCTCCTGCCCCAGATTCCTAATTAGCTGGGATCATAGGCATACCCAGCCATGTTCAAGTTGGCCTGGAAACCAAGGACTTTTCATGCAGCTTCCAGGTTTTCCTACAGTGGTGCACTCTGACCACCACAAGAAAAGATACTTCCTATTGAAAATGGAAGTATTTTGTAATCTCATTTTGTATTTCACTGTTCTTTAAGTATTTATTACATGTTCATTATGCACAGTATAAATAAAATGCTAGGGTCTACTTGCTTTCTTGTTTTCCCTTTCTCTCTCTCTCTACCTCTCTGATCAAATTCAAAATAATAATAACAAATGGAAATATTTTTAAAATAAAAGAAAAAATTATTAGAGTCTAGAGAAGTAACAAATACAGAACATATGACCACTGCCCATAAAGAGCTTACAATCTAAAGAGAATGCATATAACAAATTTTAATAAGCAAAGCTTAAATGTTAAAATAGCACAAAACAAGGGGTAGGGAAACACACATTCATTATTCAAACAGAATTCTGAAAACCCTTGACCAAGAAGGAATGCATATGTGTATATTACTCATATTTAACATTTAAAACATTCAGAAATACACTGCAAGAGAAAAAGCAGCAAATAATCCTGCAATTGCTGCTACAAACAGCAACAGCTGCAAGTCTGAAAGACAATACAAATTTAAGAGATAGGAAAGAAAGAGGTCAATAAGCAAGCTTTTAGTGATAGGACAAAAATGAAGATGCACTTTAAGTTAAGCTGCTGGTTAGATGATTACCTGAACTTCTTCAAACTCACTCCAGTACACAGCAGAGGCACTCTTGGAGGCTGAATCTGGGAAGATAAGAAGCTACTTTCCTGTGTGCTCCTTTCATTTTCATTTTAAAGCATACATGAATTCAGTGGTGATAAAACTGTATGTCACGCTACTGTGTTAATAGAAAGATAATGTGTGTATTTTGTATAATTTAACATATAGATTCAATAGCTACATTTTTTTCCCCTTTTAGCACAAGGCTACAGAAAAGAAACTCTCATTCTACACTTACAGATATTGATTAAAAAGTGCTTCTTCTAATATTTTCTGGTTAAACTTACTAGCAACATCATTTCGTGTTATGAGTCTGATATCACTGATTAGAGTGATAATACATGGTTTGATTATCAGTAAAATAACTGTAAATAGTACTTAAAATAAATAAAGCTGGACTGGCATACAGTTAAAATTTGGTTTCCAGAGCAAAAAATGTAAGAAGAAAGAGAAGGAAATTTAAAATGAAATAAATAATCCAATGAGATGGTCACTCAAATCAAGAATCAAAATGTACTGCCCTCAACAGGAAAACTTTGACTGAAACATTTAAAATATGGAAAGGGAGGGAATGAAGAAAGCCAAAGCAACTATCAGAATGAAAAACAGCAGCAAGAAAACTTTCCAGATCCACAAGAAAAGTATAAATTTTAACATTTATGTGTTTTAACATATCTATATTTCATTTTATTATGTAGAAATTATTTTTCTTACCAACTCTCCTACCTCATTATCTGAATCTTGAATAACTTTATAGAGGGCTGGTACCAGTGTTTTTTTCCGGTGTAAAGTTGCTGCATAATTGGAGATCTGAGTGTCAGGTAATGCCTAAAAGAAATCACCAAAGGAAAACAGAAGTGAACTTAATATATAGGAACTTTATTTATTTATTTAAATAATTATGTTATTTAACTATATTTATTTGTTTAGTTTAATTTTTTCTTTTCTTTCTTTTTACATTTTTCCACAAACATTTACTTTACATATCAAAAAATTTTTGCTCATACACCATAGTTCTTGACAATTAATAAACAACTTTCAAAATTTCAAAATACTGAAACTTAAAGATAATGCTCTAAATATTTCTTATAATTTTGTATAATTTTGTTTGTGACTCTATAACAAGAGACAGTATGCTTTTAAATATTTTTGAGAAAATATTTACATGTCAACTACTCAAATTGTTGAAAAGCAAATGATGGGCACACAAATCACACATAAACCTTCTCAGTTCAGCCCTGCCTACCAAGTATTCTGTGATATACCACCTGCTAGCAAAGATCACTCTCTTTTTCTTCTTTCAATACCTTTCTCAAGATAATCCTCTGGTGTGGTTGCTCTTTTGCAATCTCTACTGATTACAGTGCTGGGCTGGAAAAGTCCAGGTTATTTTATGTTATAAATTCTTTCATATATTTTCTCTAATCCTCTCTGCCAGACACAACTATTTATGGTGCCAGGCCATCTTCCTAAGAGCTTCTATTGGCTTACTTAAGATCCACTTTAGTCTCATAGTTTCATGATTAATTTTCAGATATGACATTCCAGTCAAAGCCCTGTCCAATAATGAGTATTTCCAATTTCTGATTCAATGTAACAAGCATTATTGAACTTATAAAAATAACCCTTCTGCCACAAAATAATACTCCCAAATATTTTCTAATTCCAGAGGGGTCAGAAAGGAAGAAAAGTTTGTTTCCATTTAAAGAAACAAACAAGAAAAATATTTTAACAAATTGCTGAACCTATCAATAACTCGGCAGAAAGAAAAAAACGAAAATAAAAAAAAAAAAAAATCAGTAATGTTTTACTCAAAAGTCGTAAAATTCTCTTTCACCAGTTCAGTCTTATGTTCAAACTCTCTTCTGTTGAATATGCAGTGTTACTGTGGTCCAATCTTTCTGTTTAAATTCTGGAAGGTAACATTCAATGTTGCTATTTCTTGTCCCTAGCATTAAATTGGTCATATATTCTTGGTTGCCTTTTGTTCTCTTATTTCTTTTTCTTTTTACTTTTTTTGAAAGGTTTTTGTTATAGCGTGAGTGCACTCTCCCGAAAGAGACAGAAAGTGAGAAATCAACCTCCAGGGTGAACAGCCATGCAGCAATCCCTTCTCCTCCATTTTCCTCTCGAGATCTTGGACACGCACACACACATGCCTGGTGTAAGTTTAAGCCACTGCGTCCGGGACTCCAACTGCGGTTGACTACATGGGAGTACGGCAACATAGCCATTATGTCAACTCCTGGTCCCTATTCTCTTATTTCTTTATGTGTCTTTAGTTTTCCTGGTAGAGCACTCCTTTCAGAACTTCTTGAAGAGT
>NW_006159858.1:3104099-3104835 GCF_000334495.1 Tupaia belangeri chinensis
ATTTTTTTTCCTATGTTTGTCCCTCTGCCCTGTCTCACTCTCCCATTACAATATCCCTGCTATATACAGTTGTCTTCCAGAAGAGTTACTGAAAAAGTGATACATACAAGTAAAGGGAGAGAGGCCACGAGTTCCAACCATCAGCTCATAAAGTTTTTGGCAATAGGGAGCATAAACTCCACTCAGGGTTGGATTAAGGGAGGGTCTCCTGCAGATCCGCAAGTGTAGGTGAGTCTCCAGGGAATGCAGTTTCAGGAAAGCAGTTCTGGTATGCAGGGATGATTATCAGCTGATGCGGCACAGCAGTCATCTTGTAGTTACCAGGAATGGTGTTGTGGGCATCTGCAGTGTGAGTTGTCCTTGGGTATCTGGCTTCCTTAAGAATGGCAGAGTAGTTCTTGTTTTCCCCTGAGGTAATGCAGGGCTGCAAGCTCTTCAACCTTGTTTACGGCCTCCGGGCCATCCAGCACCAGAGAGGCCAGGGATGCCTAGGGTTAGGGTTAGGGTTAGGGTTAGGGTTAGGGTTAGGGTTAGGGGGCAGAGGCGTAAGCCCCCGGCTGGGGAGCCCCCCCCCCTGCCGCCTGCTCTTAATACTTTCAAGGGAGGTTTTTATTTCCTGAATGGCAGCCTTCATCTCTCATAGCTCCATTTGATTTTTTTTATGGTGTGTATTTCCTCTTCAAGATCATGGAAGAACTTCAACACCTCCTAGAACTCATTGTCTCTTTTCTCCTGC
>NW_006159858.1:3104868-3106255 GCF_000334495.1 Tupaia belangeri chinensis
AGCTCTTGCATCTCATTTAGTTTTGTCACTATGAATATTCTGAATTTTCTATCAGACATTTCCATGAGTTCTACTGTACTGTCTGTGGATGATGAGGGATTGTTCTTTTCCCTTAGGAGAGAGATATTTTCTTGGTTTCTCACATTTCTTGTGCCTCTGCAGTGGTTTATGATCATTATGTGACAAAATATCTCCTCCACTGTGCTTGTCTGAGCATTTCAGGAGTCAAGAAAACGAAGCTTAGAGCATAGCTTCCCTGAACAGCCAGGACACACCTCAGTTTTTTTTTTTTTTTTTTTGGGGGGGGGGGGTTTTTGCTCTATGGCATGTGCGCCAGAAAGACTGAGATAGAGAGATAGAAAGCAAGAAATCACCCCCCAGGGGGATAGCCACACCACAATCCCTTCTCCTCCATTCTTCAGGATCTTGGGCATGCATGCACACATGCCTGGCATGAGTTTAAGCCACCGGGTCCGGTACTCAAACTGTGATTGGCTACATGGGAGTTCAGCGACATAGCCATTATGCTAACTGCTGGTCCCACACACCTCAGCTTTAAAATGGCTTCTTGTCTGAATATCTGTTTATTTTAATTTGACCAGAGAGAGGCAGAGCAAGTGAGAGAGAGAGAAAGGGGAAGTGATAAAGCATGCCACCAGGTCCAGGACTCAAACTGTGGTCAGCCATGTGCGAGTTTAGCACCCTTAACCACCACGCTACCTGCCAGCCTTGTGGGAACTTTATTTCACACGAGTGCCTCTTGAGAAGATTTATAATAAAGTCAAGTAAAAATTAAAAGTATTTAATATGATAAATAACCATTAGAGTTAATAAACGAAGTTAAGATGTCATATTACACAATTCTCTAAGCTACTGAACTATTAAAATTTGGAAATCACACATTACTACACAGACTTGATGAAATGGGCCACCTTGACCTAATTAAAAAAGTAATGTATTTCAGGACCAGCAGTTAGCATAATGGCTATGTCGCTGGACTCCCACGTAGTCGAACGCGGTTTGAGTCCCGGACCCAGTGGCTTAAACTCACGCTGGGCGCGTGTGCATGCGTGCCCAAGATCCTGAGAGGAGAATGGAGAAGGGATTGCAGTGTGGCCATCCCCTCCAGGGGGTGATTTCTAACTTTCTGTCTCTCTCTCTGTCTGGTGAGCGCATGCGCCCTTATAGTAAAAACCTCTCGAAAAAAAAAAAGTAATGTATTTCAATTACTGCCTATATGTTTTTATAAAACCGTGGTTTTCATAGTGCTCATAAAATACAGTTTTCATTCAAAACTATTTGACTCTTAATTACAGAAATAAAATAGAAGATGCAAATCTTATTTCTATGCCTTATTAAAATTTGGAGGCTCTTTTTTTTTTTTTTT
>NW_006159858.1:3106364-3114650 GCF_000334495.1 Tupaia belangeri chinensis
AGAGACATAGAGACAGAAAGCGAGAAATCACCCCCCGGGGGGGGGATGGTCATTCTGCAATCCCTTCTCCTCCATTCTCCTCTCGGGATTTTGGGCACACACGCACACGTGCCCGGCGTGAGTTTTAAGCCACCGGGTCCGGGATGCGAACCGCGGTCAACTACGTGGGAGTCCAGCAACATAGCCATTACGCTAACTGCTGGTTCCCAAGAATATATTTTAAAGCTTAAGTATATCTTCATCCATCCTGACAACCATTTTT
Organism: Tupaia belangeri chinensis; assembly: GCF_000334495.1. Taxonomy (NCBI): domain Eukaryota; kingdom Metazoa; phylum Chordata; class Mammalia; order Scandentia; family Tupaiidae; genus Tupaia; species Tupaia belangeri. The sequence goes on from NW_006159858.1 coordinate 3,106,627, forward strand.
ATTTGTACATATTGCCTTCTAGCTTTTATTTACATTACTCCCTTAAGGACTGCAATTATAGAAATTTTTTGTATTTTGTCATTCTACTTCATATTTCTATGAATTTCTCCGGAGAATACATATTTACTATCTAAATTATAGAAATACAGAATCACATAATACGTTTTTATGTCCATTGCAATTTACCTTGAATTCTGATAACCATTCTTCCACAACACCACGTTCAGATCCCAGCATCTTCTTTTACCTTCTATTCCTCTTTTATCTTCAAAAGAAAAGAGAATATTGAACCTGAAGATAGAATTATTACAGAAACTCCCAAAGGTAAATGATGTATGTCTTACATTCAAGGAAAAACTTATCTAGTATATATTTTAGGTAGGAAGGGCTGCTTTTAGTTAAGAGCAAAATTAAAATTTTTCAAAAATGACTTCTATTTTTAATGATACATTTGAAACCTACTATTTTTTCCTTTTTAAGAGAGAGATTTTTGCTATAGGGCACATGTGCTCACTGGAGAGACAAGAAAGAGACAAAAAGTGAGAAATCCCCCACCAGAGGGGATGGCCACCCCCAATCTCTTCTCCTCTATTCTCTTCTTGGGATTTTGGGCATGCGTCCACACCTGGCAAAATTAAGTTGCTGGGTCTAGGTCTTGAATCATGTTCGACTATGTGAGAGTACAGTGGTGTAACCATTACGCCATCTGCTGGTCCTGAAACCTAATATCTTAATGCTTTTATATTTCCCCAACAACTGTACTTAGAAGTGGCAAAAAAAAACAAGTGTCGTCAGTGAGATCAAACTGTACTTGATACCTGACAAGTGCACAGTCTATGCTTGGAGCTCTTACCAAACATACAACCAGGATAAATTGTACATCATAGAACAAACCATATAACCATTTTATAAATGGGGACTAGCAGATGGAGTAATGGTTACATCACTGGACTCCCACATAGTTGACTGTGGTTCAAGTCACAAACCTGACAGCTTATAACTCAAGTTCAGTGCATGGGCGTGTGTGCCCAAGATCCTGAGAGGAAAAGGGATTACAGCATGTCCATCCCCCCTGGGGGGTGATTTCTTACTTTCTGTCTCTCTGTCTCTCTGGCAAGTGCATGCACCCTATAGCGAAAGAAAAAAAAAGTTTATAAATGAAAAGGTTAGATAAATGAGAAAGCAAGGATCATATATTTGGCAATTTGATTATAAATGTACATATAGTATAGAATGGAAAAATGTGCAAAGTAGGGGAAAAAGCTGTAAAATAGTATGAAAACTATTTTTTTCCTAATTTTTTATGAATTATTTTAAAATTTTATTGTCATTATTTTATTTTTTGAAGTTGACCAGAGAGAGAGGGGGAGAAGTAAAGTGAGAAAGCCAAGCTGTCAGGTCCAGGACTCAAACTGAAGTCAGCCATGTGGGAGTCTAGTTGCCTTAACCATCATGCCACCTGCCAGTCCCTTCTATTTTTTAAAAAGCATTTATTTATTTTATCTATTTACTTGTTGTGATTTTCAAGCCACTGGATCCAGGACTTAAATAGCAGTCAGTCATGTCGTAATCCAGCACCTCAACCATAATGTTACCCACTGGCCCAGGAAACTATTTTCTATTTAAAAACCACATAAAACGTAATAAAATCTGGAAGCAAATACACACTGAACAATTGATTATCCCCATTGAGAGGATTAACAAGGATATTTTAATTACATAATTTTGAATTATTAAAAAAAAAATAGGGTCAGCTGGTGGTACAGTGGCTTATGATCCCACATGGCTTACTTCTGGGTTCACCTGTCAGACCCAGCAACTTGAAACATACTGGGTGGATGTGCATGAGCACCCCCAGATTCTGACATGAGAAAGAAATGGAGAAAAAGTGACTGTACAGGATAATGCCCCTCTAGTTCTCCCTTCTTAAAGAGCACATACGTCCTCCAGTGAAAATGAAAATAAGCACATATTATTTCTTTTTTTGAGAGACAGTCATAGGGCATGTGTGCTCACTCACCAGAGAGACAGAAAGTGAGAAATCATCCCCATGGGGATAGCCACACCATGATCCCTTCTCCTCCATTCTCCTCCAGGGATTTTGGATACACATGCATCTGGTATGAGTTTCAAGTGACCGGGTCCGGGACTTGAACCGAAGTCAGCAATGTGGGAGTCCAGCAACATAATTGCTATGCCATCTACTGGTCCCAAACATGTTTTATTTTTAAAGTGAGAAAGACAAAAATTTGTTTTTCCCTACCTTAAGGTTCAAAAGGTAAGAATTAAAAACACAGAGTTTAGGAACTATCTTTAAAACAGTTGAAACGAAAGTTCTTTTTTTTTTTTAAAAAAAGGGACAATACAGGGGCCAGCAGGTGGCATGATAGTTAAGGTGCTGGAGTCCCACATAGCTGACCATGGTTCAAGTCTGGGACCTGGTGGCTTGAAACTCACATCAGGAGCACGTACATGCTCCCCAAAATCCTGAGAGAAGGGACTGTAGCGTGATCATCCCCTCGGAGGGTGATTTCTCACTTTCTGTCTCTGTCTATATATATATCTCTGGTGACTACACATGCCCTATAGCAAAAATCTCTCAAGTAAGTAAGTAAGTAAGTAAAGGACATTTCTGTAAAATATGCCAAATTCCACACTTAGATTTCTATCTAAAAAATATTAAAAAATCAGATTTTCTAATTTCTTCTCTTTAATTCCAAAAATATTTTTATTAATATGTAAGTACCAAATACTACGTATACAAAAAGGAGTAAAACATGACACTAACTTACTTCTCTTTTAAAATAATTATTTTATTCATCATTACCATTATTTTTTTAATTTAACCAGAGAGAGGCAGAGAGAGTGGGAAAGTGAGAAAGCAAGGTGCCAGGTCTGGGACTCAAACCGCAGTTGGCTATGTGAGAGTCCAGCACTTTAACCACCACACCACGTGCCAGCCCCACCATTAATTTTCAAATAGCAAATTATCTTAAAACAGAGGGACAGAGGGGCTGGTAGGTGGTGTGATGATTCAGGTAGTCTCCCACATAGCAGACCATGCTTTGAGTCCTGGATCCAGCAACTTGAAACTCACACTGGACATGTGTGAGTACATGCCCAAAATCCTGAGAGGAGAATGGAGGAGAAGGGATTGAGGTGTGGCTATCCCCTCGTGACTTCTTTCCCTCTTAGTCTCTGTCTGTCTCTCCTTCACACGCACAGGTTCTTTAAAAAAATTAAAAAAAAAAAAAAGATAGATAGATAGACTGATTGATTTGTTTGTGACCAGAGAGCGACAGAGAGAAAGAAAGAGAGGGAAAATGAGAAAGCAAGCCACATCTGGGACTCGATCCTCAGTCAGCCACGTGGCAGTCCGGCACCCTTAACTACCATGTCACCTACCAGCCCCCGCAAAGACCTTTTAAAAAGAAAAAAAGAGATGCTTTATAAAAAGGGCCCTGCCCTGGTGGCACAGGTAGTGGGCATCACTGCATGATGCTAAAGCCACACAGAAGGCCCAGGTTTGGATCCTGGCTCAATCTAAATACAGACATAGCAGTCTGAACCTGTAACCTTGGGTTACAGAGGCTGGGATAGAAGAATTGTGACAATGGTAAGATGCTGTTGAAAAAATGCCTCCTTTTGGGGAAGGTATTGCTGCTTGGCCATGCTCCCTGGAGGGTGATTTTTCACTTTCTATCTCTTTCTCTGTCTCACCAGCGAATGTACGTACCCTACAGAAAAACCTCTCTCTTACCAAAAAAAAAAAAAAAAAAAGGAACCCTGCTTCTGGGGTTCAAAACACATTATGTCTGAACCCACATTCTGACATAATGTATTGGACTTCCGAAACACCCCGATGATGCGATGATGGTTTAAGTCCCAGACCTGGCAGCCTGAAAATCATGCCAGGTGCATGTGTGTGCCTGACCAAAATCCTGAAAGGAAAATGGAGAGGGGATTGCAGCATGGTTATCCCCCCTGGGGAGTGATTTCTTACTTTCACTCTGTCTCTGGCAAGTGTACGCACCCTATGGCAAAAACCTTTAAAAAAAAAAAGAAACAAACAAACAAACAAAAATACTTCCTTCTTGGGTCCAACAGCATGGTGGTTCGAGTGCTGGATTCCACATGGTTGATTGTGGAGTTTGAGTCCTGGACCCAGAGGCTTGAAGAATATGCCAGGCACGCTTATATGTGTGTATAAGTGCTTGCCCAAAATCCTGAGAGGAGAAGGGATTGCAGTACATGGCCATCTCCCCTTGGGGGGTGATACTTCACTTTCCATCTCTCTGGCTATCTGTCTCTCTGGTAAGCACGCATGCCCTACACAAGAAACCAAACAAAACAAAAACAAAAACCTCCTCCTCTATATCTCTTCCCACTTATCTCTCATTAAAAAATGTGTCAGTGAATGAAAGAATGAATGAATGAATGGGGTAGTTCTATTTCAAGGGTTAGGTGTTATGCAGAGAAATCTGAATTGCATATGGCTGGCCAGGGTTTGAGTAAAATCCCCTTCAGCTTGAAAAACACACAAGGCACACATGTGTACCCAGGATTCTGACATGACGCAGAACTGAAGGAAAAAATACTGTAGCCCCATTGAGGAGGGTTTGTGCTTGTTTTCACGTATACACGCACACCCTCTAGCATTAAAATATATGTATCACATATTTTAAGCAGGGACCACTGCTTGATACCGCAGCTCACCCCACATGAGAGGCATAGGTTTGCCTCTCCTAAAAGTCAGGTACACGGTATACATCTGTAGGCCCAACAACTTGGGCGGCTGAGGCAGGAGTGTTGTGCTTTCATGGCCAGGATAGGCCACATAGAGAGACACTGACTTAAAGAGCTGGGTACAGTGGTGCATGCCTATAATTCCAGTGACTTGAGGAGGCTGAAGAATGAAGATTCAAAGCTTGCAGCCAGCATGGGGAACATAACAAGACCCTATCTGAAAGACTTGAATATGATGGCATACAATTGTAGTTCCAGCTATCCAGGACACATATAACAAACTGGGGGCTGGACAGTGGCACAGCAGTAAAACACGATCCTCCACAAGGGAGTAATTATTACAGTTAATACCTGAAAGAGAGTAATTAATAGTTTCTTAACCTATTGTCTCTACTTAAACATTTGAATTGTCCCATAATGAACAGTAAAAAGTAAAAAAATAAAGGATGAATGAACACAACATGTAAATGCTGATGTAAGAGATATAAAACAGTGGTCCTTAACCTTTTTATGAAGGGGGGACAAAATGGATAGTCATAGACTACTTTGCTCAAGAAATGAAACTCTTAAAAGTAAAAATAACTTCACAAAATTGTTACATCACTGGACTCCCATGGAGCTGATTGAGGTTCAAGTCCCAGACCCAGTGGTTTAAAACTCACGATGGGCACATGTGCATGCATGCCCAAAATTCCAAGAAGAAAATGGAGAAGGGATTGTGACATGGCTATTCCCCTGGGGGGTGATTTCTTGTGTTCTGTCTCTCCGGTGAACACACGTGCCTATGCAAAAATCTCTTTAAAAAATTCACAAATAGAACAGAATTACCCATCAAAACTTACAATACCCTTTGAAGGGTATAATTTATAATACCCTTTGAAGAAGTCATTTTTGTAATGGTCCTACATTTATTCTAGTAATAGTTCAAATCACTGTCAGAATTCTCTTTTTATTTTAATTATTTAATTTAATTTAATTTATTTAAATTTGACCAGAGAGGGACAGAGAGAGCGAGAAAGTGAGAAAGCAAGAGCCAGATCCAGGATTCAAACCATGGTTGGCCTTGTGGGAATCCAGCACCCTTAACCACCACACCACCTGCTGGCCCAGAATTCTTTTTCTTATGCCAACTAATTAAGTTGTACTAAATATTCTTTAAAACATACTTAAAAATGGATTCCATGCTATTATTGTGATTATTAACTAGCTACTGTTACACACACAAAAGTAAAGAAAATATTTTTAACATCAAAATGAACAAGTTTTTATTTTTTTGAGTTTTTTTTTTTTTTTTTTTTTTTTTTTTTTTTTTAGGAGGTGTGTGTCACAGAGAGAAAGCGAGAAATCATCCCCCAGTGGGGATAGGCCATGCTGCAATCCCCTCTCCTCCATTCTCCTCTCTCGAGAATGCCCAGCATGAGTTTAAGTCACCAGGTCTGGGATTAGAACCATGGTCAACTACACAAGAGTCCAGCGACACAGCCATTAACACCAACTGCTGGCCCCCAAAATGAACGACTTTTAAAATAATTATTCAAAACACTAAAAACAGCTTAAATATATATTTCTATGTTGCAGAAAAAAATGTACAAATTTTAAAATCTTTTACCAGGTCAGTTGGTGGCGTGGTAGTTAAGGCTGCTGGATCCACATGGCTGGCTCCATGGTTCAAGTCCCAGACCCAGTACCTTGAAAACATGCTAGGTTTGTGTTCTTGTGATTCCCAAAAATCTCAAAAGGAGAAATGAGAAGGGATTGTGGTGAAGCCATCCCACTTTGGGGGTACTTTCTCACTTTCGTTCTCTTTCTTCCCTCTGGTGAGCACAGGCACCCTCTAGCAAAATTTTTTTAAAAGGATAACAAAAAAATCACCTTTTCGCTAACCACATGGAATCAGAAAAAAAATTTCAAGTGTATATTACTACTTTATAGAAAAGGGCAAGAAAAAACAACTATAATTAATCAATAACTTTTCCAAACTTTTTACAACAAACATAATTTTTAAAAATAAACAGAAATGTGAATACTATTTTTAAAAAGAAACACTTTTTTTTTTTTTTTAAGTTTTTGCTATAGGGCATGAATGCTCACCAGAGAGAAAGAGAGAGAGAGAGGGAGACAGTGAGAAGGAAAGAGAGAATCACCCTCTAGGAAGGGTGGTCATGCCACAATCCCTTCTCCTCCACGCTCCTAGGATTTTGGGTACACATGCCCACGGGTCTGGCAGGTCCGGGACTTGCTACAGTAGGCCATCTGGGATTCCAGAGCCTTAACCACCATGCCACCTGCTGGCCATCACACAAATCTTTTTAATTTGTTACATATTGAATCAGAATTCCTATCTGATATGGGGACCAAAATATGTATCTCAAAAAAGCTCCTAAAATCTGGATAGCCATTGTTCAATTTAAAAAAAGAAAGAAAGAAAAAAAAAAAAGCCATGTCCAGGCTAAATTTCTTTTTGTTCTTTTTTAAGAATTATTTTATTTTATTATTATTAATATTTTTTATATGACCAGAGAGAGAAAGAAAGGGAAAGTGATAAAGCAAGCCATCAGGACTGGGACTTGGACCCTGGTTGAGTGGGAGTCCAGCGCCTTAACTATCACACTACCTCCTGGCCCACTAGGCTAAATTTCTTACTTTAAATTCCTACTTGATCTCTTCTATAACCACAATTTGGCATATAAAATCTCTAAAGTTTCTACCATATTAAAAATAACTGATCATAGGGATCAGCAGTTAGTGTAATGGCTATGTCGCTGGATTCCCATGTAGTCGACCACGGTTTGAGTCCTGGACCCAGTGGCTTAAACTCACGCTGGGCATGTGTGCATGTGTGCCCAAGATCCCGAGAGAATGGAGGAGAAGGGATTGCGGTGTGGCCATACCCTCTGGGGGGTGATTTCTCACTTTCTATCTCTCTGTCTCTCTCTGTCTGTCTGGCGAGTGCACACACCCTATAGCAAAAACCTCTCCAAAAAAAACTGATCATTAAATATATTTTTATACAGAAATATAGTGATGTTAATAATTCTAACACTATCCTATTTTTTCAACTGCTAATTTTTTTAAACAAAAGATTTATTTTATTTGTTGTTGTTATTATTTTTTAAAATTTGACCAGTGGGAAAAAGAGAAGTGAGAAAGAAAGTTGCCAGGTCTGGGACTAAAACCACAGTCAGCCATGTGGGAGGTCTAGCACCTTAACTGCCATGCCACCTGCTGGCCCCTCAACTGATAATTTAAAAAAAAAAAAAAAAAGAAACCAGCAGTTA
>NW_006159858.1:3114740-3121393 GCF_000334495.1 Tupaia belangeri chinensis
CTGGTGAGCGCACACACCCTATAGAGAAAACCTCTCCAAAAAAAAAAAAATATATATATATATACACATATATATACACATATATATATTTAACTTTACTTATCATCATCATCATTATTATTATTATTATTTTAATTTACTACAGGGCACATGCGCTCACCAGAGAAAGAAAAAAAGCAAGACACTAGGTCTACGACTTGAAACACAGCTGGCCATGTGAAAGTCTAGCACTTTAATCACCATGTCACCTACTGGTCATTCAACTACTATTTGAAGACAGCAATTGATTAACTACTTTAAGGAGAAAATAGGAAACAATTCTTGAATAAAAGGAAAAAATGTTTAAAGTGCAAGCATGTAAGCTTAACCATATAATCACATACCCCCTTTTTAAAATTACTGGACACCTTTGATCTTCTTGCTACTGTCTTTTGCCAGAGAGAGAGAAAAAGAGAGAAAGCAACCTCCAATGAGATGCAGTCACACTACAATCCTGTTTTCCTCCATTTATCCATCCCATCAGGATTATGGACACACAGCATACACATATGCTCAGTGTGTTTTCTTTTTTCTTTCTTTTTTGTAAGGTTTTCATAATAGGGCATGGGTATTCGCCAGAAAGAGAATGGGAAGAAACAGAAAACAGGAAGAGACAGAGAGCAGGCAAGTGAGAAATCACTCCAAGGGGGGAAAGCCACACCTCAATCCTTTCTTCTCCAGTCTCCTCTCTGGAGTTTGGGAACACATGAACATGCACACAGCATGTTTCTCAAGCTGTTGGGTTCAAGAATCAAATCATTCAGTTGGCCATGTGAGATCCAGCTACATTAAACACCATTCACAGGCTGACCCTCTACTCAGTTTAAATGTCACCTCCTCAGAGAAGCCTTATCTACTCTACTTAAATTGGCTCCCTCTCCTTCTCTCCAACCCCTATCACTCTGCCCATTTCCTGCACAGCAGTCTGTAATTATTTTACTTGTTTAGTTATTATCTATCTCTTTTTTGATGATGTATTTTTTTCTTTGTTATTATTATTTATACATTCAATCCCTACACATCATTAGATCGTTAAGAGACTTTACCCAGCTTGATATAAGCCTCAGTCCAGCCCAGTTGAAAATATTATACACATCCTCATCAATAGGTAATAAACCATGTGTCCCACAAATGTCTTACCTCTCTATTTTTCCCCCCAAATTTCCTTTCCTACACTCTTCCCTTCCCACACTCTCCTTCCACTTTGTTTCTAGTGTCCATAACAATTTTTAATGCTTTTATGTCCTCTAGACTTTCGGTCTCTACCATAGGCGGACAGTCGTTATATGTTAAGTGGAGACATACAATGTCTCTCTTTCATAGCCTGACTTGCTTCATTCAGCAACAAATCTTCCTAATTCATCCACTTTCTATCAAATTCCAGGACCTTGGTTTTTTTTTAATGGCTGAATAGTATTCCATGGATTATATGTGCAACACTGTTTCAATCCATTCATCTGTGAACATTTGGGTTGGTTCCATGTCTTAGCAATCATGAATAATGCTGCAATAAATATAGTTGTCCAAGCACTTTTCTGACTGAGCACTTTCCTGTCTTTTGTGTAGATACCCAGGAGTGGAAGTGTTTGATCATATGGTAGTTCTATTTGAAGGTCTTTGATGAATCTCCATATTGTTCTCCACAGTGACTAGACCAATAACAATGTAGAAGTGTTCCCCTTTCGTCCCCTCCAGCACTTATCATTGTTTGTTTCTTTTTGAATCTTTGCCATTCTGACTGGGTATTATCTATCTTTCTTACTAGAATCTGTCCTTCAAAGGAACAGGTGCTATATTCCAAGTACCACACATGAAGCAAGCACTCATACATCTTGCTTTTTTTTTTTAAGTAATTAATTAATTTGTTGTTTTTCAAGGCAGTTGGTCTAGGACTTGAACTGTAGTGGGGCATGTGGGAATCCACCATCTTACCCACTATACCAACTAACTCCATGACCTACAAGCTAGCCCCCACCCATCTGTTGATTTAATCATTCGTGTTGATTTAATTACTTGAGCATAATTTAGTAACTTTGGCAATGACAGCTTTATTTTTGGTCATAACAAAACCTGAGATTTCTGTCTGCTTTTTCTATTTGGCTAGGCGTAATAACTTTAATTGGAAAATTAAACATAAAAGTTAACTAGCTCCTTCAAAACTCATCCAGAAACTTTTAATAGTGGATATTCTCCCAGATGCATCAATCAGTAACACTAAGCTTAACTGGGTTTGAAATCAGACTCAGAGATAGGGCAATTTTTTTTTTTTTTTTTGGAGAGGTTTTTTGCTATAGGGCGTGTGCGCTTGCCAGACAGACAGAGACACAAAGCGAGAAATCACCCCCTGGGGGGAGGGCCACACCGCAATCCGTTCTCCTCCATTCTCCTCTTGGGATCTTGCACACGCACGCACATGTGCCCATAAGTTTTAAGCCACCGGGTCCGGGACGTGAACCACAGTCTACCACATGGGAGTCCAGCGACATAGCCATTACGCTAACTGCTGGTCCCAGAGATAGGACAATTTCAGATGGCATAACGGTTACTCTCTTTTAATTAATTGGCATGTCAGGCAATCTTCTACTCAGAGAAGTATTCATTTCAAAGGTGTATTCTTTAAGTGGCATATTGTAGACATTTCTAGCCACAATTAGGGACATACATTCAATAAAAATTGCAAGCCATGGGCCAGTGGCTGGTGTTTAAGGCAGATATGTCCTACATGGCTAACCATGTGATTTGAGTTGGAGATCCAAAGCATGAAAGACACACCAAGTGTGTGTTTAGAAACTCTAGAGGGGCCGGCAGGTGGTGCTGTGGTTAAGGATGCTGGACTCCCACATGATAAACTTCAGTTTAAGTCTCGGAACTGGCGGCTTGCTTTCTCACTTGTTTTCTCTCTGTCTCTCTCTGTCCCTCTCTGTTCAAAATAAAATAAATAAAACAAACAAAACAAACAAACAAAATAAAAAAAAGAGAGCAAACTCTAGAAAAGAGGGCGAGATGGAGGAGAAGTAACTAGCGTGACCACATCCCATGGGGGATACTTTCTCCTTCTTCTCTTTCTGTGAGGTGGTGAGTACACACACACACCCTCTGGCAAATTAGAAAAACTACAACCCTGTGTGGTTCTACTAAACTGAATAAAAGAGTACACAAAGCTAAATTCCAGAAATTCCTATGACTACTGCTATGTCACAATTTATTTGCCTAGTTGCTAAGAAGTCTCTTCTGACAAGACACACTGGATTTTAAAAATGTTACAAAATGAGAAAAAAATCTGTCCTAAAAGTGAGGACATATGACAGTATTTACTATATATTTGTTTAATTAATGAACCAATATCCTTGGACAAATCACTTAAACTCTTTGGGCTTCAGTTTCCTTCAATGATAAGTTACTTTTTAACTCTAAAATTCTAAAAATATTTTTAGCACCTTCATTTGAAAAACAGAATAGTACTGGTTATAGGCAAATTTTGTAAATATTTATTTTCTTACTAGGCTAGTATCTTTTAATACCTAGAGTCCTTGTAAAATATAGCTACAACTATACTGTAAGCTTTCTACTTATTTAATCAGACAGCACAAAATTCTGAAGATCATTTTTCTATTGCATATTATATCTCACCCCTGGTATATAAAAAACTGTATTTAAAAGCAAAAACCTCAAGTTGATATTCCAGCATGCAGCTCTATTCAGACCCATACTACCTTACTTCCAGAGTATATAACAAATTAAAAAGGACACTGGCCCAGCTTGTGGTGTGGTGGTTAAGGTGGCTGGATCCTACATGGGCCAAGTCTTAGACCTGGTGGCTTAAGAAACATGCCCACGGGGATCAGCAGATGGTGTAATGGTTATGTCGCTGGACTCCCATGTAATTGACCATGGTTTGAGTACCAGACCCATTGTTTTAAACTCATACCGGATGATCATAGTTTGAGCCCCAGACCTGACAGCTTGTTTTCTTACTTTCTTTCTCCCTCTCTCTGTCCCTGTCTCTTTCTGGTAGTGCGCGTGCCCTAAACACACTTTTTCAAATAAATAAATTAAATAAAGTAATTGGGGAAAAAAAGAAGATCAAGAACTACTTGTAAGGAAGAAAATTCACAGTGCTTATTCTTTACCTATATGGTCAGAAGTTGTGTTTTAGCTGACAGTACATATCTTTTTCAGAAATTGTCAGTTTACACAGAATCAGAATGTAATAAGAGTTAGTATAGCTTAATGGTTAAAGAATATGGGTTCTGGGTCTAGATGATCTGAGTTTGAATTCTAACTCCAAGACCTACAAGCTATGTATAATTGGGAAAGTGACTGAACTAATCTGTCGCCTCAAATAACTTATAAAATGAAGATAATGTAAGTACCTATGACAAAGATTTATTTTAAAGATTAAATAAATCAACACACATAAGGTCTAAGAACAGTAGCTGGCATCATATAAATCCTCAATAGATGCTACTATTAGCATAAAATATCACCAATATAATTATTTAATTTTTTGGGACAATTTAGGAGACTTCTTACCATAGATGGAAAGTACAGAGATTATTCATTCATTCTCTCAGTAATATTTATTGAACACCAATTACATGTTGGGTACTGAGTAAAGTGTAAGGATACAACAATGAGCATAACTGTAAGTGCTTTCAAGGGTTCCTAGTGAAATTATTAGATAAACAAAGCTATACAATTATCACAGTAATATATGAGCCTGGCAGTAATGGTTTTGCTACCATAAAGCATCAAACTTTTGATCAACAACTATGAAGATCGAAACTTAAACATTAAAGCATGTTGCTATGTAAATACCAAGTTTCCTAAGGAGAAAACCTAGGGTTCATTGTCTAAAACAGTAAGTACTAGTCACATGTGACAATTGAAATTTAAATTAATTAAAATGAAATAAAATGTGGGACCAGCAGATAGCATAATGGCTAGTCACTGGACTCCCATGTAGTCCATCGCGGTTCAAGTCCCGGACCCAGTGGCTTAAATTTACGCTGGGTGCATGTGCAAGCATACCCAAGATCCCAAGAGGGGAATGGAGGGACTGTAGCAAGGCTATCTCCCCGGGGGGTGTGTGTGTGTGTGTGTGATTTCTCGCCTTCTGTCTCTCTGTTTGTCTGGAGAGCACATGGGCCCTATAGTAAAAATCTCTACCTCCCCCCACCCGCCCCGCCAAGATTCAATTTCTTAGCTGCACTACCATGTTTCAAGTGCCTAAGAACTAGCTACATTGGCTAGTGTCTTCTACACTGAATAGCACAGATTCAGAACAAAACTATCATCACAGAGTTGTCTGGGGCAACACCAAACTAGAGATACCACCAGATAATACAATTATGCTGAGCAAACTCAGTAATTCAATAAATGTATAGTTTACATAATAAGGTTTTTCAAAGCAACTATTGAAAGAGAAACACTTTTGGGGCCGGCAGGTGGCTTGGTAGTTAAAGGTGCTGGACTCCCATATGGCTGATTGCGGTTCGAGTCCCAGACCTGGCGGCTTGCTCTCTCTCTCTCGCTCTCTCTCACACACACTCTACCCTTCTCTGGTCAAACTGAAATAAATAAATGAATAAATAAAGTTAAATAAAATAATTTTAAAAAAAAGAGAGAAACACTTTCAAAAGTAGAAGTTGAAGGCAACGATTAAGATTTCAGGTAAAATTGTTTAATAAATAGAAGCAATCCAGCAAAGATTACAAAAAACACTAGCATATCTAATTATATGGAAGATATAAGAATATTCTTAATTCTTTAAAAAGTTAAAGTCTTATTTGTACCTGTTTTGAGATCAGTTTTCTAAAGGAGGAGGTGGCACAGGAATGCAGCAGAGTTCAAGTGCGGAATTCATTTGTTGAGGATTAAATATTTTCCAACTGTACAAAAAATGAAATGAAAAACTGTGAAATATTGAGATAATATTCTCAAGAATGTAAAACAGAACTTTTCTATGACTTTAACTTCTGAAATGTTACAATGATTTCTCTGTTTCTGTCTCTCCCTCCCTCTCTTTCTCTCTCTCTCTCTCACACACACACACACACACACGATCACTTTTAAAAACTCTCCCAACATTTTAATATACAATATAAAACAAAGCTTAAATAATAAGTATCAAGGGTTATATATAAAGTAACTTTGGATGTGGCTCACATAATTAAAAAATATTAAGCTTTTTTGGGAGTTTTTGCTATAGGATACGTGGGCTCACCAGAAAGAGAGAGACAGAAAGGGAGAAATCACCCCCCAGGAGGGATGACCATGCCACAATCCCTTCTCCTCCAGTCTCCTCTCAGGATCTTGGGCACACACGCACACATGCCCGGCATGATGTTTAAGCCACCAGGTCCGGGAGTTGAATTGTGGTTGACTACATAGAAGTCCAGTGACATAGCCATTACACCAACTGCTGGTCCCCAAAATGAAGAAACCAGCAGTTTTTTAAAACCAGCAGTTAGTGTAATGACTATGTCGCTGGACTCCCACGTAGTCGACCGCGGTTCGCGTCCTGGACCTGGTGGCTTAAAACTCATGCCAGGCGCGTGTGCGTGCGTGCCCAAGATCCCGAGAGGAGAATGGAAGAGAAGGGACTGCGGCGT
>NW_006159858.1:3121493-3135840 GCF_000334495.1 Tupaia belangeri chinensis
AAAAAAAAAGAACATAGAGAAGCCAGTGGGTGGCATGGTGGTTAGGGCAGTGGACTCCCACATGGTCGACCATGGTTCAAGTCCTTGACCTGGCAGCTTGCTATCTCATTTTCCCTCTTGCTGTCTGTTTCTCTCTGGTGAGAATAAATAATAACAATAACAATAAATAAAGTTAAATAAATAATTATTAAAAAATGGAATATACTACTATTTTATTTTGGGGGGCACTAAAATATTAAAAGGCCTTTGGTCACCAAGAATCACTTGGACTATTAAAAGTGAAGACTTTTCTTAGAAGGTAATAACAGTTTTCATGTATTTGCTAAACACATTATTCTGTCCTCCTTGAGTCATAAATTGCATCACAATTTTAAAACATGAAATACTAGGGGCCAGCAGGTAGTATGCTGGTTAAAGCACTGGATTCCCACATAGCCAACTGTGGTTTGAGTCCTGGACCTCGAGTATTGCACTGGTGTGTGTGTGTGGTGTGCATGCACACACACCATATCCAGGAACCCAGAAGAAGCAAGGAAA
This sequence comes from Tupaia belangeri chinensis, assembly GCF_000334495.1. NCBI lineage: Eukaryota > Metazoa > Chordata > Mammalia > Scandentia > Tupaiidae > Tupaia > Tupaia belangeri. The sequence goes on from NW_006159858.1 coordinate 3,122,031, forward strand.
AGGGACTGCAGTGTGGCAAATCCCCCTGGGGTGATTTTTCACTTTCCCTCTCTCTGTCTCTCTCCCCTCCTACCCAGTGCATGTACCCTAAGGCAAAAAACTTATTTCTTTTCTTTTCTTTTCTCTTCTTTTCTTTTTAAAGTGAAACATTAAATAAATGACCACTTGGGACCAGCAGAAGGCATAATGGTTACGTCGCTGGGGCTCACAGTTGATCACGGTTTGAGTCCCAGATCCAGCAGCTTAAAATTCATGACAGGTGCGTGTGCATGCATGTTCAAGTTCCTGAGGCAAGAACAGAGGAAAAAGGATTGTGGTGTGGCCATCCCCTCTGGGGAATGATTTTTCACTTTCTATCTGTCCCTCAGGCAAAGGCACACAAAAATTTCTAAAAAAAAAAAAAAAAAAAAGACAACTTAGAAACATGTCAATTGGGGCCAGCAGGTGGCGTGGTGGTGCAATACCACATTTCAAGTACACATCTGGCAGCATCTAGATCAGTGCTGTTCAGGAGAACCCTCCCACATGGCTTACCGCAGTATGAGTCCTGGACCTTACAACTTGAAATTCACACCAGGAGTGTGTATGCACATTCCCAGAATCCAAAGAGAGTACAGAAGAGATGGCGGCATGGCCATTTTCCCTTGGGGTGATTTCTCACTTTCTGTCTCCCTTGCAAGAGCACACGCCTTATAGCAAAAATCCCTTTTAAAAAAGTAATTAAGAAATGTACTTTTTAAAAGATAATTAATTTTTATTATTATTTAATTTGCTACAGGACATGTGTGCTCGTTAGAGAGAAAGTGAGAAAGCAAACTATCAGGTCTGGGACTCAAACCATGGTTGGCCATGTGGAAGTCCAGCACCCCAATTTCCACACCACCTGCTAGCCTCCAAAATGTAATTTTTTTTTTTAAAGAAACATTTTTGCTATAGGGTGCATGGACTCACCAGAGACACAAAGAGAGAGAGAGAAAGTGAGAAATCCCCCGACCCCCCACGGGGATGGCCATGTGGCAATCCCTTCCTCATCCTCCTCTTGGTATTTTGGGCTCACATGTACACTACACACATGCCCAGCATGAGTTTCAAGCTGCTGAGTCCAGGACTTGAATCACAGTTGTCCATATGAGAGTCCTGCCACTGTGCCACTGTTGGCCCCAAAATGTATTTTTTTTTAACACAAAGAATATCACAATCTATAAACAGGTAGAACAGATTATAGAACTGTATATCACAACCACATAAACATGTCACTGACAATTTACTATATACTTTGAAAAATACTAGTAGGACTATCAAATACAAAGCATTATAAAAGCATCATTGTTGAAGATAGTAATATTTCTGCATACTTGTGTGTGTGTGTGTGTGTGTGTGTGTGTGTGTGTTCCAATAAGACTTTATTTATGGATGCTGAAATCTGAATTTTATATATCTCTTCGCATATCACAAAATGTTATTGACTTTGGGCCAGCAGGTAGCATGATGGTTAAGGTGCTGGAATTCCCACATGGCTGGCCATGGTTTGAGTCCTGGACCTGGCAGCTCGCTTTCTCATTCTCCCTCTCTGTCTTTCTCTGGCAAAACTCATGTGAAAAATAATATTAACAACAATAATAATAAATATATAATTCTTTAAAAAATGTTATTGACTTTCTCCCCAACCATTCAAAAAAATAAAGGTTATTATTAGCTTGTGGGCTATATAAAACAGGTGACAGGTTGGATTTAGTCATGGGTCATAATTTGGTAGCCTCTCTGTGGCATTAGATGTGATTGGCTTTGTTAGACTACTTATAACATGAAGGAATGCTATCATGTTGTCTACCATAATTAACTTTTTCTGGACTGAACAGCTTAGGCACTGGTATAGTAAAGGCAGGAAGTATCTACTTTGTGGCATTTGAGTCAAGGCCTGTCTCTGTGGCCTCGTCCCTCAGGTTATTGGCAGTATATACACATCATAAACTATGTACACCATGAAACCTTGTTTTTCAAAATCTAGATAAAAACCACCATCAGTAATAAAATTATGAACATTAATTTATGAATAAGACGTTTTCCAATAGCATGACAGTTTTCATGATAAATTAAAGTCAGTGTAAAGAATATGTGCAATTTTGCATAAGAAAACATTCAAACTATCAAAGTCCTGATAGCACTAATAAATCCCACTGGGCATCTCTTTTTACTTTAGAGCTTTTATTCCCTTCTCCTCATACATCCTTGATGTTGCTGAGAGAAAATTAAAGTTTGTGCAGCAGCAGCAAAGTCTAGTCCGTTATGAGGGTATGCTCTTTCAGACTGCACACCTGTCTACATAAAACTGCTTTGAAACAATCCACTGACCTGTTGAAGATCAAAGTACAAATCTGCATGTCTATTGATTTGACAACTTTGATGATGGAGAAATTAATGTACTAATTGCCAGTACATTTTTATAATTGCTCCACACTTAAACATTCACCACTTGTCGTTCAGTTATGGAAGTGTTGATTCCAAAAATGTGCCCAATGATATCATCTAAGATGATGTAAGGAAAACTTCCCCAAATGGATCCTTCATTCTGTTACATAGACAAGTATATCACCACTTAAAAGATAGAAATGCAGCAGTTTATTTTCATAGAATGGCAAAGATTTTCTGACAATGATTCTTGACTTTAGAACACAGGAAAACAGTCCCTTTACTAGAGTGGGAAAATATCTTCTCTTCATCAAGAGATGGCTGAAAAGTTTGAAAATCAGAGGGATGTTCTCTGTACCCTTTCATCCCTCTCACAAATGGGCAGACAGTGAAAAAAGGATAAAACTCCTAACTAGAAATATGTACCATTGGCCACACATGAAGCTTTTTCATTGTTTCTGATTGTTATCAGCTGCTTCAATTTCACTTAAGTTGTACTTTAATTCTTCTTTGGAATGGCAGTCCCAGGAATCATTAAATAGGATACTAACAAATGATGATACCAGAGTTCTAGAAATAAAAATACTCATCTACTGTAGTACAAGTCCAACCTTTTCAGAATCTGTTCCTGGACACCTTCAGTTGTATAAGTAATACTGCAAATTGCCATCTCCAATACCAAACTTGAGTTTTTCCAAGGATGTCTTATTTTCCATCAAATCTAGTGCATTGAATACATCAAATCCTTTCAATTTGGCTATAATGAGTGCATCATTCATGAGCTCCTGCAGGGGCAACTCAGTGTGGATGTTGTAGAAGGAGTACACAGCTTTGAGGCTCTTGTGAGCAGGATGGTGCATGACTGTTGAGGGGAGAGTGTAGAAGCTCAGGAAGTCCATCAGTTTACCATTTGCACTCTCCACGACGAACGTGTCAATAATGTGCTCCCTGGAGAGGAACCAGTGGGCTGCTTCATCTTCATTCGTCACCAGTGCTAGATGAAACAGCTTCAGGTAACTGTTGATTGATTCTGGAACCGCTTTGATATCTCTTGGTTCCATGGGCCTCAAACCTGAAGTCTGTCACATCTGGAAGTCTGTAGAGCTTCACTGTTCTCTGAAAAGTCATGTTTCTGCTCAAGTGAGAAAATTTTACTTCCACCAATTTTCTGGGGTTTAGGGATCGATGCCAGTATCTGCATGTGGCCACTGGCTTTGGAAGAACTACTCCCACAGTGTACACAGCCTGAAAGATTCCTTCCAGGTTCACTCTTCTAGTTATTTTCTGAATTAACACGGGGTCACCCATTTTGATCTCAATTTCTTATGAACACAAAGAAAGTTGATTTCTACCATCTTCTTCATGCTGTCATAAATCTGAATGTTTGCTGAGATGGCACTTATGAACCCTACTAGCTTTTTTTTTACTAGTTGAAGACATCCTGACCCCATAGTGCCACCGGAGCAGCCAGCCTGGGGGACGCAGAGCCCACAACAGGAACTCGGGCGAATAGTTGAACTGGAACATATTGTTGTCATCTTCCACATAATTCTCATTTAACAACATGTATAACTCCTTGAGCACATCAGCATTACTCAAATCTAAGGTATCCCACATAAAACCCCATGGCAAAGAATATGGTTCCTGGCACGTTTTCTTTATCAAGTTCAATTGCACCATGAGAGGTTGTGACTTCCTTTAGTTTGGGTACTGGCTCTGTGTCCCAAAACTGGTATCTGTATTTCACAGCCTCGTCAATGTTCCTGGCTGGGCTCTAGATATACTTCAGCATTACTCAAATCTAAGGTATCCCACATAAAACCCCATGGCAAAGAATATGGTTCCTGGCACGTTTTCTTTATCAAGTTCAATTGCACCATGAGAGGTTGTGACTTCCTTTAGTTTGGGTACTGGCTCTGTGTCCCAAAACTGGTATCTGTATTTCACAGCCTCGTCAATGTTCCTGGCTGGGCTCTAGATATCCTACAACTTCTGCACGGAGACAGTGGGATTTTTTGAAGGCTGATGAATTTTAATCTCCTGGGAATCAGATGCAGAATCTGACTTGGTGCCTCCAGAATTTGGTTTCTCCTTTTTTCTCTTCTGTTTCTTCCTTTTCTTTTTAGCTCTTAAATCCCATCAGGGACTTCCTTAGGTGTGCTCCGTCTCCTCCTCATTGTCCCCGTCTATCCCACACGTGTCCTGGTCGTCCAGCTCCAGTCCCTATTGGCTGGCTGCAGACTCGCTGTCCTCCACCATCTTGGCGCTGGCTGGAGAGGTGGCACTTGGGGCGCCGGCGGGTGCAGCTGCAGCTCCCTCTAGTCTATTTCTACATTCTTTTCTTTTTTATAGGTCAAATTTTATTTATTTATTTTTTATTTTATTTATTCATTCATTTATTTTAATTTGACCAGAGACAGACAGAGAAAGAGAGAGAGAGAGAAATGAGAAAGCAAGCCACCAGGTCCCAAACTCAACCGTGGTTGACCATGTGGGAGTGTCCAGCGCCTTAACCACCATGCCACCTGCTGGTCCCTATTTCTATATTCTTGATTTGAGTGTTACACTCTAGAAGTATGCTTTGAAAAACCACTGTACCCCACAAAGATGTACAATGACTATCTGTAACCACAAGTCATAATTTAAAAAAGAGGCCAGCCAGTGATGTGGTGTGTAAGGTGGCTGGATCCACATGACAAAGTTTGAGTTCTGGGCCCCACAGCTTGGAAAATACACCAGGCACATGAGTATGGGTTCCCAAAATCCTGCGAAGAGAATGAAGGGGAAGAGACTGAGGTATGACCAACCCCACCTGGGCGAGGTTGAGGGCTGCTTTCTGTCTCTCTCTCTCTCTCTTTCTGGCGAGTGCATGTATCCTATAGCAAAACTAACATGTGTGTGTGTATGTGTGTGTTGCAATAAAATTCTCTTGGAGTTATTGGAGGCTTTCATTGTAAAGTCTCTGATACTTTATAAATGGAAGATGTATCAGGATCCCCTACTCCAATCTGACTGACTCCAACTCCAAGCTGACTTTTTATTTCTTATATATTGAGTGTTCACATGAGAGTCAAATTTTATGAGAAGGTTTTGCATGAGGGGGAAAAACTTTTAAAAGGACTAACAGAATACCTCTGAGAAAATACACAAGTGACTGGCAACACTTTGGAAAGGGGCACTAGATGTCAAGGAAACAGGGTGAAAATGAGACTATCCCGGATACGGCAGCTTAAAAATCAGGCTGTGTGTGTGTGTGTGTGTGTGTGTGTGTGTGTATGTGCATGTGCACATGCCTAAAATACTGAGAGAAGCATGGAAGAGAAGGGATAGTGATGTGGTCATCTCCCCCAGGGCATGATTTCTCACTTCTCCCCTTCTCTCTCTCTGGTGAGAAAAGAACAAGAAGGGAGGAAAAAATCATAAAAGCAGTCTTAGGGGTAGGAAATTGACTTTCAAAGAAACAATAAGACTGTCAGATTTCTCAACAGATATAATCAAAGCTAGAATGTAGTAGAATGGCATTATTAAAAAGACAAAAAGGGACTGGCAGGTGGCTTGGTGGTTAATGGCACTGGACTCGCACACAGCCGACTGTGGTTCGAGTCTAGATCTGGTGGCTTGCTTCTCACTTTTCTTCTCTCCCTCTGTCCCTCTTAATTCAAATTAAAAGAAAGAAAGAAACATAATAATAACAAATTAAATTAAATAAGCTAATTCTTAAAAAAAAAAAAAAAAAAAAAACGCCAAACAAAATAAAACAAAACCTCCAAAAAAACCCCAAAACTGCCAGTCAGCATACTGTACCTAGTGAAAATAACTCTTCAAAAGCGAAAGTGCGGTTAAAATGTTTTTAAGCTCAGACCAGGAGATGGCATAATGGTTACTTCTTCACTGGACTCCCACATGGCTGATTGTGGTTCGAGTCCCAGACCTGGAGGCCAGAAAATCATGCTGAATGTGTGTACAAACATGTCCAAGATCCCAGGAGGAGAATGGTGAAAGGATTTTTGCCCAGTGGAGGGTGATTTTTCACTTTCCCTCTCACTGTCTCTTTCTGTCTCTCTCTACATCCAGCACACATGTCCCATGGCAAAAACCTCTATAAAAAATATTTTAAACAAAAAAACAGGATATTTCTCACCAGCAAGCTTATACTAAAAGGAAATTATATAGTGTCATTCTGATAGAAGAACATAATTCTAGATCATAAGGAAACATAGAAGGCATAAGCAATATAGACAGGGTAAATATGTGAGGAATAGGCTAATAATGACTACAAAACAGTAACTGAAATGCCTCATAAAGTTTAAAGGTTCTAAGATTTTAGCACTTGTGTGATACTGGTAAAAGAAGTAATTGGTATTAAATTATATTAAGTTCAAGATTTCAGAATGAACAAAATTTTATACATAATGGCACCAGCAGTTAGCGTAATGGCTATGTCGCTGGACTCCTACGTAGTCGACTGCGGTTCGCCTCCCGAACCCGGTGGCTTAAACTAACGATGGACACGTGTGTGTGGCGTGCCCAAGATCCCAAGAGGAGAATGGAGGAGAAGGGATTGCGGTGTGGCCATCCCCCCGGGGGGGGATTTCTCGCTTTCTGACTCTCTGTCTCTGTCTGTCTGGCAAACGCACGCGCCCTATAGCAAAAATCTCTCCAAAAAAAATAAAATAATAATTTTATACATAACAAGTTAGAGAAAAATGTAATATTTAACTAATGCAAAAGCAGACAAAAGAAGAAAAAAACCATAAAATAAATAGGCCAAAGAGCAAACAGTAGTAGAATTATACATGTAAACCCAAGTATGTCAATAATTACAATATAAGGACAAAATACTTTAAGTGAAAGATTAAATTTGTCAGCCTGGATTAACAAAGAAGCATATTCCTTAAAAGAGACACACTTGAGCTAGCAGGTGGTGTAGTGATTGGGGCATTGGACTCCCACATGGCCAAATGTGGTTTGAATCCTGTACTTGGTCAAAATTAAATAACAACAACAACAATTTTTTTTTAAAAAAAGACACTTTTTAAAAAATTTAATTTTAATATGATGATGATTGTTTCAATTTGCTATAGGGCACGCATACTCACCAGAGAGGAACAGACATAGAGAGGGAAAAGTGAGAAAGCAAGCCACAAGGTCTGGGACTCAAACTGTGATCAGCCATGTGGAGTCCAGTGCCTTAACCACCATGTCACCTGCTGGTCCCAAAAGAGACACACTTTAAACATGCACACAGAAAGACTAAAAGTAGAGTACAGAGAAAACATGCCATGCAACACTAAACAAAAGAAAAGTGATGTACTATGCTAATTTCAGAAAGAGATTCAGAATTTAAGGCAAGAATCATTATTACAAATAAAAAGAATACTACATATGAATGAAAAGGAGAAAAATTCAGTGACCAATCCAACAGGAAAATAATCTCAATCATAAACTCATATGTACCAAATAACCTCAAAATACATGAAGCAAAAATTCACAGAATTAAAAAAAAACAAAGTGATAATCATAAGAACCTTAACACACTTCTCTTGATAGTTCATGAAAAAAGCAATCTCAATTCAAGAAGCTCTGATCAGTGAAATTAAGTTGACCTAAATGACCAATACAGAACTTTATACCTAGCAACGACAAATTTCACATTCCTCTCAAGGGTACATGAACATTTATCAAGACGTAAGTGATAAAGAGTCATCAGGAACACCTCAACATACTTTTAAAAAGGTGATACCATTTGGAATATTTTCTCTAATCACACACAAAAAAAGTTGGAAATCATCAACAAAAACAATAAAAAATAAAAACTTAGAGGAAGATGATGGCATGGTGGTTATGGCATCTGGATCCCACATAGCTGACCATGCAGTTAAAGTCCTGGACCTATCACCTTGAAAGACTAAGAGAGAACAGGTGTGCCCAAATTCCCAAGAAGAGAATGGAGAAGAGAATGCAGAGTGGCCATCCTCCCTAGGGGATACTTTTTCACTTTCTCTCTCTCTCAAGCCAAGTACAAGCACTATATAACAAACTAAAAAAATAAAAACCCTAAAAAAAAAAACAAAAAAAAAAAAAAAAAAAAAAAGCCTAGAAAAATATCAACTCTCTGGAAATTAATAATTAAGCTATTTATGGGTCAAAGAAGAAAGCAGAACAAAAATTTTAAAAAATATGTTGAAGTAGTGCAGTTAAGGCTCTGGATTCCAACATGACTGACCATAGTTTAAGTCCTGGGCCTGGCAGCTTAAGGATTCATATGGGGTGCATGTGTGTGCGCACCCAAACTCCCAGAGGGAGAAGAGAGGAGAGGGGATTATAGTATAACCATCCCCCTAGACTGGGTGATTTTTCACTTTCCCTCTCACTGTCTCTTTCTGGCAAATGTACACACACTGTGGCCAAAAAAGACCTTGAGAAAAAGAAAATATGTTGAACAAAGGCCATCTGTAGCTTCATGGTTAAGGGAGCTAGATCCCACACAGCCAACCATGGTTTGGATCCCAGCCCTTGCAGCTTGAAAAAAAATGATGCACAAGTATACATGCACGCCAAAATTCCTAACAGGATAGAGAAATAGAGGCAAAGGAGTAGTGGCATGAACATGCTTCATTGTATGGTGCTTTCTTCCTCTCTGTCAGGTGAGTGCATGTGCCTTGTGGCAATTTAAAAAAAGTCAACACTGGGACCAGCAGATGGCATAATGGCTACATCACTGGCCTCCCATGTAGTCAACTGCAGTTCAAGTCCCAGACCTGTGGCTTAAACTCACACCGGGTGCATGTGCGTGCCTAGGAAGAGTGGAGGAGAAGGGATTGTGACATAGCCATTCCCCCAGAGGGTGATTTTTCATATTCTCTCTTTCTGGTGAGTGCATGTGTTCTATAGTACTTTTTATATAAAACAAAAAGTCAATATATTAGTGCATAAAATATAGCAATATATAAAAAGAACATACAATATACATAAAAAATAATTTATTTTAGGCATCTAATGGTAGTTTAAGAGAAAAAATACGATCATCCCAAGTGTTACAGAAGAAGCATGTAACTAAATTCAACACCAACTTATGACAAAACTTATTGGAAAACTTAACTACCCTCTGAGATTGAAAACAAGACCATTACCACCACTTCTATTCAACATTGTGTCAAGCTAGTACAGAAAGGCTAGAAAAGCAAAAATAATAAGGACTAGAAAGGAAGAAGTGTCATTATTCAGATGATGTGATTATGTATTAAGAAAACCCAAGATTCTATAGAATATATGCCCTATGACAAAAACCTTAAAAAGAATATGTGAACTTACCTAAATTTCTGGATATAATGTTAATAAACAAAAAATAACTGTTTCTATAAATCAGCTACAAAGTTTTTAAAATATAATTTACAGGATCCAGCAGGTGGTATGGTGGTTAAGGGTGCTGGATTCCCACACGGCTGACCAGGTTTGAGTCCTGAACAAGGTAGCTTGCTTTCTCACTTTCCCTCTCTTTCTTACTCTGTCCTTCTCTGGCTTCCTCCAGACTTTGCCCATGTGCCTTCTGCTTTGCTGATTTTGCTTTGTATCATTTACTGTAATAAGCTATAGCTGTGAATATAATAACTGTGAATCTAATTCTTACAAATCATGAATCCTGGAAAGGGTCTTAGGGACCCCAACATAGTTCCCTAATCCCTTTTAACATAAAACTAGTAAATGAATATAGCCTGCTAGCTTACAGGTAGGACAAGAATGTCCTAGCAGTTGTTCATTTTGTATCATTCCTTCCCTAGACCTAGAATCAGATAGTTCTCCTAGGAAGCCTACTATCTTTCGGTGGGAAATAATATTCAGAAACCTCATTCTTATTGTTCAAGAATGGACAGTCTTAAACAATTTACTCATATTCAGTGGCTGGGGAAGTGGGTGAGGAGAAAGGGATCCATTTCAGATCCTTGTGTTCCAAGCAAAAGAAATGAATACATTTCTTCTCCAAGAAAAGTAGTAACAAACTTGGAAGACTTTATATTAATAAATATGCTGGGCATTCAGTATGTTTAGGTAAAATAGGCACAGAGTTAATCAAAGTATAAAATAAATTCCAAGGGACCAGCAGATGGTGTAACGGTTATGTCGCTGGACTCACACGTAGTCAAACACAATTTGAGTTCCAGACCTGGTAGCTTAAAACTCATGCAGGGCACATGTGCATGCATGCCCCAAATTCTGAGAAGGCTCTGGGGCAGAAGGGAATGTAGCATGGCCATTCCTCACTGGGGGTGATTTCTCACTTTCTGTCTCTGGCAAGCACACGCGTCTTACAACAAAAATCTCTCTAAAATAAATTAATTCCAAGAAAACATGTAGAATTTTCAAGTAAACTTTCCAAATAATGAATATTAAGTAACTGTTCAAAGAGGTGAACCAAGAAAGGCATTTGAATTCAGAGGCAATTTTAACCTCTAACTTCACTAGTTAGCTGACACACAGAACAAGCTCTTCCTGAAGGCAAAAATACCTGAGTTATTGGATGATGTAATTTCTTTTTTCACAATTTTTCTTACTGTGGTAAAATATATCTAACATAAAATTTACCATTTTAACCATTTTTAAGTGTACAGTTCGGGGGTATTAAATATATTCATTATGCTGTAGAGTCATCTTTACCATACATCTCCATAGCTCTTATCATCTCATAAAATTGAAACTCTGTACCTATCAAACAATAACTCACTTTTGTCATGTCCCCTTCCATCAACCTCTAGCAACCACCATTCTATTGTGTCTCAATGATTTTTAAGTTTCTTTTTTCTTTTCCATGTTTTTACTATAGGGCCTTTGTGCTCACTGGAGAGAGACAGAGAGAGAATAAGAGGAAAAGTGAAAAATCACCCCTCAGGGGGGATGGCCATACTACAATCCCTTCCCCTTCATTCTCCTCAGGATATTGGGGTATACACACACACACACACACCGGCATACTGTCTAAGCTGCCAGGTCAGGGACTTAAAAAGGTGCACTCGATCAAATACCCTAACCACCACGTCACCAGGGTTGTTTGTCTGTTTCTGATTTTAACCACTTTAGGTATCTCACATAGGTGGAATCATATAGTATTTGTCTTTTTGTGAGTGGCTTATTTCATTTATCATAACATCCTCAAGTTTTACCCATGTTACAACATAGTACAGAAATTCTTTCCCTTTTTAGAGTTGAATAAGATTCTATTTTATGTATCTGCTACATTTACTTATCCATTCATCTATGGATGGATACTTGGGGTTGCTTTCATGTTTTCATTACTGTGAATGATGCTGTTATGGACAAATATTTCTTTGAGAACCTACTCTCAATTCTTTTTGGGTACACATGGATGGTATAATTTTAAACTATAATTTGGAACTATAATCAGTAAAAATAAAAAATTGGAAACTAAACAAATAGAGGGAGGTGGAGGGAGGACAGACATTTAAGTGCCTAAATCTTTCTTCCTCTCTTACTAAGACCATCATTACTTCTTGAATAGTACTGTAAGTCTTCTTGTTAAAATACTATATTAATATTATATTAATATGTATTAATATTATAAAGGAACCAATTTTTAAAGCTTAGATTTACAAATTTTTAAAAATAGCTAAATTGGACCAACCAGTGGCAACTAGATCCCAAATGGCTGACTCTATGGTTTGAGTGCTGGACTAGAAGCTAGAAAAACACAACAGGTGTGTGTGTACGTACCCAAAATCGTGAGAGGAGAATGGAGAACAGATTGTGGTGTGGCCATTCCCTCTACTGGGTCTTTTCTTCCTCACCTCACCCACACCCTTCTTTTTCCAATTAGTTGCACACAAACTATAGTAAATTGATAAATAAAATGAAATGAAAGAATACACCAAGATACTCCCTTTAAAATGAAGGACAAGTTGCAATAACTACACCAGCTGCCACCACTTACTAGAAGTACGGAACTCGGTGAGCCTCCTTAAAGTCTAGAAATAGTATAAACCATATTTTAGTATGATGCTCTGTCCCATTTCTTGAATAACCTATAAAGCTGCCAATTTAAAATGGGGCCTACATTATGAGAAGACAATAGGTCAAGGTAGCAAAGTAAAATATTCTGCCATTGGGTCTTAAGATTCAACAAGTTCAGTGGTGTTTAAAGGGTCTGTGGTAAAGTAGCTCTATAAAGCTATCAGTAGTCCTCATAGGAGAATCCTGACATAGACCACTAGGCATGTAACTCCACATAAAGCAGGGTTCCTCAACCTTGGAATTCCTGTCATTATGAAAGTCTATCTTGCCCACAGTCAGATGTCTGGAACCATTTCTGGCCTCTACCCACTAGACGCAATAGCACTTTCCCTAAATTGTACAAACAAAATAAACAAAATGTCTCTAAACATTGATAAAAGTCCCCTAAGGAACAAAACTGGCCCTGGTTGAGAATCACTGCTTTAGAGTAGTTATTTGCTCTTCTGAAGATAATTGTTCTTTTGGAAATAGCTCTTTGCTTGGCTTTTGGACCTTGGCAGAGATAGATCAAGGGTCACCAAAGTGATCATATAATCTGGCCCTATCTTTAAGAAGTGAATGCCATGACCTACCAAGCCATAATGTGCTAGCAGCACTCTATCATTAAGTGTAAGTGATACGGTAAGCCAGAAATTAGTTTTTCATCTTCAGGACACAAACAAGGACTACACTTCTCTATTCTCTTTCAGTTAAATATGACTTCATGACTTCCTTTGACCAAAGAGCAGAAAGGAATTCTGTAGAAGCACTTATTGCCAGTATGCAAGTCTCTAGTCTATTCTTCCTTTGCTACCACTATGATAATAAAAACAGAGATAAATATAGAGATGAAATGCTGGCCTATCATATGAAGAAACAGTTGCCTGGAATTACCCAGACTTACAGCAGATTTTTACATGAGAATAAGTAAATATTTCTGTTTTAATTCAAATCCATATTGGAAGACTATTAACAGTATCACCATAATCCTGACTACAATGGGTATAATATACAAAGGGGTTAGAGCAAACCTCCAAAGCACAAGTTGAAAGAATAAATAGTTTAGGTGTCATGACCATGGCATTTACTTTTACTAAATATCAACTCTCCGTTAATCTATGGCCTTATATAGTTCTCTATAATCAAATGAAAGAAGAAAGAATAATCTAGACCTGGTTTACACATGGTCCCACATAGTAATGCTGGTATTATTTCTATACAGAAGTAGCCATCCAGGTCAGGAATATAGGGAAAGCTGCCCAGCAAGCAGAGGTTCAAGTAGCATATCTGTTTTTTCACTGTACCAGGAAAGAAAGATGACCAAAAGTATGATTTGCTAAATGGCTTTTGTCACCAGTAACTGCTCAACAGGCCCATGAAAGAAACAGCCCTGTCAGCA
>NW_006159858.1:3135871-3154299 GCF_000334495.1 Tupaia belangeri chinensis
AAATTACATTTGGGCTTGACGTAGACTCCCCTTCACCAATGTTGATCTATAATCCCATGATATGCCAGGCTGTCTCACACCTCCATGCGTTTTTTTTGTTTGTTTGTTTTTTTCCTAAGCTCCTCTCCTCTCTGGGATGCCTTTCACTTCTCCTTCAGTTTCACCATCCTACTCTTCTCAACACTCAGATCAAGCTTTCCCACCATCTACTACTCCCATACACTGTACCACAACACTCACAAATTCTCAATCTAGGGCCCACATACCTCAGGGATTTGTTAGTAGAATTTATAAACTTTGAGGAAAATTTTATCATTCTGTTTACCAATTTCTAATTAAAATTTATAATTGCATTACATTATCAATGTGGGTTACAAAAAAAAAAACATAGCACTTTCTGTGACTTGGTCACCCATAGAAATCAGATACTTTCATATGAAATTACAGTTGTTGCAGACATTAAAATCATTAAAATCATTTACACTGGGGCCAGCAGTGGTTGAGGTGATAGATTACCACATGGCTGACCACGGTTCGAATACTGAACCTTCCGGCTTGAAAATCATGCTGGGCACGTGTGTGAGAGAGTGGGCACTGGAGAAGGGATTGTGGTGTGGCTAATCCCCTGGGTGGTGATTTCTCACCTTTCCCCTTTCTGTGTCTCTCCAGTGAGGATAATAAAGGGTTTTTGCTCTATGGCAAAACCTTAAAATAAAGAAATAATTTATGCTTATCATTACTACTTCATGCCACACTTCTCTGGTCAGAGAGCTTCAGCCTTATGCTAGATAAAAGTGTTTCAAACCTCACGTACTCAGACATGTGGTTAAATACAATTCTGGGTATTTCCATGACATTAATTATGGATGAGATTAACATTTAGATGTATAGACTGAATAAAGCATACTTTGCCCCCTAACAACTAACCTAACACCTCCTAACTCCCTCTTTATATGAGCATGGGCTTCATATAATCAGCTAAGGCTAAGAGAACAAATATCAGTCTTTCTTCTTAACGGCACATAAAAACGTGGAGAGCTAGTCTTTTAGGACTTTTTTCTCATAGCTTTAGGAAAAGGAAATACTATTCCTTTTCTCTCAGGGAGCAGAGAATAGTTGATTTCCTTCCATTGATACTGCCTTTTCAAAGTTGTTACCTTCCCCTGTTTTATGAAGCCTCTTATATCAGGTTGGCAGAGTCAGCGGTAGCTAGTCCCAACGGCCCACAGCAATCAATACCTTCTGTTCTCAGAAACCTGTGTACAGGTTTATTAGTTCCATAATTAAGCTTGTAATTTCTCTAAGGCATGGAATATGTCCAGTTCTTAATAGGTCCTAGTACACAGCTGCACCTAATTTATATCAATAACTGAGCATCCAGTAGCAGACACTACAGAAAAGACAAAGAGCAGGCATGGTAAACATTAGGTCCTATCCAACGTAAGTCCCACCCCACCCCAACTGATCTAGACTACATGCTCAGTGAAATGCCATTCCTGATGCTTCCATGTAGCTAAACCTAGCCAAATGACTAAGTACTGGTCAACAAGATCAGAGGACGTATTGTACAGGGAATTAAAAGAGGTTTCTTAAAAGATGAGAAGTGTGACCCTATTTTCTGTACCTTTCCTTCTTCCTTCTGCCTAGAACTGGATGTGACGGCTGGCGATTTAGCAACCAGTAGGTGATCTTGAGAATGAAAGTCACATGCTAAAAATGGCAAAGGGAAAGAACAAAAAGACCCTGGCTCCTTGACAAAGCTGTCACTGTGGCTCTGGACTATCTACCCTATTTTTTTCTGACCAAGAAATGAACTACTACCTTGTTTAAGCAATGGTTATTTCTTATCTTTGTTTCTAGCAACACACACAATTCCTAACTGATAAGGCAAAACAGAGACTCAGCAACAAAGTCTTAGGCAACTGCCATCTCAGCTATGCTTCTATTGAATACTGATAAAGTGTACGAAATTTCCATTGAAACAGGAGGGGTGGAGTAGGAAGCCAGACTGAGCAAAGCGCGTCTACTCTTTGAAGGTACTCCACAATTACAGTTCAGATGGACAGATGTTTAGAGTAGTTTCATACAGTGACACATTTCATAAAACAGTAATGTAATTTCTTGCCAATATTTGAGGCTTATGTTCTAGAAAAGTAAAGTAGCCTGCAAAATTGTGGCTGGAAAGACCTAATTTTATGAAAATAAGGGTTAGGGGGGCCGGCAGGTGGCAAGGTAGTTAAGGGAGCTGGACTCCCACATGGCCAAATGTGGTTCGAGTTCTGGACTTGGTGGCTTGCTTTCTCACTTTCTCTCACTTTCTCTCTCTTCTCTCTCTGTCCCTCTCTGGTAAGAAAGAAAGAAGGAAAGAAAGAATAATTCTTTAAAAAAAGAAAGAAAATAGGAGTTAGGAAAAAAGAAAACATTTTAATGGGAAAATTGAAACCAGCTGTTTAATACTTTCAAATTTAAAAACAAAACTCAGGGGCACAGCAGTAAAATATGAAGTTCTGTGAGGCAGACCCATGTGGGAAGTTCTGGGTCTGGAGATCTCACTGAATGTGCTAAGCAGGTGTGTGCCTGTGATCCCAGGCTGGCTAAGGCTAGAGGTTGATCAAGGCATCAGGACCCTGTTAGGGAGTTGTGTCTCTCTTGTTCATAGATTGTCATGTTTTACTGCTATGCTATCATGCGGTCCCTAACTTTGAATTTATCAGCACTTCATAATTTCTAAGTTCTACAATCACTTGTAAAGAAGAAAGAAGAGCAGTAAAGCTCTAGTCCCTACTCCTGTTCTCATTTTAAAAGAATGAATTACAAAAAGGAATACACATTGACCAAAAAGCCTTGAAACAAAGTTTCACTCCCTGTTAAGTGTCCAACTACCTCACTTATTCCTTATTTAAGAAAAAAAAAAAGAGAGAGAGAGAGAGGTTTTTTGTTGTTGTTGTTGCTATAGGGTATGTGGGATCCCACAAGAGACAGACAGAAAATGGGAAATCACCCCTCCAGGGGGATGACTATGCCGCAATCCCTTCTCCTCCATTCTCCTCTCAGGGTTTTGGGCACACACACACATGCCCGGTGCAAGTTTTACACCAGCGGGTCTGGGACTCGAATCACAGTCCACTATGTGGGAGTCCAGCCATATAACCATTATGCTATCTGCTGGTCCCGCTTATTCATTTTTTAAAAACAAGTATGTAAGGTAAGGAATTTAAGGAGGTTAGCTAGCACATCTTAGTAGCTAACAAAAGCCTTTATTAATTAAGAATAAAGGGGCCAGCAGATTACATAATGGTTATATTATTGAACTCCCATGTAGTCAACTGCAGTTTGAGTCCTGGACCCGGTGGCTTAAAACTCACAACAGGCTCGTGTGTGTGCATACCCAAAATCCCAAGAGGAGAACGGAGAAGAAGGGATTGTGGCATGGCCATTCCCCCTGGGGAGGTGATTTCTTGCTTTCTATCTCTCTGGCAAATGCATGCACCCTATACCAAAATCTCTCTTTAAAAAAAAAAGAATCAAGCACCACAGTCAAGTATCCAAGCCAGCAGGTGGCATGGTGGTGGTTAAAGTGCTAGGTTCCCACATGGCCAACTGTGGTTCAAATCTCAGACCTGGAGGCTTGGTTCAAATCTCAGAACTGGAGGCTTACTTTCTCACTCTCCCTCTTTCTCTGTCCCTTTCTAGTGAGTTCATATGCCTTATAGCAAATTAAAAAATAGTAATAAATAAAATTAAATAATTTAAAAATAATTAAATAATTATTTTTTTAAAAAAGAAAGAAAAAAAAAGTCAAGTATCTGTCCAGCTACAGTGGAACAGGCAATATAGGGTGTTGTTTCATGATGCCGTAAGATGCCGTAAGCACATGGGAGGCCTGGGTTCATATCCCAGGTTGTTCTGAACATGCCAGGTACACCCACAGGTATACCCATGATCCTGGCTGACTGGAAGGCTAGGGGAAGAACTGCTACATGGCAAGACTCTGTTAAAAGTATCTGCCTATCTGTATGTCTCTCTCATTCATGATTAAAAAAAAAAAACACAAGTCAAATATCTATAACAAAATATCTATAATAATGAAAGTGATAGATATATGTGATTACAACATTTTTTAGAGTTAAGTTTGCTATAATAACACAAAATAACTATTCTATAACCTATGCTTTTGCAACTTACCATATTTTATGACTGCTGTGTTGACAAAGTTACATTTCAAATCTGTAAATTATAATTCTATCAATAATAAAATTCATACCTCTTAATATATTATATAATTGAGTTTTTATTCCCCTGAATTAAAATATACTCATTTATTTTTTATCACACATGTCTCTATGGGAGCCAGATGTCCAAACAGGAAGTCTGGTATTCATAAAGATAAATGTGAATTTCTGATCTGGATCCCTATCAAGGTCAACACATTCAAAGTTTTAGTATATATTATTGAGTGAATGAATGTTCATGCAATAACTAATGTATACATTCATCATAACATGGCATTACCAAAAAAGGACCTTTAATTAGGAGAACTTCCATTCTTACTTTCCAATTTCAGTTTACTTCTAATACTAGATAACTTTTATTTATTTATTTCTAAACATTTATTTATTTGTTTGTTGTGATTTTCAAGCCATCAGGTCTGGACTTGAATCGTGGTCAGCCATGTGGGAACTCAGTACCTTAACCACCATGCCATCCCTTGGCTCCACCTAGATAGCTTTTATTAAAGAGAACAGGATATGAGTAAATATCTGTGCAAATTAGCATAGGTCTAAATTGTGAAAAAAATTAGCTTAGTTTATAGAATGCAAGTACATGCCAAGTAAAAACTAAGTCAAACCAAAACATTGAGCACAATTTATATTTCTGGCAACTTCAGCTCCTAGCTAGAAAAGCTTTCCTAGCTATGACATTAAATGGTGAAAATTTATCGAGCTATAAAAAAATACTGGTAGATTTGGCAGCTCTTTTTTTCAAGCTAAAACTGTTATGGATTTATACCATAAGTGCCAGAGATATGAATTAGATCAATGATTGTACAGTGGAAGTTAGTGGTGAACCATCTAGTGAATCATCAACAGACGTTTTCCCCCAAACAACATATCTACCTTCTTCTTATCCCCCTACTCTACATCACTAAGATTCTGAAGGGAAATGGAAGAAATGTAATAGAAATAAGTGTGCCTTTTTTTAAACTCCTAGGTTATTTTTTTAACTCCTAAGATATCTATCTACATTCATCTTCATGGAGAATTCTTAAATTAGGGCCAATACTTTTTTTTTATGTTGTGTCAAAAGTAGGCATTAGGAGCAGAGCTACAAAGTAACAAGAACTCAGCAGAAGGCTATCCAAGGCTATCCAGGTAAAGAGCTATACTGTACTCACAGCATATGTAAACCACCTCCAAAGCTTTCTACGCCAGTTTCCTCCAGAACCACTACATTTTTTTTGGGGGGGGGAGAGGTTTTTGCTATAGGGCGCATGTGCTCACCAGAAAGAGAGAGACCGAGAGACAGAAAGTGAGCAATCACTCCTCAGGAGACTGGCTACACCACAATCCCTTCTCCTCCATTCTCCTCTTGGGATCTTGGGCAAGCATGCAGTCGCGCCCAGAGTGAGTTTAAGCCACCGGGTCCAGGACTTGAACCACAGTCAACTACAAGGAAGTCTAGCGACATAGCCATTATGCCATCTGCTGGTCCCCCACTACATTACATTTTAGACATGACAAATGTTCAGTTCATCATCCTGAGAAAACCACAGGCCTGATAAAAGTGTAAAAAGAAGCAAATATAAAATATCAAAAACAAAACAAAACAAACACTAAGAGGCCACAGACAATGAAAGACAAAAATTTCTCTGTTCTGGCATTAAAAAAAGTAAGAAAGCACTATTCTGTGCAGAATATAACTTGTTTGGACATTTCTTTCCATATTTTATCATTTTAATTTTTTACTACGTTGCTCTGTTTTTTTCCTATGACAAAGCTCAGAGAAGCTGAAACCTTATAATTCCAGAACTTAACAAACTACCATGAAAAGCCAAAACTGTGTATTAAAAACAATGATACTAATTCAAATCCATGTTCCCTGTCAAGACAGCTTAAGGAATGGATTAAGAAACAAACTTCTAAGGTCCATTTCAGAACAATTACAGCCATTGTTTCCAATTCCTTATAAACAGCTCTAACACTAAATTATTTTAGAAGAATTCTTATGCTATATAAATAATCATTCAATTACTATTATATACCAATTCAAACTAAAGCTTCTTACCTATTTGGTATTTCCAGATTCAATGTTCAATTTATTGTATTCTACAATGACACCTACTGGCCATTCAAAATCAACCATTAGTTCTCTAGGAGCTCCAGTAGGCCGGTTACATAATAAGAAAGAAACACACACACATACACACAAACCACCTCCACCACTACCACCACCACACTGCATAAAGGCAGAGATTTGCTCATGGGTACTCAGAACACTACAAAATTACACCTAAAATAGGATCAGAAGTTTTCTTTTGGCTGAGATAGCATTATTCTTGTAAGAGGATAAAATACAAAAAAAAAAAAAAAATCAAGTATCTATTAAAATTTTTATCTAAAGCATTAGTAAACATCTCAGTACTCTGAACATTTCAGAACAAATGTTAATTATTACCACTTTCCCAAATGGTATTTCAAGAAAAAAATCAAATTCTGATTTAGCTTCATATACACTAGTATAAATTATCATTAATAGAATAAAAAATCACATCTTGGAAAGTTTTCCTGACATTCAGTACTAAAATAAGTTCAGGAAAATGACATACTTGCTACTACTACACCAGTCCTTTTCTCCTAAGTTAAAAGGAACTTTTAAACAGCTTATATTTTAAAAAATGTAACTCCTCCTTTTACAATGGTTTTCAAAGGGCTATAAAACCAAGTTTTAATGTAGTCTGTCCTTCCATAACACATACTATTATAATTGGAATTCCTATTTTAATTCTACAATATATTGTGCAACAATGAATTATAATAAAAGTTTTATAAAAACAAGATAATTTACAGCTAATTTTATCTGTAAACATATTTTACCTCAACCTTAGAGGCTCAAAAAGCACTATTTTTAAACCTAAGAAATAACTTATAACTAGTTTCTCAGACTTAAAAGGTAAACTCTTTCAAAGTCGACCTTTTTTTTAACCCAATTCAGACCATTAAGTTATTTTCACAGTTCCTAACATCCACAATAGCCGGGCAAGAGATAGGGGAGGAATCTACCAACGAATTTTCTAAATACTTATTTTCCAACTTGCACTTACCTCCTACTATATATCTTTAAGTTTCTCTCCACCTTTTTGAAGATTTAAAAAAAAAACAAACTGTTATCATCCTTGACCCTCAAATCAAATCTGTAAACTACAAAACATTAATCTGGCCACCTTCATTCCAAACTAGCATCGTATCTCTCAACCCAAGTCCATATTTGGGATAAGCTCTTCGTGACTATTCCTCGTGCTTTCGCCCTTCGCCTACGGAGCCTGCCTGGTAGAAAATACTCAAGCCAAAGAAAAAAGTGATCTGACATTATCAGTCTTCCAAGGGGGACAGCCTAGTTGTTTGGGTAAATAAGAGCCAAGGATTACATAATGTACCACTCTAAAGAGTTTTTAGGTCTGCCAACCAGTAAAATGTCTTTCTTCTCCGCTCCCCCTCCCCACTCCAGGAATGGCCCTAAGAAGCAATTTCCAGGATGTCTCTCAGGTGTCTGCAATGCCGCGTCCTTTTCTCGCCTGGGGCTTCGTGCAAGGAATTCTTCAGCACGCTCTACACTGTCTTACTCCCGCCTCTCTGCTCCCTCTTCGTCGGTAACACTGCAGCCCCCTACGCCCAGCGTTGGCCCCTATGTCATCCCACAGGGGCTCAGCCTCCACCCTCCTCAGCTGCCTTCTCCTCACGACCCTCCCGAGCAGCTACCTGGTTTACGAGTGGCTCCGGAGCCGTCAGCTCTCTGGCTACAGCCTTCCCACGAAGCCCCCGTCAGCTCTCCTCTCTAGTTTCCGCAGCCGGAGAAGAAGAAAAATCCTCCTCATCTAGCACTTTGCGTCCCCCTAAGACAGTACCGCCGCCTACCTGTCACCCCGCTGTCTCCGGCTTCCTACCGCCACCGCCTCCCGCAGCAGCCTGCCAACTGCGGCGTAACAAGCGACCCTCTCATTGGGTAAATCCACGCTCTCAACAACAGCCTCAGCCATTGGCTGAAACACAGCCGCGGCCCGCCCCCCTCGGTGCAACGTCTTAGGATTCCGATCTCCATGCAAGGAAAACATCTATTCTTCTCTGTCTTCTCTCCTCGACGATGTCTTTTACCTCCGTCAGGGTGCAAATGCACACGTGTAGGAAAGGATGTCGACCTCCAACCTCCCCCGGGTCATCTCCATCTGGTCTAGGGATCTATGACCCAGTACCGGAACACTAAACGGCTTCTCGGCTTTCCCGCCGTAAGAGACCTAAAGTCACCACGTTTAAGATACTTAAGGTAACAACGTCCGCTTCCGGTTGGCTCTGGCCGTAGTGTCCTGAGAGGTCAGATTGCCGTCAGGTAAATTAGGGACTTGGTGGGAGTTCTTTTGGTTAACTTTAAGAGCTAGACTATCTCGGGGGAATGCAGAAAGGGAGAGACTGAATGGAAAAGGATGATGAGAGGGGCCAGCTCAAAAGGGACGGAGAGCGAAGAGCTAGCGGGAGAAAACGAAGTCCTGTTTTAGAGGTGGGATAGGAAAGGGTGGTGGGAGAAAGTTGCAGTGAGAACTACCGTGGTATTTAAGTTCAGGTGTTTGTATTTGTTTTCTTTCCTGTACCACACGTAACAGCCTCTGCCCCTTGTTTTCTTGGTTCCCTCTGCATCAAAGGCAGAACAGCTCCCAAAACCGAAAATGCATAAAATAAAAATAACGTAAGCTTGTATATTTTACGTAAGATTTTTCTGGCACAAATGTTTATGAATCAGTGTTAAAGTTTAAAAAGCAGGATACAAAAACACCCATTTTTAGAATGCAAAATAGTTTTTTTTTTTTTTGGGGGGGAAGGGAGGTTTTTGCCATAGGGCGCGTGCGCACGCCAGAGAGAGGCAGATAGAAAGCGAGAAATCACACCCAGGGGGGATGGCCACTCCGCAATCCCTTCTCCTTCATTCTCCTCTCAGGATCTTGGGCACGCACGCACACGCGCCCGGCGTGAGTTTTAAGCCACCAGGTCCAGGACTCAAACTGAGGTCACTACGTGGGAGTCCAGTGACATAGCCATTATGCCAACTGCTGGTTTCGCAAAATAGTTTTAAATTGCCTATACATAGGAACACTTTGAAAGGGACACTAAAAGTGATTCAGTTTATTTTCTAATGTTCTTATAGTATTAGCAGTTTTAGAAAGAAAATAAGTTGGGATATATATTTGAAAGTGTCTAACCCTAAAATTGCTTTTAGCAGAAGTGGCATAATTTTATTTCCTTCCTGAGGAAAGTATACCAGCACCTTTCCTGTACTAGAACCAGCCTCTTTAACGTGTGGTTGATTGCCGCCAAACTTACAAGTTCACTTCAAACATAGATAGCTTTAAATTTTTTCTTAACTGTATGTTCTTTATTGTTCTTTACTGTTTTACTTGAGCAGCTATAATGCAGAAATAATCAGCATTGCTGTGTCATCTACACAATCTAACTTTTGTTTTTTCTTGTCAAATATGCATTGTCATCATTATAAAGGATGATTGTCCTTCAAAGGAATGAATTTTTTTTATTGGGGGGGTTGGAGAATCTTAATTATTATAATGATTTGTGTCTCTCCAAAGGACTGCAGTACATAAACAGATATACAGTATACCTGTTATGTTAAAGTTTTATTGGGGATGTTGATTGGGGGAAAAAACTCTTAAAAAGGTTCCTTAAAGAGATAATAATTAAAAGTGACACCTCCTGGTGGTTAAGGCCCTGGACTCCCACATGACTGACAGTGGTTCAAGTTCCAGACCTGGTGGCTTGCAAATGACCTGGAGAGCATGTGTGTGCATGCCTCCCTCCTCCCACACACACAAAAATAATTGGTTACAAAACACTGTCTTGTGTATATGAGCTTGTGTGGTTCCATTTTCTGCTAAGAGATAACCACTATCCTGACTTGAGATAAACATTTACTTGTTTTACTTTTGATTTTCTAAGAAATGAATTATTTGGTTTTCAGTGTATATAAATGGAATCAATGAGCCTTTTTTAATTATTATTTTTATTCACCCTTGCTCATTGTTGTGTTTGAGGTTCATTTATACTTTTTTTGTTTTTGTTTTAATTTTCTGCTGTAGGGCACATGTACTCGCCAGAGAGAGACAGTTGTCTCTATTTTCCAAGAGTGAGAAATCACACACACACGCACACACACACTTTCCAAGAGTGAGAAATCACACACACACACGCACACACACACCCTGAATAGCCACACTGCAACCCCTTCTTTGTTTTCCTCTTGGAACCTTGGGCACACATGCACACATGCCTAGCATGTTTTTCAAGCCACCAGGTCCGGGACCTGAACCAGGCAGTCAATGTGGGATCCAACCATCTTAACTGCCACACACCTGGCTGGCTTTATTTATACTTCTGCATGTAGTGGTTTTTTGTTGTTGTATTTTTTGGGGTTTTTTTGTTTGTTTGTTTTGTATTTTTCTATATAATATTCCAGAGTTTGACTTTACCATGATCCCTTTTTTTTTTTTGAGAGGTTTTCGCTATAGGGCGTGTGCTCTCGCCAGACAGACAGAGAGAGACAGAGAGACAGAAAGTGAGAAATCACCCCCCAGGAGGGATGGTCACACAGCAATCCCTTCTCCATTCTCAGGATCTTGGGCACACACGCACATGCACCCGGCGTGAGTTCTAAGCCACCGGATCTGGGACGCAAACCGCGGTCGACTATGTGGGAGTCCAGCAACATAGCCATTACGCTAACTGCTGGTTCCTAACCGTGATCCCCTATATTGTTTGATTTTTGAATTATTTACACTTTGAAGCTTGCATTTGCGTTATAGCTATAAAGATTTGTATAGGGTTGGCTCTGTAGCCTATGTTTAAGGAAGCCTGACTACACATAGTCTACTGCACTGCTAGAATCCCAGCCAGTCCCGGCCCAATAGCTTGAGAGACACTCTACGTATGTATACATTTGTGATCCCCTATATTGTTTGATTTTTGAATTATTTACACTTTGAAGCTTGCATTTGCGTTATAGCTATAAAGATTTGTATAGGGTTGGCTCTGTAGCCTATGTTTAAGGAAGCCTGACTACACATAGTCTACTGCACTGCTAGAATCCCAGCCAGTCCCGGCCCAATAGCTTGAGAGACACTCTACGTATGTATACATTTATGCCCCAATCCCAAAAAGAAGGAGAAATAGAGAAAAAGGGATTTTGGCATGATCATGCCTCAATGAGAGGTGCTTTGTCCCTCTCCTCCTCTCTTCTTTCTCTTGTAAGCATATGTGCCCACTGGCACATTTTTTTAAAAAATACTCTTCCATGCATATTATAAGAGATATGTTTCATATATGCCCAGAGTGACTTTCCAGCTGCCAGATCCAGGACTTGAACCACATTTGGCCATGTGGAATCTAGCACCCTAACCACAATACCACACTAGCTGATCCATAATTTAAAAAAAAATTTTTTTTGGAGAGGTTTTTGCTATAGGGCACATGCACTTGCCAGAAAGACAGAGACAGAGAGGCAGAAAGCAAGAAATCACCTCCCAGGGGGGATGGCCATGCCACAATCCCTACTCCTCCATTTTTCTCTCAGGATCTTGGGCATGCACGCACATGCGCCCAGTGTGAGTTTAAACCACCAGGTCTGGGACCCGAACTGCGGTCGACTACATGGGAGTCCAGTGACATAGCCATTATGCTAACTGCTGGTTCCATAATTTTAAATTTTTTTAATAGACACATCAAAAAAATATAAAGAGGGACCGGCAGTGGCATGGTCGTTAAGTTGCTGGATCCCACATGGCCAGCTCTGCAATTGTAAGTTCCTGACTGGACTGCGTAAAACACTTACTGCCTGTGTATGTGTGCACAAAATCTGAAGAAAATAATGGAGGAGAAAGAATTACAGTGTGGCCATCTGCCCTGGAGTGGGGGTAGGGAGTGATTTTTCACTTTTGTTCTCTCACTGTGTGTCTCTTGGGCAACTGCAGACACCCTATGACAGAAATCTGAAAAAAAATTAAGAGAAGGTGCCAGCCCTACACAAAAGAAGCTGCATTCTGTATGACTAACCATGATTCAAGTCCCAGCTCAGGAGCATGCGTGAATACCTAGGATCCTGATGAGATGTAAGATTGGAGGAAAGGGGGTTGTGATGTGAACCCTCTCATTTGGGGGTGGTCCACCCCGTACACGTGCCCTCTGGCAGAAAGATAAAACTAATGATATATGTACCTAGATTAAAAATGTAATTTCAAGATGTAATAAATATTAAGGTTGTTTTCCCCTTTGATTGCCTAAGAGTGCATGTGCTTGACAAAGAAAAGAAAAAGGAAGCAATCGCCCCCTTAATGGGGCATGGTTATGCTGCAATTCTTTTCTCTCCATTTTTTATTATGCCAGGATTTTGCACATGCATGTGAACATACCCAGCTTGTTTTTCAAGTTGCCAGGACCCAGATTTGAACCCCATCTGGCTATGTGGGATCCTGCTCCCTACACACTACATTTAATCACTGTACATTGAGGCTGGCCCAGTATTAAAAATTATTAATGAAATACTTTTTTTTTTTTTTGAAGAGCGTTTTTTTTCTTTTTGCTGTAGGACGTGTGTGCTTGCCAGACAGACAGAAAGTAAAAAATCACCCCCAGGGAGGATGGCCACTCCGCAGTCCCTTCTCCATTCTCCTCTTGAGATCTTGGACACATACGCACACATTCCCAGTGGGATTTTTAAGTCGCCGGGCCTGGGACTCAAACCATGGTTAACTATGTGGGAGTCCAGCGACATAACCATTACCCCGTCTGCTGGTCCCCTACATTTTTATAATGTCTTCA
This sequence comes from Tupaia belangeri chinensis, assembly GCF_000334495.1. Classification (NCBI taxonomy): domain Eukaryota; kingdom Metazoa; phylum Chordata; class Mammalia; order Scandentia; family Tupaiidae; genus Tupaia; species Tupaia belangeri. The sequence goes on from NW_006159858.1 coordinate 3,148,960, forward strand.
AAATAGATGTATTTTGGCCTTACAGAATATCTCATCTTATATGTTATTTTCCTAAAAATAAATATTTGATCTATATACTTTATAAAATTTATAGTTAGTTAAATAAATTTATATACACATATTGTTCCAAACTCTTTAATATTTTCTATAACTAATTTGAGAATCTGTTTTAAAATTTAGATTAATTAAAATTACCATTTTCTCAGTTGTACTAGCCATATTTCCAATGCTAGAGGCTACTCTTATTTATTAACAGTAGAGATCTAGAATATATATACCTAGGAGTAGACGTGCTGGCTATAAGATATGCAAATGTTCAGCTTTTCTAGGTCATGCCAGTTTTTTAGAATGGTTGTGCTAAGTCATTCTCACCTGGTTGTGAAATTGGAAGGCACATCACAATGTGTTTCCCCCAATTCTCACAATTTTGCAAGATAGGTTTTACACTCATATATGAAGAAATTGAAGTCTAGAGAGATTAAGTGATTTGCCTAGGATTTTATTTTATAGCTACTAATGGTGCAAAGTTAGAGAATTTCAAACTTTTTCCTTCAAGTGATCAGGATATCATTGATTTATGGCTATTCTGAAATTGAACTAAATCTTTTTAAAAAATTAAAATTTCTCTAGAAATATGTAGTGTTCAACTTTGCTTTTTGGAAAGTCATTTAAATATTATATTCAGTAAACTATAAATACTGAAGTATTTTAATTAGGTAGAAGGAAAAAAATCATTTAATTTTTAAAAAGTTTATGAACGAGAAGTAAGGGTCTGTATACTTTCATTTTTTTCAGAGATTTATATTCCATTTAACATTTTGATCATAGTAATATTGTAACTTCAGAATACCTTCATAGTTCAACTTATTTTCAAAAACAAACTATTGGATTGTCAGAAAAGTCATGACTTTTTTTTCTATGTTTTCCTATGCAAAAATGCATCTTTTCTGAAAACCCAATATTTCATCAAAATTTTTGACCTTTGGTTTTGGGCTCTCTTCTAAATACATTGATACTTATATTTGAGTTGATATTTTAGAGTTCATCTATAAAGAATTTTTGGAATGAAACATTTTTTAAAATGTCTTTTTTGAAAACATGCTATCACTCTAAATACAAGACATTATTACTCTAAATACATGCTTCTAATGGTCTTTACATAATGTAATTATGTATTGAATCAAAGTCAGTCTGAAATCCAAAATCTATTTTATCCTTCATATTGAGTTTACCAAGCAATAATGAATAATGGGTTAAATGTTTCATTCAGAGTTGTGAGTGTCATCATTTTAACTTGGATTTGGTGGGTATTGGTTTTCATTTTCTTTTAAATGTGAAAATTATCAACATAGTGTTTTTCTCATATCTTGAAACTATTTAATGAGCATTTCATGTATCTTTAGTATTCATGTGGGTATAATCATAACTTTAGTTCTGTATTGGAGTTAATTCATATATAGCACTTTAGCATAATATGGCTGGCATATAGGGCTCAATAAATGCATACTGTTGTTATAATAAAGAAAGGACCAAATACTATAGTAAGTGGTTGTCCCTGGGTAGTGAGATAACCAGCTTTTTTGCGTGTGTGGTATTTTGTATGATATATGTATTTCTTAACTGTGAATATATATTAACTATATTACAAGACACTGTTTCATAAAATTTCCTAAGTAACTTTTTTTTTTTTTTTAATTACCAGAGAGCTCATGCAGTCTCTAGAAGGAGAGGGAGAAAAACACCCCCTAAATGGAATGTGGTCATACCACGATTCCTTTTTTCCTCCAACCTATCAGGATTTGGAGCATGCATAGCCAGACACCGTCATGTTTTTCAGGCTATTGGGGCCAAGATTTGAATCATGATCAGCTATGTGGGATCTGGTTTCCTTAACCATTAGGCTATGGGGCCAACCAAGTTCTATAAAATTTCTTTTCTTTTTATTTGCCATAGGGTACATGTGCTTGCCAGAGAGAGAGAGAGAGATCACTCTCTGGGGGAATAAACATACTGCAGTCCTTTCTCTTCCATTCTCCTCTCAAGATTTTGGGCATGCATGCCCATTGTGTTTTTTATGCTGTGGGGTCTGGGATGTGAATTGTGGTCAGCCAACTGGAAATCCAGTGCCTTAACCACCACACCAACCTGCTGACCCCAGTTTTATAAAATGTCTTAACTGGAATTTTCTTTTTTAAGATCTGCTATAGGGCCTATATGTGCTTATCAGAGAAGTACCGGGGTCAGGGATAGGGAGATGTATTCTCAGGGGGGTGGCCATACCACAATCCCATCTCCATTATCCTCTTGGGATTTGGGGCATGCCTACACATGCACCCAGTATGTTATTCAAGTCCCAGGACTCATATTGCTCAGTCAGCTATGTGGGAGCCACTCCAGAGAGTGGTAGTTCTGCTGGACCATGACCACACAGTGCCCCCATGTATTGCCAGGTGCACCAGGCAGCTGGCAGCTCTCAGTGACAGAGGTTCTCCTTTTTATATGTGCAATAGTCCCCATCTGTGCTTCTTATATTTTTTTCTTCCTTTTTTCTTGAGAGAAGAGATTTTTGCTATAGGGTGCATGCACTCGCCAGAAAGACAGAGACAGAGAGATAGAAAGTGAGAAATCACCCCCCAGGGGGGATGACCACACCGCATTCCCTTCTTCTCCATTCTCTTCTCGGGATCTTGGGCACGCACGCACACACACCCGGCGTGAGTTTAAACCACCAGGTCCAGGACTCGAACCATGGTTGGCTACATGGGAGTCCAGCAACACAGCCATTACGCTAACTGCTGGTCCCCCTATTACACATTTTTTATACTATGTCAGAAAAAAAAACAAAATTCAGCCACCTTGGGACCATCAGTTAGCGTAATGGCTATGTCACTGGACTCCCATGTAGTCGACCGCGGTTCGCATCCCGGACCCGGGACAGGCGCGTGTGCGTGTGTGCCCAAGATCCCGAGAGGAGAATGGAGGAGAAGGGATTGCCGTGTGGCCATCCCCCCTGGGGGGTGATTTCTCGCTTTCTATCTCTCTCTCTCTCTGAGCTCACGTGCTCTATAGCAAAAAAAAAAAAAAAAAAAAAAACCAACAAGAAAAAAAAAAAATTCAAACACCTTAACCACTAAACCACAAACTGGATCCCTGAAATTTTCTTTTCTCTCTCTCTCTCTCTCTCTCTCTCTCTCTTCTTTTTTTAACATTTATTTATTTATTTTATTTACCTATTCATTCATTGTGATTTCTAAGCCACCAGTTCCGGGACTCAAACCATATCAGCCATTTGGGAGTCCAGCACCTTAACCCCATGAAATTTTCAAGTATCTTAAAACATGATTGGGGGGTAGCAGGTGGCATGGTGGTTAAGGCAGCTGGACTCCCACATGGCTGACTGCAGTTTGAGTCCTGGACCTGGCAACTTGTTTTCTCACTTCTGTCTCTCTGGTCAACTTCAAAAATAAATAAAGACAATGAATGAAATTAATTAAAGTAATTTTTAAAAATAATTAGAAAACTTGAGTGTTTGGTATCAACAATCTGCACATTCCTCACTTTATGTTAATCTTTTTCTGTAGTCATGGCCCATGGACATGAACATGGTCATGGTCATGGTCATGGTAAAATGGAACTTCCAGATTATAAGCAGTGGAAGATAGAAGGAACACCATTAGAAACTGTCCAGGAGAAGCTGGCTGCACAAGGACTAAGAGATCCATGGGCCCGGTAAGATATTAAGTAATTTAGATAGAATTTATTCTAGAAAATCAAGACTATGTTCCTTTTCAAGGTATTCTTACAGAATCATGAAAAATGGCTTTTTACACTAAAGTTTTAAAATTCACCCATGTTAAGTGCCATTAGTTTTGACAAATATATGCAGTTGTGAAACCACCACCACAATCATGATACAGAATATTTCTGTCATCCCAAAAAGTTCCCTTATGCCTTGTGTAGTCAATTCTAACTTACCATGGCTCCTGGCAATAATTGATCAGAGTTTGTCTCCATAGTTTTACCTTTTCTAGAATTTTATACAGTTAGAATTATGCTGTAAATAGTCTTTTGTTCTGGCCTCTTATTGTTTAATGAGATACTTTTTTTCTCTTTTTTTTTGGGGGGGGGGCGTGCAGAGAGGTTTTTGCTATAGGGCGTGTGCACTCACCAGAAAGACGGAGAGAGATAGAAAGGGAGATATGCCCCAAGGGGGATGGCCATGCTGCAATCCCTTCTCCATTCTCCTCTCGGGATCTTGGGCACGCACGCACACATGCCCGGTGTGAGTTTAAGCCACCGGGTCCAGGACACGAACCGTAGTTGACTACATGGGAGTCCAGCGACATAGCCATTACACCAACTACTGGTCCCAACATGATGCTTTTAACACTTAGGTACATTAATTTTTCTGTTTGTAGTCCTTTTTATTTCAAATCCATTGAATGTATATGCCTCATTATCAGTTGATGACTATTTGGGTTGTTTCCAGCTTTTAGCTATTAAGAGTAAAGTTGTTAGAACCATTCAATATAAGGCTGTGTGACCATGTATTTTTATTTCTCTTCGGTAAGTATCTAAGAGTGGGATTTCTGGATCATGTGATAAATATTGGGTCATCAGGAAAGTCCTGACACATTTCTGCATAGGAAAATATAGAAAAATAGTTCATAACTTTCTCTGTGACCTAATATATGGTTATTTTAATTGAAAAATTGCTACACTGTTTTCCAGAGTGGCTCTACTGTTGCATTTCCATCAGTCTTGCATGAGAATTTTAGTTGCTCAGTATCTTCATTGATACCTGGTATTGACCTTTTCATTTTAGCCATTGTAGTGAATGGTGTAATAATAACTTATTGTGGCTTTAATTTGCATTAAAGACTGATGGTCATGAGAATCTTTTCATATGCACTCTACTGTATTACCCTGATAAATATTTCTACCTTATGCTAATACCACTGTTTTCAGATCAGGCACTGATTTAAATAGATTATTATGTTGTTGTTTTTAATTGCCATGGGACACATACTATAGTCTGAGAGAGGCAGGAGAAGGTTTAAAAGATTAAACCCGGGGACTAGCAGTTAGCGTAATGGCTGTGTTTCTGGATTCCCACATAGTCAACCATGGTTCGAATCCTGGACCTGGTGGCTTAAACTCACTCTGGGTGCGTGTGCCTGCGTGCCCAAGATCCCAAGAGGAGAATGGAGGAGAAGGGATTGCGGTGTGGCCATCCCCCCGGGGGTTGATTTCTCGCTTTCTATCTCTCTGTCTCTCTCTGTCTGGCGAGCGCATGCGCCCTATAGCAAAAACCTCTCCAAAAAAAAAACAAAATTAAGC